>NC_139512.1:193844034-194204034 GCF_947247035.1 Vipera ursinii
GAGAGAAGCAACCTAGAATTAAGGAGAAACTTCCTGACAGTTAGAACAATTAACCAGTGGAACAACCTGCCTCCATAAGCTGTGAATGCTCCAACACTGGAAGGTTTTAAGAAGAGACTGGACAGCCATTTGTCTGAAATGGTATAGGGTTTCCTGCCTGAGCAGGGGGTTGGACTAGATGACCTCCAAGGTCCCTTCCATCTTCTTCTTCTTCTTCTTCTTCTTCTTCTTCTTCTTCTTCTTCTTCTTCTTCTTCTTCTTCTTCTTCTTCTTCTTCTTCTTCTTCTTCTTCTTCTTCTTCTTCTTCTTATTATTATTATTATTATTATTATTATTATTATTATTATTATTATTATTATTATTATTATATTATTATTATTATTATTATTATTATTATTATTATTACCTTGGCTGTTATGGGGGGGAATGGGAAGCGGGAGCGCTTGTGCATGTTGAACTTGGGCTCCTGGGGAAAAGGCGGGAGAGAAATTTGACAAAGAACATAATTGCGCGGTGATTCGCGCTGCGGCCATTTATGTGGCTGAAAAATATTCCCGTATGCCAAAGGTCCAGAGGAGCGCTCGTTATTCAGCTGTACAAACCCGAGACACCTGTGGCCTCTCCGCAATTCAGAAGCGTCTCTTAAGGCTCTTTCCTCCGCCCCGTACCCTATCCCACTTTTACTTTTTGGGGGGGATGGAAAGATATATTTTTCCGTTCGCCGTTTCCAATATAGTGAGATGTTTGGCTCCAGCAACGATCTGCCGGGAGCTTCTGTATGCCTTCCTTCAGGAAAGCGGGTCCCTGTGGACGCACTCAGCCCGGGAAAGCCGCGGTCATCCGAGAGCGGTTGGTCTAAGTCGGCCTCAATTTTGAAACAATTTATTTTCGCGCCCTCTGCTGGAGGTCGTAGGCGTTTTTCCGCGCTGCTCTTTTAAAACTGTGCGACTCGATTTTAATCTCTTACCGAGCCAAATTTCTAAATTTCTAGTGTTGGACCTCAATGCTATTTAACAAAATAACATCTTTTATCTCTAGCATCTTAGGAATAAGCAGGCCACCTTCTTTGTAGAGCTTGTATAGCATTTGTATATACTAGGTTTGTATAGCGGTCTTTATGTGTCCCTAACTCAAGGAGATTTCTGTTTCTCTTTGAGAAAACAGGGAAAAAATTCTTTTGGATATCATTTTGCTTTCCAGGCTTGTTTCAACAACCCTCTTCTCTTTTTGATTGGAATGTGATGTATATATGAATGTCAAAAATCTTATGCGTGTCTGGATGAATGTGTTACTATGCATTGCTGTTTTATTATTTGAATTACATTAATGTAAACTATTGCATGAACCTTTGCTAAAACAACAACACTACAGAAGTACTCAATGCTTGTGTTGGGGTAAGCTGATTCATAGGACTGACTTTATTGTATTTATTTATCTATCGTATTCATATAGCCACCCATCTCATAAAAAGTGAGTCTGGGTGGCATACAACAATCCGGCAAAAGAATAAATACATAAAAACAATCACTACAAATATAAAGCAAATTATTAAAATTAAAATATATAAACTGCAAGGTACAAGAGAGACTTGTAGGGAAGGAAAGACACTAACACTGTGTGCAAGGTACAAGAGAGACTTGTAGGGAAGGAAAGACACTAACACTGTGTGTAAGAAAAAGAAAGGTGTCCTTGGTGCCTTGGAGCCTTGGTGGAGAAGTGGGCTAATGCCTCCTTAAGTAACACCAGCTGCCTGCAATTAGTGCAGGTTTGCATCCCACCAGGCTCAAGGTTGACTCAGCCTTCCATCCTTCCGAGGTAGGTAAAATGAGGACCCAGATTGTTGGGGGCAATTAAGCTGACTTTGTAATAATGCCGCTTGGGGTGTGTGTGTGAAAGCCCTAATAAGCAGGCATATACATAGAATGAAGGCTACTGCTAAGCTTGTAAGCCGCCCTGAGTCTTCGGAGAAGGGCGGGATATAAATGGAATTTTTTTAAAAAAAAAAACTAGTAAACATTCCAGAAAATGTAAGAAATAGTGGTGTTGAAATTTCAGCATGCTTTTATTCAGAAACATTTAGATATGGAGTACAAAAAAAATCTGCTGCTTGAAAGAAATGAATAATACAGGCACAATTATTTCATTAAACATATATGCCCCCATCTTAAACAGCTCAGAGATATTCTTTATATCTCATATTTTTCTATGTCATGTTATCTTCACAGAAACCGTAAAATTCATCTGCAAAGTTGATTTTCAGATACAAAATGTAAAAAAAGTATCATTTTAGTAGAAGACATTTAATTTTTTTTAAAGGAATGCTGAGGCTAATGATTAAAGATGTGAGACTGTATAAAATCAAACTACAGAATGTTCTCTTTCTATTTAAGGTAGCAATTCATTATTTATTTTAAGAATATCTGCTCACATTGTTGTATACAACTGAGAAGGAGATGCATTAGAAAAGTGACACGGGGCGGCGGGGGGGGGACTGAATGCAGTGGGAATGGAATCTGATCTTGGTATAAAGTAAATGTAGGGTTTTTCTCATGTCTTGCTTTTTCAGGAGCTGTCCCATGTAAATCTGGGAGGATAATTCAAGGTGGATGTAACTAAAGCATGTAGCACCAGATTAGTTTAAGTGTACCAAGAATGGATGCTTCTGGGTCACCGGCCCACACCCTTTGCACCAGTCAATGACTGAGCATCTAAATGAACTCTCAGGCTTTGAGTCTGATCTCATCAAGAGGGTGCATTCCCCAGTACAACAGCTGACGTGGCTACTCTGCTAAATTTTCTATTCAATATGCCTCTTTCTTACCAGGATTACCTTTCACTTTGTTTACTCCTGTCCATTTCAAGTGCTGACTCAGAATGTCCACAGGAGACAGTGGAACTGAAAGATCGAGCAGAGTGGCATTCGTTTTCAGTATGATGAAAATCCAGTACCCGTCCCTGATGGAGCTTCCCCCCCCACCCAAGATCTAAACAGGTATTGAAAAGCAAAAGAGGCCAGAAGCATAGGCCAAAGGTTAGGTGTGCACTCCTTAGAACCATTTTTATAGTTATCTCTATAGAAGAAAAGATTTTCGATTGATTATTTGCCCTCAAGTGGCTTTCACCCTCTAGGGACCACTATAAAAAAGCTATCACAAAATTAAGCAGTCCTTCCAAAAACCTGATTCAGAAGAGACCATGGGCAATATTTGAAAGCCAGATCATAGATCAAGGCACTGACTTGTCCTGCTCCCACTTTGTAAACCCCAGGACAAGATTTTCTGTCCTTACATCTTTCCACCACCAAAGCAATCATGTCAACATTCTTGCATAAGATTTCATGGAATTCACCAATTTTAAATCACCGAGCTGTCTTTGTAAAGGACACCTCTTGGAGATCAGGCTGGACTTTTCTCCAAATACCTAGTATAGTTATAACACATTGGAGCCTATTCAATTTAGCAGGTTTTGCTACCTTCTCAAAGCAGTCTTGACTGGTACTGGTAATGGCCAAAGAAACTCCTGTACAAAGATATAAAGCCTCTGTGATCTGTTACAAATGCTAGTCAAGATGGAAAGCTATGCCGAGCATCCTTGGAAGCAAATTCACTTTCTTCTTTGCTTCCTTTCATATTGAGAACTGCAATGTCCTGTTCTCTGCAATGAAACAAATTTTCAGGATCCAGCCTGGGTCGGTCACCAGGACCTGAGGTTTTGTCTTTGAAGCTTTCAGACTCATGCAGGAGTTCCCTCAGGGAACTCCTCTCTAGCAGATTTGGGTTAGTGTGCATATCCCTAGTATTTATTTTGGAACACACATAATTATTATGGTTATTGTGCATAGTCAGCCAGATACTAAGACTAAATCTGGCACTGGGATTTTCCTATGGACATGGGATAGGTGTTCTACTCCAGCCTATGACCGGCCTTGTTTGAATGTCAGGGACAACCCCTTTTTATAGTCAACAGGTTGGAAGAACCCAACCAAATTTATTTACAAAGAAATCAAAAGTTCAAACAAGAGTTAAATGAAAAGTTCAAACAAGAGTTAAACCAAAAGTTCAAACAAGAGTTAAACAGGAATAACAGTCCAGGACTTTAGCAAAAGATCTTCAAATGGTTGCCTTCAGCAACCAGCACCTCCCACACCTTCCCCTTTTATCAGCATTCCCTAGGCGTGGCTTCTCATTGCCTTCTCCTCCTCTCACTGAGTTGTCTCATTGCCTTTCTCTGTTCTGCTCTGCTGGATTGCCTCCTGCTCCTAGTGTCCCTGAATAGATCCAGCTGTGAATCATCTACATCCAATACCTTGTGCTCACACAGCTGAGACTGATGAGGAACATGACGGGAGGGGCCAGGCTGAGAGTCCTGCAGTGCATCAGAGCCTCCCTCTGACACCAAAGGCTCTCCAAACCCCTCCTCCTCCTCCTCTTCAGAATCATCAGACTCAGCTGCCGGTATCACAGGCTGACACTGAATCACAACAATAGGCAGATATTGTTGAATAATATTAAAGGTATTGTCACATGATGTAAGCTGTTTCAAATAAAGCTGCTTTTGCCATCAATTTGTTATTTTATCACTAGCAATGTTCTTCAAGTGATGCTTCATAGTCATGATATTTTGGCATTGCACCCAAGGCACATCTGTCTTTGCGTTCTTTTGCCCCAGTTGTTTTACTTTTAACTGCAGGTTCTTGTGACTTTTTTTTCCTCCCAGTAATTTGTTTTTCTTCTGCTGTCTCCAAGTACTGCAATGTCCACTATCCAGACATATTGTTTAGTTTTTCTGATCAATAATTGTTAAGTCTGAGGGTATTGGGAGGTGCTTTCCTGTGTGAATACTAAAGTCCTAGAGCACTTTAGATTCTTCATATTTATTACTTTCTCTATTTTGTGGTCCCACCAGTTCTTGCTTGTAGGCAAATGGTATTTCTTGCATCCATTCCAATGCACCATATTTGCTATTTTACCATACCATTGGTTGTAATCAGAGTGTTTGATTTTCTTGCAGCCGCTAACTATGTGGTCCACTGTTTCTTTGGCTTTTTTTTTGCAGAGGCAGCAGTTGCTATCAATTCTGACTTTGTATATATGTGTTCTAAAAAACAACATCCAAAAGAAAAAGAAAAAATAACAGGACAGTGACCAGCACACCAGCATCAATTTATAATACAAAATAAAGTATTCAGAGAAGTAGATGTGGAAGAACTGCAGTGACCTCTTCAGAGCAAAGAAACTGAAGCCTTGTGAGAAGTCACTCAGACTATAGAAGCAGACCAGGGGAGTTGGTAATTGAGGAAGCCAGCATAGCTGTTGAATCATTTTCATTTCTAAATCAGGCACTTTCTCCCCTGCCTTTCCTCAGAAAGAACAATGCCATCTACCTAAATAAGCAAAAGAAATTGAAACAAAGAATAACTGAGCATCTAAAACAGACAAAACAACAGAATAAGGTTGCTTGTATTGAAACCTGTTACAAAGACACAGCTAGACAACTATTAAAAGAGGTCAATGCTGTAATATCAAAAATAAGCACTAGCTCACTGCAAGAAACAAACTACGGCTGCAGTTATAGTTGAACACCTTGGCTGCAAAATGAAAGGAACAGTGTAATTCTGGGTACAGCTATGGGACAACCCAAAGAAATACAACAAAAATGCAGTTTAGATAAAGGAGATGAAAAAAGCGAAAAAGAGACTGAACTTGTAATAACAGCAGAAATGGTGGTAAAAAAAGGCACAGAAGATGAACTGCATGGTTTTTGGTTGAAACATCTGACTGGTCTACACTTACTATCAAGCAGTTTAACATACTGCAAGGAGATGTAACTGAAGATTGGTTAACATTTAGTAAAACGTATCTGATAATGGAAGATCCAGTAAAAGGGGCAGCACCAGGCAACTACAGACCAATTATCTGCTTACTGGCAACTTTCAGATTGCTAACTGGTGTAGTAGCTGATGCAGTCCAACAACATTTAGCTGAAAACAAGCTCTTTCCATCTGAACGGAAAGAAAACTGCCCAAAAAGCAGAGGAACGAAAAATCAGCTCCTAATTGACAAGATGATTTTGAAAAACTGTAGAGAAGGAAGATCAACTTGAATTATTATTATTTTATCTCACCTTTATATATCTAATGTGTGTGTGTGTGTGTGTGTATGACTCAAGGCGGCAAACATACAAGTCCTTCTTGTCCTATTTTCCCCACAACCACCCAGTGAGGTGGACTGGGCTGAGAGAAAGCTTTCATCCAGCTTCATTGTGAGTTCCAGTTCCATACCTAAACTGGGACTGGAACTCAACAATCTCTTGTTTTTAGGTCAGCATCTTCAACACTATATCAAACTAGCTCTGTGATCACGTTTGTGCTATGTTTCATAGAAAGAACTCTCTCCATCTACAGTTAACCAGATTTCAATTACAGTGGATTTCAGGAGGAATGTCCTGCATGTGCACACGCATGCATGTGCACACATGCGTGCATGCGTGTGCACACACAGACACACACTTAATATCCAATCCATAGGGCAGAACTATTATTTTCTCCTATTGATATCTTCATCCCGTGCATAATCAACTGAAAGTAAGTTTCATTGCTGAGGTTACACATTATAGACTAATTCAGAGATGGAAAACAGGCCGTTTCCCCATCCTCAATACATTGGAAGCACAAAGGTGACAACTGGGGAGGGTGGCTGGAGGGTTTGTTTGGAGGAGGTAGTAACCAGCATTCAAATTTTTAATACTGTAGTGGAAATAAAAGCCAGAAATGAGAAATTTGTGGGAAGAAATTAGCTCTTTTCCCCACTTAGGCTGTTCCTCAACTGTGTCTCCAAGTTCTCAAAAAATGCCTTGTTAAAATTTGGTGTCAAAATGGTCAAATTTTGGCGATGCCTTTAATCTGCTTAGGAAAGAAGGGATTATATTTTTGAGCATGGGAACTGGAGGAGCCACAAACATTCCAAATTCAATGACTGATTCTAAGGTGCAGATAATGAGTACTTAGCGCCATGGCTTGAATCTTGACGATTTGGAAGAAAACATTACTTAGGTGATGCCATTTTACAGAGAAGGTGGTTTTACTTGTTTGTTTCTTTCGCCATTTTATTCTCCTTCAAATAATACTCCAAGCTTTCTATCTGTTTGTATCCTATTATCTACCTTCCCTGTTTATTTATTTTTTTAATTTAGGATAATTTAAAATTAAATGCATAATCAAACACATATACAGTTGTATTCCTGAATCCCTCTGCCACTGATATTTTTAAATAAACCAGCCAGAAAACTGTATAGAAAAACAGGAGAGTATAGTATTTATGAAATATAGTACAATATGTCACAACATACTAAGCAATGTACTTAGAATGTCTTTGCCTCTGTCCCTCAGCTGCAATAAAAACTCAAAGAGTGCCACATTTTATACTATAATCTGAAGTGCCCCATAATCCATTTAATCCAATGAATCTGGTGAAGGAGACTTTAATCTGCAAAATAAAACATTATAATATGGAATAGTGTCTCCAGCCTCACCTGAAGAATCCAACCCTGTTTGTGTAGCAATGTAATAACTGCTTCTCAGTTGTTGCTGTTTGGTAAAAAGTAGCTGTCTGGCAGCTTTCATAGACTCAGTAGGACAATGCTTGTCTTCTGTGTGGGTATGTATTTTCATTTCATGAATTCATTAGCCACTAGGGGGCACTGAAAATCTCCCAAATAATTATTTTGAGCGCACGAAGAAGGTTGTTAATATTTTAGTCAGAAAAAATATCATCACAATTTTGGTTAAGGAAATAGAATTTTTTTTAACGTGAAATCATAGAAGGAGAAATTAGATACAACTACAGAAGTAGATAATGTAATATGACTTAAAGAGGATGGATACACAGACACACACACACACACACACACACACACACACACACACACTCACAGAGTGTGGAAGAAAATCAGGATCCAGGAAAGGATTCCCCATTGCCCCCTGCTACAAACTGCTAGCATCTTCCCATGATATTTCAGAATAGAAGTCTGAGATCTTTATGATACCAGGCATGTGATCCTTTCCTAGGAAAGATGGAAGGTTACATTTATCAAAGCAGACATCATCTTAGAAATGACCTTGATGTCCCCTGTCTTATTCATACCTTTTTAAAAAAAAAAAAATAAACACACACACACACACACACACACACGAAAAAGTCATTTCACAAGAAGAATTGAACTCTAAATGTATTATAGTGAGTAAAATAAACTAAAAAAAACCCCACCAATACAGGACCCATGTAACAACTACAGATAACAATATTAGGTCAATTCAGTTCTTAAGCTTATGATTAAATCTAGAAAAATATAGAAAGATATTTTCACCTTTTTTCTTTCTTTTTTAGAACACAGAAACTTTTCAAAAGTAGGTAATGAACTCATATCCTAGGATCCATTCCTCAAAATCAGGGAAGTAAGGTTTTTTTTCCCCCAGTTACACAAAAGTATCCTCTTTATCAGAGTTGTTGAGAGTCAGGCAGCATATATATTTTTATGGTTATTATTGTTAAAACTTTTCAGGAGATAATTAATTCCATGTTTTTCCAATGTAGTTCAACATCACATTGAAATTCTTAACCATCATATTAATTTTAAAAATTGTACTGGTGTACAGTACGTAGCTATTTGAAATCAAACAAGATTATAGATGCACAAGGCTGAATCATACGAGTTTTAAAAACTCCTGGAACTTGCTTAGAGTCCCAATGTAAAAAAACAAAAATCTAACGCCCACTCCTTTTTCAACATTAATTGAGGGGTTCAATAAACATGAAGTAGCATTTTCTCACTGATTTATTTCACTTTTAAATCATATCATAAGTATATTTCATATTTCTTAACACCTGGAACCATTGATCCTTCAAAACTGGATATTCCAATTCTTCATTTCTCAGTGTTCCAATTCTTCATTTTGCAGTGTGTATGTATATGTATGTGTGTATATGCATATATACACATACATTTTATTGTTAATATTTAGTGTTATAAAATTGAATTGTCAGCTTCTGCCCAAGTAATATGTCTCTTAAGGAACCTAAAATTGCAAGTTTTTTGGAAGCTGGTAGAGTAGATGGACCATATTGATTAATTAGTATATGTTTCAGTTGTATGCATTACTAAATGAATATTGCAGGTAGTTGCAATCAACATGCAATCTCTCAAAAGTCTTTTTAAAAACCATTACAAATCAACCAATGCAAAATGTTGATCAATGCTTAGCTCAAACATGCAAAAATAAAATAAAATAAAAATCCATCTTCTGATTATTTGTTCTACAGTGTCAATTTCTTTTGTGATTATGGATAAAAAAGCGACCTCTACTTAGTAATAAACCAAATGTGCCTATCAGCTTTCAAAACTAAAAATGAACATCCCAGTTTAAGATACCTGAACTATAAACTTGCTAAAATTTGGGGGGGAAAAATCACATTTATTTTTTATACGATCCCAAAGAAGAAAATAATACAAGTTTAACTCCAAAGGGGAAAAAGACATTACAATAATATCCCTATAATAAAGTTGAAAATCTGGAAGATTAAAGCTCTCATCTTCATAAAATAAGCTGGATTTGGCCAAAGGTATTTGAGCAAATTTAGCTTGTTGTAAAAATTTTCTCATTAGCTTACTTATCTGTGTAAGATATTGAATAGGAAGTAACATGAGAACCTCTTTGTAGATTGATGTAATGTTCATTTTGATAGCATTACATTTGCCCCAAAGGATGGATTTTTTTTAACCATTGGCTTATAGCTATTGAAATTGCATTTATACTTTTAGAAATATTTAATTCAATAGTGCTCAGTACTTTAGAACACCCAGTTTAAGCTTTGCTATTATAAATGCTTGATATGGCTCATCGGTGGGATTCTAGCATGTAACAGAATCTTTAACCATCTTTTCCAGCTGTATAAGATTATAGTCTCAGAGTCTCTCCTTTGCTAAGGCAAAAGTGATAATGGATCCCTTGGTGCATACATCAGGGGATCCCTTAAACGTATTCCAGAGAGTTAAAAAGTTGGTTGTGCCTGGTTTATCTTTAAGGAAAAAAAAATACATTTCCTTCTTAATATATTACACAAAACGACAATGTCTTAGGAGAAAAATATTCCAGTACCATCTAGAATTGACAGATTTATGATGATTAAATGTTAGCATTAAGAGTCACTGGAACATGATCTGAGATTATGATAGGGCCTTTTGTAGAGTCCATAATTTGATCCACCAAAATAGGGGGGGGGGGAAGCTGAATCTAATTTCATAAGGCTGAAACATTTTTAATGCATCCATAATAATACAGGTAGTCCATGTTTAATGACTACTCGTTCAGCCATTGGTGAAAGTTGCAGTGCACTGAATAAGTTGTATTTATGACTGGTCCTTGAAATTCCTACATTTGCAGAACTCCCATGGTCACATGATTGCAATATGAGTGCTTGACAATGAACTCACACTTATGACAGTTGTAGTGTCCCATGGTTACATAATTGCCATTTGCAGCCTTCTGTGCCAGTTTTTCACAAGCAAAATCAATGAGGAAGATGGCAAGGAAAGTCAGAAGTTGTTCCGGTAAGTCGCTCACACTCTCTGCCACTAAGCAGCAGCCAGGGCCAGCCCCGCCGCACTGACTCCTTGTCATATGCATATATTATTTGGGTTACCCCAAATTCCAATATTCTGCTTATGGATGTAGTCTATATTTGAATAGAATGCCCTTATGTCTCCTCTCTAAAGTCACTAATGGAGATACATTGAACGATGTTGAGGTTAGATCCCTCCTAAGTTTAGGGATAATAATTTGACTAGGGCAGGGGTAGGCAACCTCGGCTCTTTTATGACTCATGGACTTCAACTCCCAGAATTCCTGAGTCAGCTGACTCAGGAATTCTGGGAGTTGAAGTCCATGAGTCATAAAAGAGCCGAGGTTGCCTACCCCTGGACTAGGGTATCTCATAGGTCTGGAAACATTGAAATTAGGGAGGAATATCATGTTTGATTGAGGGATGGGGTTAGGACGCTGAGCTTGTCGATCAGAAGGTCGGCAGTTTGGCGGGTCGAATCCCGAGTGCTGCGTAACAGAGTGAGCACCTGTTACTTGTCCTAGCTTCTGCCAACCTAGCAGTTTGAAAGCACGTAAAAATGCAAGTAGAAAAATAGGGACCACTACGGTGGGAAGGTAACAGCGTTCTGTGCACCTTTGGCGTCTAGTCATGCCGGCCACATGACCAAGGAGATGTCCTCGGACAAGCGGTGGCTCTTCGGCTTTGAAACAGAGATGAGCACTGGCCCCTAGAGTTGGAAACGACTAGCACGCATGTGCGGGGGAACCTTTACCTTTAACTATCATGTTTGATTAAATTTAGATGTTCTCAGGACCTTGCTTGGTTATCTCTGTTGCATGCTCATGCCTTAGCACACATATTAGAGTTTAAAAAATGCTAATAATTTTCGTTCTTGTATCCTGTTTTAGCCCAAGACAAAATACTATTATCAGTAGGGACCTAAGAAGTTATATCTGTTTGGGACAAAAACAGCTTGGTCTGGCATGTAAAGATATGTATCTAAGCATTAGATTCATCGCACTAATGCCCTCCAGCAGAAGCACTGTGATGGCAATGGCAGCATGTGGAGTTGGGGGGGCACATGATGCAGACCACCAGACACGCCTACTCCATCCCATCTCTTGTTGCTTGGACAGCAGGTCACCACTGGTCACCTCCTCAGTCCCTGTGAAGGTCTTGCCCTTGGACTGCATTCCCCTCATGCACTGTGGTACCTGCCACAGCCACAGCTGCAAGCTGCTGGCACAAGTCCTTTAGGGCACCACTCGGAGCTGCAGGCCCGCCCAGCATGAATGAGGCGAAGTGGTCGGCTAGGAAGCCCCAAGTAGAGGTGGTAGAGCACGCCCAGGGCCAGAAGGCAAAAGGCCACCCCGAATGGGGAAAGCCAGATCCCCATTGGCACCATGGCTGCCCAGGCCCAACAGAGATGGGGGGGGAGGCATGCAATCCTGGCTGGGACTGGGCAGCCATGACACCGATGGGGATCCGCTTGGGGTGGCCTTTTGCTTGCTGGGCATGGGCATACTCTACCACCTCTACTCGAGCTTGCTAGCCAGGTGCTTCACCTCCTTTGTGCTGGGCGGGCCTGCTGCTCTGGAAGGCAGCAGTAGCCTAATGGACCAGCATGACCTGCTGGTACCAGCAGCCCAAGGTGGGGCCAAAGTGTGTCAGGTGCGCAAAGGGAACAGGCTCCATGCACGGCGAAGGGCAAGGTCTGCAAGGGGGCTGAGGAGATGACCAGCAGATGCAAGCAAAAACAGATGGGATGGAATAGCAGGATGTGGAGCCCCAGAGTGTGCTGGTTGAGGGGCCGGCAGGCTGTGGCTACTGACAGACACCATTGGCCCCATGCGGTCACTGGCCTCTATGTGCGGGGGCCTATGGTGTCAGACAGCAGCCACCCCAGCCCCTGCCTCACCTTGCCTTGCCCTGTAACAATGAAACCCCTTCCCCAGTCCCTCCCTCACCTCACCTCTCCCAATAGGATGAGCCTCCTGCCCACTGCCCCACCCACCAGAGACCCTGGATCTCCCCCAATCCTGCCTGGCCCCCACAGGTGTCTCCCCCCCCATGAGCAACATCAAGGTAGCCACACCCCCTGGCCATGCCCACCCAGTCAGCCATGACCACCACAGTCATGCCCACCCAGTGGTCCACACCCACCCAGTCCCCCTGAGGGCACCACAATGCTGATGCGGCCCTCAATGAAATTGAGTTTGACACCCCTGACCCAGAACATATAAAACTACTACAGCAGCATATGAACTTGTTCATAAGGACCTTTTGGATGTCATCCTCAAGAGAGACAGAAGATGGATGGACACAGAAAAAGTATTTCACTCTCTTAGTTTTTGCAAGCATAAGCACCAAATATAAGTCTTGCTGTAATTGGAACCCTGTAAAGAAAGATCTGGGTAAATGACAATTTTTCATCCATGGTATTTCAGTTTGGTGGCTTGTGTTGAAAGTTGTAAGAGCTGATCTCTAGTACTAGACATTAGAAATTTAACAATTACAGGGGCAGGTCTCTGTGAGGGATTGCCTATTGCCCTTAATCTGTAAGCATCCATTATTTCAACTTTAAAATCAGCCAGCAGTGAGAAGATTTCCTGAAGGCATCCTTCTATGTAATTTAGCAACAGTTTCTGCTGCTCAATGTCTAAGGGTTGGTTAATTATTTTTAAATTATTTCTGGTGAGTTGCCCCTGCACTGTATGTAGTGCAGTTGGTAAATTTGTAATGAGTTTATCAGGGGATTGATTCTTTTCCCCCCCTTTTAAGGTTTTAATTATAGTTTCAAGAGAAATAGCAATAATGCTCTTCAAGGATTCCACATCTTTAAAGGTTTTGGGATTTCATGAGCTTGGGCTCCATTAATCTTAAATATGCCACTTTCCAAATTTACTGCAAATTTACCATCTATTATCAAGAATCAATTGGAGTTTTAGGATTAATTAATCTTGATCTTGCTGAGCTGGGGATTCATTGGAAGTTAATAAAGTTATTAAAGTTTTCTAATCCACCAGAGATTGGGGAGAGAACATCACACCTTCTCTGAAATTTCAATAGAGTGCATTGGCTCCTCCAGCTTTTCTCTCCCTTGTCAACTATTCAGAGTAGAATAGGTTAGCTTGAAATGTTGAAGGAGGAGTCCTTTCAATGTTATGAGGCATATTGTAAAATAACATTGCATCCATGTTATAAAGACAAGATGCATCATGCCGAAACCACGATCACCCCATTGCCGGCAATGGAGAAAAAGCCGCAATATGTTGTGACACATCACACGACGTTGTGAATTTGACACCCCTGGTATAGAGTCTCCTGCTTGAGCAGGGGATTGGATGAGAAGACCTTCAAAGACCCTTCCAACTCTGTTATTCTGTTTGGGGATATTCAAATATTCAATAGTCAGCTATCAGTATGAGTAATTCCATTCATAAGTTCGGCTCAGAATAAAGAAAGGCAGTCAACAAGGCAATCATAAGAACTAAAAATCTCTCTCATTCATGTCAGTGGATGCACCTGGAATGCCAAACAAGAGCGGGATATGCTCTGTGCCCAAGCATATATACGTACATGTTAAATATCATTCTTTATTTCATTTTGCACTGTCAGCATTCTTGGGGTTTTACAAGTGCAGGAGTTGATCACTACATACAAAAAAGTTTTCTCATAAGGGTTACTAAATATCTAGGGCAGGGCTTTTCAACCAGTGGTACGGGTACCACCTGTGGTACATTGGCACCTGGCAGATGGTATGCGACCATCCTAGAAAAGTGGTAGTGGGGGAGGGGAATGAGCTGAATCGGTGGCAGCACCGCACAAGCCTGAGCAAGACATGGCTGGAGCTGCAGGGTTATCAGGGCTCAATGGAAACTCCAGGATCAACACTTCTTCAGAGCTGTCAGGGCTCAGTGGAAGTGCCAGGATCAGTGCCAGGCACCAGCTGGAGCTCGGCACTGATCCTGGTGCT
The DNA here is from genome assembly GCF_947247035.1 of Vipera ursinii. NCBI lineage: Eukaryota > Metazoa > Chordata > Lepidosauria > Squamata > Viperidae > Vipera > Vipera ursinii. The sequence continues at coordinate 193,858,609 of NC_139512.1, forward strand.
TCTGCTGAGCCCAGAAGAAGCACCAATCAGCTGGAATGTTGCAGCATCTCCAGGGTCTTGTGATTTACATTCAAATGCTTGGCAACTGATTCATATTTATGATGGTCACAGTGTCCCAGGGTCACGTGAAGTGACCAAAACCTGCTGCAACCACCCAGCAAGGGGGGGGGATAAAAACCAAACACCCACCCCATCCCACCCCTGCTGCCAATCCTCAACAAAAATGCTCACAATGAAAACCTCGGACAGGAGGAAGAACGCCACTGGGTGGGCAGGCAGGTGTCTTGCTCGGCTGTGGCTTGGCCGGCACTTTTTTCAGTGCCATTGTAACTTCAAACAGTCACTAAGCAAACTATTGTAAGTCGAGGACTACCTGTACTTCATCACTTTTTTCCTTTTGGTCATCAAGTTTTTGACACCTTGCTAGGCGACTGGTGGTACTCGGATATTAAAAAGATAAAGGTAAAGGTTCCCCCGCACATGCGTGCTAGTCGTTTCCAACTCTAGGGGCCGGTGCTCATCTCCGTTTCAAAGCCGAAGAGCCAGCGCTTGTCCGAGGACGTCTCCGTGGTCATGTGGCCGGCATGACTAGACGCCAAAGGCGCATGGAGCGCTGTTACCTTCCCACCGTAGTGGTCCCTATTTTTCTACTTGCATTTTTACGTGCTTTTGAACTGCTAGGTTGGCAGAAGCTGGGACGAGTAACAGGCGCTCACTCTGTTACGCGGCACTCAGGATTCGACCCGCCAAACTGCCGACCTTCTGATCGACAAGCTCTGAAAAAGTTGAAAAGCCCTGCTCTAGGGCAGATGAGTTATTTATTATTGAGATATATGGGAATTACACAAAAATGTGAATCTGTGGTCCATGGAAGACTGGAAGCACAAGGGGATGTCCCTTTGTCAGCTGTACCCATGGAGGAACTTGGCCCACTGAGCATCCTCAATAGACTATGCAGATGTTTTGGGAACCTTCATGAAAGATTCATTTCTTGAAGAAATAAAGGGCTACCATCAGTTATGTTTAGTCACTACATCAGCAGTACTGGCACGTTTCACTTTGGCATTCATCCATTCCAAACTAAACCTATCTGCATCCAATTTTGTTTTATAGACAATTGTCTTCAGAAAAGGTAAGACTACCTGTCCTTCAAGACTCTTCTCAAATTCCAATTTGGGGAGGGGTCAGTTTGTTGCAAAGATCCATGAACCATTCTTACCGATATGAATCACTAGTGCAAAATCTTTGTCCTTTTGGATATTGCTGAAATATAATCAGGCCAACATAGTGACGAAAAGTTTGGGGATTGTTATCGCAACATAGCTAGCAAAGCACTAAGCCCTTTCCTCTCTTATTTTCTGCAGCCAATTTTGCATTAGGAAAATAACATTTTCTCTAATGTTTCACTGGTACTAATAGCAAATGGGCCAAATTAGATTCATGTCATGGTCTTTTGCTTAAAAACAGTGGCATAGGGAAGGGCTTTTCAACCAGTGGTACGCGTACCACCTGCACTACTTTGGCATCTGGCAGGTGGTATATGACTGTTCTAGACAAGTGTAGTGGGCAGGAGCCCCAGGATCAGTGCTTGCAGCTACAGCTAATCAGTGCTTCTGCAGGGCTATGGGGGCTGGGCAGGAGCCCCAGGATCAGCATGGGCTTCTGCAGGGCTATGGGGGCTCAGCAGAGACTCCAAGGTCAGTGCATGCTTCTGCAGGGCTATGGGGGCCCAGCAGGAGCCCAGGATCAGCACACGCTTCTGCAGGGCTATGGGGGCTGGGCAGGAGCCCCAGGATCAGGGCTATGGAGGCTCGGCAGATGCTCAGGATCAGCGCGAGCAGCTACAGCTGATTGGTGCTTCTGCAGGGTTATGGGGGCTCTGCAGGAGCCCAGAATCAGCGCACACTTCTGCAGGACTATGGGGGCTGGGCAGGAGCCCAGGATCAGCATGCGCTTCTGCAAGGCTGCAGGGGTGAGACAGAAGCCCCAGGATTGGCACTTCTAGCATACACAGAAGATATAAGGGGGTGGGGGAGAGAGGAGAGGCTATAAAAGGACAAGGTTTTGGTGGGAGAGGGGAAAAAAGAGAAGGGGGGGAGAAGAGAAGAGGACTGCAAAAGAGAGGTGTAGAAGTGGAGAAGTGCAGCCTTGAAAGGAATCAGCTGGAGGTGCATGGAAGAGAAAAGAAGGGGGTGGGGAAGAGAAGAGAGGATAGAAGAAGAAGGGGAGAGAAGAGTGGATATAAAAGAAGGAGGGTGGAGATAAGAGACAATATAAAAGAGGGAGGAGAGAAGAAGGGATATAAAAAGGAGGAGTGAATCTGGTTTCTCCATGGACTTTGCTTGTCAGAAGGTTGCAAAAGGGAATCACATGATCCTGGGACACTGGGACCATCATAAATATGAATCAATTGCCAAGCATCCAAATGTAGATTGGCCCTGTGGATGCTGCAATGGTCATAAGTGTGAAAAATGGTCGTAAGTCACTTTTTTCAGTGCCGTAGTAACTTTGAAAAGTCACTAAGCGAACTGTTGTAAGTTGAGGACTACCTGTACTTTATCACCTTTCCCCCTTTTTTTGGTCATCACACTTTTGACACCCTGCTAGGTGACTGGTGGTATTAGAATATTGCCGTATCCTAAAAGTGGTACAATCTGTGAGAAGGTTGAAAAGCCCTGGCATAGGGGATAAAAGTGAACATGAAATGGCTCTGCATCCCTCCTTCTTTCTATCTGAAATATCTCTAAAGTACCTTTCTCTCCCTCCACAACCGTTTCCATAGACAGTTTGCCACTGAGCTTGTTGATCAGAAAGTCGGCAGTTTGGCGGGTCGAATCCCTAGTGCCGCGTAACAGAGTGAGCGCCTGTTACTCGTCCCTGCTTCTGCCAACCTAGCAGTTCGAAAGCACGTAAAAATGCAAGTAGAAAAATAGGGACCACTACGGTGGGAAGGTAACAGTGTTCCGTGCGCCTTTGGCGTCTAGTCATGCCGGCCACATGACCGAGATGTCCTCGGACAAGCGCTGGCTCTTCGGCTTTGAAACAGAGATGAGCACCGGCCCCTAGAGTCGGAAACAACTAGCATGCATGTGCAGGGGAACCTTTACCTTTACCTTTTTATATCTACATAGGGCAAAAAGACCTTCCTGACCCAGTTTATACTCAGGAATCAAATGGCTCTTTTGTTTCTGGATAGATGTCAACCTTCCTGAGTGGTATTTTAGAGAGATGGGCTGAACTACTGAAAAAGAAAAAAAAGAAGATGAAATTTGAGCATCAAAAGGTGGTAGGCTGGGTTAACACAACCATTAAGCGACGTGGTTAAATTTATTGTACCTGGAGGTATATCTTCAAACTGTACTGTAAATAAACATAACCTCCCCCTCCAAGTAATTTCATTATGTCTTCTCAGTTTCCCAACCATGAAAGTTATCGGACCCAATAGGTAGAATATTATGCTTTGAAAGCTTTGAAGTCTTCCCAGGACTACTATTTTTGGTATCTGTAACTGGGACTTCAGGGCTAAGAATAGTCAAGAGACTCTTTGTCTTTATGCCTAAGTACAGTTACTTGGAAGTAAGACTCACTACATTTAGTAGGACTCTTGAATGCATATGAATAAGATGAGAACTTCTCATTATTCTACTTGATACTTAGATTAACACATCCCACTAATTATTTTGAAGCAGTGTTTGCTCATTAAGGCAGCAATTTAACCTGGCAGGAAGATTGATTGGTAAACAACACAATTCTACCTGCATTTCTCTTACCCAGAAATGGTGGTAAAGGCAACACCTCTGCTGTTCACATGTTATTGCTGCTTAGAAATTATTTCCAAGTACATAAAATCAGCATTGATTTTATTGCTGTGAAATGTTCACTTAAATGTGGTCATATTTCCTTAGGGTCATGTCTAATAGACAAGTCATATAAGAAACAGAAAAAGAACTATGCATTTCATTGCCAAATTATAAAGGATCCCAACAAAATGGGGGGGGGGGAAATCATGACGTCTTGCTTGTGTCCATGTGCTCACTCACATTTAAATACTGTACAAGTACAATGATTGCTATACAGAGTCCATGATACAAAAGGAAAAGTCGTGGGTTTAAATTAAAATCATTTTAAGCTGCAAATGAAATCGGACCTTTATCTGATGTGAGAAGACCCCCTGCTCTTCCCAGCCTCCTGATTTGCAATCCAGCCAGGAGAAAAATTATTTGGAAATCACCTCTCAGAGCATTTTTATTGGCCTGAAATCTCTTGCTGTCAGTTTCTCTTGCCCTTTTATAAGTCAAGTGTCAAGGAGTATAATCTCTTTGAAGATCAACTGATAGAGAACAATCCTCATCTCTTTCTGGTGGATTAGTGTCCAGAGCAAAAAAGGATTCCCCCCCCACACACACACTTTTCTTATATTAAAAATCTCCAAGAGTAGAGAAGAATACAAGTAAAAAACCCAAACAAAAGAGAGTGCCATCAGAGTAGTGCTTCTACGAAACAATCAAGCTTGTGAAGAAATTTTGAAAGCAAGTATGAACAGGATGCCGTATTTACACAGAGGTTTGAGGGAGACCATTCACTAGATCTGTTTGTGTGATCATCAAGTTAAAGGCGAAACAGTCATACTACACATCAGACAGCAACAAATAATTTTTTTCCTGTGATATGAAGCTTCAGGCTATATTATATTCAGCTGCAGCTTTCCTCTTTGTCTCAGACAAGTGGTTACCACACTATTTATTTTTTTTAGATATGCATTGTATAAAAATGTAATATGTGAAGGACGTCCTATGTATGGCTGCATGTTAGACAGAGAAAAGGGATCTTTGGATACAGAGCTTACTTATTAATCAATAAAAACAGAAAGAGCCAATTGGTCCCTTAGAGACCCAGTGAGATATTTAAATATGAATTGAACCAGGAAAGGACGATACAGTTTTAATGAAGTTTTTGCCAGGATTTCAAAATTAGAGAAAAGCCCCTAAAATAATAGGCAATGTTTTAACAACAAGTGGACCCTTGTACATGTTGAATGTACAATCTCAAGTGACCTAGCCATTCTGACTGAAAACATCTTCTCTTTCTTGAATGTAGAGTAACATTCCTTAGTGAAAGCAGTCATTGACAGATCTTATTATCATTATTCGGTGGTCGCTGCCAGAATCTAACAAGTGACAGATTAGACCAGAGACTTGTGCCTCTTACCCGCACCAGACACATGAAATTCTACCTAGCAAGGTTAAGCTTATTAAATTCATTTTTGAATCCAAAGGTATAAATAATACATTCATATGGCCCACAGGACATGACTGCAATTTCTTTTTAAAAAATCATATGTTTAGCCATATTTGAGTGAAATTACAATTATTGCTTAGTGCTTGGATTCTACTATAACATCATTGACTTTGCTGGAACTACATTTGTACCTTTTTAATTTTGATTGTGTGGTTGATTTTTTTGGAGGGGGAGGACAAATGTCTCATAATGAAAGATATGCCCACTAGATGGCAGCATATTGGCCCATAATTGCTTTATATAACAGGGCAGTAATATGCTTAGACAAATAAGGGTTTTGAATGAACTGTGCCAGGATACTAGATGAGATTTCAATATAGGTAGTCCTTGTTTACTTACTGCCTTGTTTAGCAACCATTCATAGTTATGACCGTGATAAAAAGTAACTTTACAATCAATCCTTGCGTTTGTGACCTTCACTGATCTATAAAGCAAAGGAAAACTGAAGTAAGATCTTAAGCACAGTGGCAATTTCACTTAGTGACTACTTTGCTTGATGATTGAGTTGCTGGTCCCAATTGTGTTTGCTAAATGAAGATCACCTATACGCAGTGGTGGGATTTAGCCAGTTTGCACCAGTTTGGCAGAACCAGTAGCTAATTTTTTGTTGCCCAGGCTCAGAATGGACTTCCAGAAGTGGCATCCACACAGAGAACCGGTTGTTCACCTATCTGAATCCCACCACTACTAATTTGTGACTCAGTCCTGACAAGTAAATCTAACCAAGCTGATTTTGGCTGATCTCAAAAGGTTCATGGGAGTAGGTTAGGTTAGTACTTAGGTAGAAAACTCCAGTCCTTCAGACTAGATTAAATTAGATAGCTATAAGCTGCCACAAAGCAGGAAGCTGGGCATTAATTTCCTTATAAATATAATACTTTAAAGAAACCCAGTTGGAAGATGACAATGGCAACCCAGTTCTATATTATTATCACGTAAATTCCATGGGTGACTTGAATGGGCAGACTTTACCGCTTGGAGTTTTGATTTCCTCCTGGGTTAAAAAAAAACTCTTCACGGCTTCTGTAAGCATATCACCATATCACTCCTATCACCATGGCAGTATGAGAGCCAGGAACCCGTACACAAGTATGTCTTCTAAGGATGGTCACCTTAGTTTATTTTTACACCCTCAAATTTGTTTATGACAAGACAGACAACATCTGCAGCAATGGGCACCCTTTACGCAGACTGTGCTAGGAGAATCTTGCCTAGTCAACGATGCCCGGAACCTACCTACTTAACAACTCAGCATATACGCTTATTCTTCCAAGCATTCCTGGGGATCTAAAACAAGGAAGAATAACCTGGGCCTGCTCTCTACCACCACCTGGAGAACATCTGGTGTTGAATCAGAGATGTTATGAAAAAGGAGGCAAGAAAACAAAATAATACAATAGTCCTCTCCACCCCTTTCTTTTGAACCAGCAGAATATGTGGCTGTATATCATTTCTTGCTGAGATGAAAATGGGCTAATGAAGGGAAATGCAAATGGGAAAGACCTATACCAAGCAGAGGTAAAAAGGGGATAAAGTCCAGGCTCATTCATTCTAATCTGTGATTTCATCCTGAGGCTGATCTTTGAATGAGAAGGGCGGGACCTTGATGGGCTTTGACATAGCACTGACGAGGATCATTTATACATTCCCAGGCGTCCAATCATCAGTCCTGACAATGCAGTGATTGTACTCTTAAGAGCTCTGAGGTGTTTCGTTTCTCAGTCCGGGGTCTTTCGTATAATGTCAGAAGTGAAAAGAGGTGTTTGTTTGTGTTTCATCCATCAGATGGGTGGGGTGACACAACTTTTCCCAGCGGTACAAGTATATCCCATGATGATGTATTTTCATGATCCTGAACAGCCTTCTCGAGTCTAGAAGTGCCAGGAAAATGTGCATTGGTGTAATGTTTGGAATGATTGAATGAATGCATGTGCGCACAAACACGCACACGCACACACACACACAAACAGCAGTTTCAAGAGCAACACTTAAAAATGGGTAGTCTCATCACATGGTTGGTGTCCTTAGAGTGGTCTGAGTTGGTGGATATTTTACAACTTTTTTCTTTTCCCCCATTCACTTTGGTCCGCAGGAGTGAGATGAGATATACAGGCATATATAGATATAGTTAGATAGATATATGTGTTGTTGTTGTTGTTGTTTTTAAAAAATTACAGCAAAGTTCTCTGGAAATAAATTCTGTCTGATGTTGCTAGTCTGTCTTTTCTGTTTTGCCCTCTTTCACTGCTGCCTCTGACGTTTTCCTCAGTGGGGCTTTCTCTGAGTTGCTGTGTCCTTGGCCGGATTCTGCTGCTCCACCATTTTTGTGCGCTGTGTGTTTTTCCAAGTAGTTCAGCATTTCACTTAGAACAGTTTGGAAAGTGCTTAGGGCAGCACAAATCGCAGGAGTTCCAAAACCATGAGTAATCAAACTGTAAAGCAGGCAAAAAAGAGAAAAATAGGAAGAGTTTACTATATGTATATATATATATATATATATATATATATATATATATATATATATATATATATATATATATATATATATATATATATATATATATGCATAGGTTGTTGTTTTTTTTTGGATTGCCCGTATTTGGGCCGGCAAGGTGTTCAAATATATATATATATATATTGCTCAAAAAAATAAAGGAAACACTTAAACAACACAATGTACTGTATTTAATAGTAGGATGTCTTCTCTTGTGTTCCCTTTATTTTTTTGATATTTTTTCATATATATATGAGATAAATGATAGATAGATAGACTTGCTACCAAAATATTTACTTATTTATTTACAAATTTATAAATTGTCCCCCCCCCCACAAACATATCCAGGCAGATATGATGTCAGTGGAGGTGCTGTGAACTCCAATGCAATGCAAGTCTGCATAAATGCACTCTAAGAAATTCAGCGTAAATTTCATATGGTTACTAATGGACTTACCTCCTCAGGTGATAAAGGGTATGTTTCCATGAAATAAATAATCCCCACCCTCAAAGTAGAATGGGTTTCATTTATTTTAGACTTAAAGGGTGCAAGTAGTAAATATTTGTGAAATGAATATTGGCCACAGCTGACGCAGAGTCTTCAAGCAGGAGCTGTGAGCCCAAGAGAAACCCCAGCTGATGCACCAACTCTGATTTGGGGAGTATAACCTCAGCCAGAGTTGGCAAAGCGCTAAATCAACCTTGTCAGGGTTAAGCCAAAGCTGTTTCTTCCCCATTCAGCCACCAGGTACTGGGAAAGCAGCCCTGAGATGGTCAGACAGTGAAATGTATAATTTACTATCATTAGCATAATGGTGATGCTTGATCCTAAGCACATGTTGACCTCTTCATAAACATGAGGTCCCTGCCTGCCTTTGAAACAGCTTGTAAACCAAAGTAACTAATTAATTGATGGTGATGACAAAAATGATCTAAAAATTAATGTAATAAAATAGCACAGGAATAGTAACCAAAGCAATAAAGAAAGAAATAAACCAGCTAATCTTAGTCTTGATTAAATTCTGGAATGTGGTAAGGGAAGAGGCAGGCCTCACTTCTAAAGGAAAGTTATTCCATAGGGCTGGGGTGATGCAACAGGGAATGAGATGTAACTAAGAGCTTCTTCCAAGAGAATCACACTGAACATGCTGATTCTGCTTAGAGATGGGTGTCCAGCAGATACTGAGGCATCGCATCATATAGATTTTCATATGTCAAAATGAGCTTCTTGGGCTGCACCAGAAACAGTGTGTAAACAATGGAAAGCCCATAGCATCACATGCTCTTTGCAGGGAGCACCTGCCAATGAATGGACTGCTTTCAAGGCTCCTCGTGCACTGCAGTAGTCCGGCTATGAAGTAACCAAGTTTCTCTGTTTAACCATAAAGTAATGTTTGTAAGCCACCAAAAGTCACCCCTAGATGAGATGGGCATCACATCAATCAATCAATCAATCAATCAATCAATCAAATAAATACATAAATAAAAGAAGTCTTTTGTCACACTTGTGAGATCCTTTTGCCTCAGGTATGACTATTGGCACAAACTGGCACCTGGCCATAACCTCCATCTTTCTATCCAGTAGTCTGATTCCAAGAGTACCCAAAGTAATTGATCTAATCCCTCAGTGCTAAGCCTACAGAGCTGACAGAGAATCTTGATGAACAAACAGTAGCTCCATCTTACCTGGGTTCATTTTCACTCTATTTTGTCCTATACAGATCTCTTACAGCCTCCAGGCAAAATTTCCATAGCATTATCCATAAGACCCAGAGTGGTGATGCACAACTGGTTGTTAGTGCAGTGATGATATTGAACTGATGGATGACTTCCCTCATTGGTTTTATGTAGATGTTAAACAATAGGATGAAAAGCATAAATGCTTTGGCACTCTTACCAGTGAGGGACATAATGCATCAAAGTGATGCACAAAATAGTCCTAATGGCCAGGTGAGATATTTATTTCTCCCTGAAAAGTTGCTGACAACCTGTTGGTTGCATCCCAGCCTAGATGTCTGCATTGTCATCTAGAGGGAATGGATTGAAAGCACCGCAAATGTTGCAGTTTCCAGAAAGTCTTTTCAATTGTGGTAGAATAGAAATAGGTTAAATAATAAATCATATTCTGCTTAAATGTTGCAGGGAGAATATATGGAGCATTTTTGTAGTATCCAGTGGCTATCCCCTTAAAAATGTGTGGCCTCTTTTCCAGGAAACCAGCTGATGAACCAAGAAGAAGCCTGTGGTCTTCATGACTCTGTACTGCAGCCAGTCCTTTGTGGATGAATCTAAGAAAAACTTCCTGGACTGGATTTCTTAGGGCTACTAGATTAGAGCAACAGACTGCCGGTTGATCATTTGCTGCTAGTAAGAATTTGTGTTTTCCTTATCTCTAATGATCATCCAGATTTGTGCAACCAAAATCTAGGAGCCCTAGGCTTTCTCCATTCAGAATTATCTCAGGAATTGCTGCCAGAATTTTTTGAAACTGTGTTGATGGGCCACATTGGCCAATATACTGTATGTTCCAAACGAATGAGTGCATACTAGGCCACTATCATTCCTTTTATAGAAATAGCAAACTGATCATCACTTGACTTAGTTCTGGGCAGAGAAGGCATCCCATCCTCAGACAGTGCCATTAAATATTATCTTTTAAAAAAAAAGCATTTCAACTACTTGGTTACGCTGAAAGGGTTCAATGAGCCAAGCAAGTTCTCAGCATAGGTTAGAAATCTACTCTTCCCTCTGGATAAAACTGAGATTAATTATAGAGAAATGAACTCAGTTTGTTCATATTTGCCAAGAATCTTCAGGGATCTTAAAAGAGAAAGGGAGGGGGTAGTCAGGTCTGTTGCTAGTCTTTTCTAGTCATTATGCAGTTTTCTCAGAGCTTGATGTTATGTTTTAATGCTGTTCTTTCATGGTATGTCAAGGCAGCCAAACTGGCCTCAAGACTTGGGCTCTTCTTTGACAGCATCCACAAGGCATCTCACATCCTACCCCACCCTCCCACCCCCATCCCTCAAGGCTGACACAATTTAGTCTTCTGCAAAGGAAATACTTTCATTTTCCACAGAGAAGGGGGAGAAGAAGAGGAGGAGGCCATCTGTCTATCTCCAGTTTCCAACCATGGCCAAATCTGGGCATCGCTAGCAGCAGAAGTTATCAAATATTTACAGCATACTGTGGCTGATGGATGATGCTCAAAGAGAGTCACATTTTTCTTTGCTAAGCCTTGCTCGTATGAAAAGCATCTGGCCCCAGGGATGGACCATGTGATTTCGACAGCGCCTACCTGCACACCATAGAATATCTTAAAAGATAATTGTAGTGTTTCATCTCAGGCCTCAACTTCGGAGAAACTACCAGCGTTCTATGGAGTTGACGAAATGGGAATCTACAGTAATCCACATGGGACAACACCTTCAGATTTTTTTTTAAAAAAAATTGCAAATAGCCTTTTTAACCAGCTGCCATTTTTTCCACTCATCACCTAACAATCTTTAGATTAGTCTTTAGATTAATTACAATTAAACCAGTATAAAACGTATTGTGTCTAGTGGAACAGCAGGGACACAAAAAAGGGCACGATGAGGCGGCTAGAACGGCTCCATCTCAGACTTGTCCTTTTTAGCTTAGACAAACAATGGGGCAAAAAGAGAGATGATTCAGGTACATGAAAGCATGCATGAAATACTCAGGGCTAACGGTAAGACAAATAATACAGTATAGATGGGATTAAGTTTTTCTGTCATAGAATTTAGGGTTTTCCATGGAAATTAAATTTCAATATTGAAAAAAGGAAGTAGGTGTGTAAACACTATGCTTTAGAAATATGAAATCTGATGCCAATCCCTGGTAATGGCTACTAATTAGGATGGCTTCAAAAGGGGGAATTAGAAAATGTAATGGAGGAATTAGAGAGAGCATTCCTTGAATATCAGCTGCTAGAAAACCAAAGCAGAGAAGGGCTATCATTTTTTTTAACAGTGCTTATCAACTGCTGGAAAATATTTAATGGGCCATGGTGTGATGCATAATGGCCAATAAATTGATCCAGTTGGGCTCTTCTTTGGTTTTTAAGTTAGATAGTCTTGTGTTCATAGCAGGCAACATATACCTTTGCAAAAAAATTAGTTACTATGAAAGCCTATGTGTTTAGAAAACAAAGCACAGGCATCTTTTTTCCAGGCATTTACCCAGATGTTGGAAGTAAAGTCACAGTAAACTGTGCAACCTGGTCATGTGGCTACTAATGGGAATCCTGTCCTCTTGATATTCTCTTTGGCAGAAGTCATAGAAAATTATTTGTCTACCTAGTGTTTTTGTGTCACTCTTGCAACTGCAAGATGAAGGAGGATGAAGAGATTATTAGGAAGATTTGGCAACTAGAGCTCATAGTTATTCTTGTAGTACTACATTTGATCTTAGCCAAAAATTCTACAGGCTGTTATTAGAATAAACACATGAAATTCAATTAAATCAAGAAAAAAAAAATGGGTGTTCTAAGGATAGTACTTATATTTCTATTTGTTTTGAAGACAATATAGTACATAATAATTGGGGGAAACTTACATGCTATTATAGGGAGATCATATTCTGTGTAGACTAAATTTAAAATTGTACGACTTCTAGAATTTACAAAATAATTGCTAGAAAAATCAAGCCTATCTTTGCATCATAGAGTAGATACAAGATAATGCTTCATATGTATTTGCGCCAACCATGGTACCATTCCACCATATTTTTATAACTGATATCTGGGAAAAGCTAAGCAATTTTTCTCACATTATTCTACTTAGGCAAAAGTGGAATTGTATTTGAAATAGAATGCTCTTTTAAAGGCAACAGTGAAAGTATAAGTTAATATTCCTTCCTTTCATGCTTCCTTAGGATGAGACATCAAGTCTACATCTTTTGAACAAGAAACATTTAGTTCTTTCAAGGATCACTAGGGGGCACCTGACTGCTTATTTATAGAAAAACTGCAGTCTGGGATTAAAGGAATAATCTGGGCAATCCATTATGTTACTGTAGCTTTCCTCAATTGTGTGGTCTTCATATATGCCACAATCCCATGCATTTTGGGGTGCTTCATCTTTGAATGCACCAACTTGAGGAAAGCTTCTTTACTGAATCCTAGCCTATGTGAGTCTGAGGGCAAAGTTTTGTGTTTCTCTGAGAAACAAAACCTTGTGTATTCAACTAGACAATTTTATCAGTTGAGATAAATGAAGAATCAAAAAACCCCAAGGAGACTGACCATACTAATTTGAAAGAAATATAATATAATGATTTCACACATAAACACAACCTTATTATTAAACCAATGGAGCATCTTCCTTCATTAACAGCAGAGGAGTTTGAAAAGCTTTCATGGTCCCAACCACAAAACTTCTTGTAAGATGTTGGATAGATCCTGAACAATGTTAGCTGTCCCCTGGATTGCTTCTCTCTGGAGTATTCTCTCATTTCCTCATCTTTGTCTTAGAACAGGACATGTGCAAGAAGACACAAAGGTCTCCTTCGCCATATCCCAAAGAGCTATGCATATTGTCACCCAGTGAACAAAGATTAGAAAGCAGTGAAGTGTGCACTTCTTCAGTCTTCCATACTTAAATAATGAAAAAAATTATTCAGACATCCTCATACATGCACCTGATCTGAAACTAGCACATACATATTACTGATAATTGCTCAGTCTTATTAGATCTGTGTCCTTACTGCTTTATTCAATAGGGATTATAGATGTGGGCACATGCTGAAAGCACACTGAAGATGCCAGAAGCTGGCACAATCCTTTTGCAGCACACCAGATTATTATTTATGTATATTAAAGAGCTTTTATAAAGTATAGCATAGACTATATATGATCTCCATATATACAATACATTGCATACTTCTGCACAGAGGAAGTACTTTTAACACTTCAGAACTTTTTTTTTTATAAAGTTACTCCATTAAATAGATTTTGGAGGTCATACCTGAAATGTGTTAAATGTCTCTGAATATCCAGATCTAATATTGGAGTAGGTCTTGAGGAGCCCAAAGGTGACCTGTCCTGGCTTAGGAGATCCTGGAATTCTTTACATATTTGCCTAGAATCAAAATAGATGCATACTCATTAAGGTTACTTACCATGTTCATTGAATAAATACTGTAAGTTTCATACCATGCATGCTTCCCTCAGCAAAATTATACCAATATATAACTAATAATGCTAATACTAATATTAATATAGTAATCGTAATCATAATCATAATAGAGTTAGAAGGGACCTTGGAGGTCTTCTAGTCCAACCCCCTGCTCAGGCAGGAAACCCTATATCATTTCAGACAAATGGTTGCCCAGTCTCTTAAAATCTTCCAGTGTTGGAGCATTCACAACTTCTGGAGGCAATGTAAATTTATGTAAATTTTTACTATAAGAATGAATTGCACTAGACTAGAGGCAAAAGAATAGCAGAATAGCTGACTTTCTTCCTTTGTCAGTGATTGTTACAGGAAAAAATATTCTGGATGTCCTAAAACATTAAGATTACCAAGAACAAGGTCTATAATTTGGGACGCCACAGAAGTATGCATCCTTAAAAAATTTGGCAGCTCCCTCTGAACCCATCCAAAAGTGGCCACTGAACTGTCATTTTTTAATGTGCCAGAAGGCAAACATTATTAAAGAAGTGGGGAGGAATCATATCAATTGTGTTGAATTAAAAAAAAAATCAAACTGAAGTTAATTTAAAGAGAGTGCCCTGGCCGTGCTCATTCATTGTCTTGGCTCCATTCACTTTTTGATATGTATTCATCTTCCCCTCCTCTCCCCTCCCCTCGCCCTGGTCCTGAACCTGCTTCTCAAGAGCCAAGTAGGACTCTTGGCTTGAGAAGCATCATTCATAACTGGTAAGTTACTGGGCGGGGTTCACCAGAAAAGATTGTCTAACTATCACAATCCACACCCACACCCGCACCCTCAAATGGAGGCATTCTTCAGCCAGAAGCCACCAAGACACAGTCTGGATGGCATCCCATAGATTTCTAGTCTGGCAAATGACTTTTCTCATCCTTTTCATTATTTCCTCTTAAAGCTGTATATTCAAAAAAAAAGAATCAAATTAAATAGGATGGGGTATTACTTTGAAATGAAAGCAGAACCCATGTAGATTCTGTTATTCCCATCTTGAAAAATTTACAGCCTGAGAAGCTGTAATGGCACCAGCTAGAGTGAGCGAGCCTTCCTTCAGAGGTGGCAGATTAAGCAAAGCTATCTCTCTCCTGGCAGAAAAGGCTCCCCTTGAAATGGTTCATGGCCACATATGCAGATGCACCAGTTGGCTTGCTTTTGTCTTAGTAAATGTTTTAAGATTCTGTTTGGTCACGGCAGTGTGACTGTTTTTTTATGGCTCCTTTGAGAAGCTACAGAGCCCTTTATAATAAGGCCAGCTTGCCTCTGGTATGTTTGTGCATTTTAGAAATTCTGATTGTAATGTCTGCATGTGGCCTAATAAAAAGGGGAGGCTTGTTTTCTGCCACTTTAAGTCAGTTTGGTGATTTTTTTTTTGGATTGTGGCATGCTGATATAGCCAAAGGGGATCCTTTGAAGAGAGGTTACACATCAAGTAGAAAAGAGGTTTCCCTTTCAAAGGAAACAGAAACCTTGCTACTTTCATGAAACCCTTTGATAGTGTATATATTCTTTGCAGTAACCTCCTTCTTGTCACCAGGTTTCAAGTCGTGGCCACCGAGAAATACAAAGACATGCCTTAGTGGACATGGCTGTTCTCTGTCCTTGGGTATAAGCACATACTTAGAACTAGTGCAATATAATGTAGGCAGCCTGATTGATCAACAAATTGGACTGGATTCTTGTAAGTTAAACCCTATACAGTCCGTAAGAGCA
Source organism: Vipera ursinii (assembly GCF_947247035.1). NCBI lineage: Eukaryota > Metazoa > Chordata > Lepidosauria > Squamata > Viperidae > Vipera > Vipera ursinii. The sequence goes on from NC_139512.1 coordinate 193,874,300, forward strand.
CATAAACCTGCTTTATGTCATATACCTTGAATGGTTTGTGGATCAGATTATAATCCTAAAATGAACCACAGAGTTGTGAAGAAGCCACTTTAAAGTCCCTGTTGCAGCCAATGGAATTACCTGAGTCTTTTGTTTATATGCCAACAGCATGACTTCATTCAATGCAACTGATATATTTTATCCACTGTACTACAAAAAATGATGAATTAGGAGATGAAATACATCTTACTATATCCCATAACTTAATACAAAATTGAATGGAAAAAAATATATAAAGCAGACCTGGAAATATTTGTTTGAATACTGTATGTTCTCAATGAACAATTTGATAATCTCTAGAACTGAGCTGAGAATTATCAGTAGAATTTACCTGTAAATCAAACTAGATTCACATCTATGATTAAGGTGATTTGATTATTACATTACTACAGAAAGCATGTATGGAATTTTTTTCCCCCAAGAATACCTTCTTAAATCCAGAATATCTGTGCACAGTTTATCAATATTTCTTAAACTGTTTGACAAATGCTTCATTTACATAACAAAATAAGAACTCCATTGATAACAAATAATTGATTTCTATGTTTTATTGCAAGAGCAAATTGCTGTAGCAGCAGCTCAGTTCTCTGGTTCATGTCCTTGTTAACTGCAGAATCTAGAATTTGTTCATGTAACTTGCTGACATTAATGACGCGCAAAATATTAGCACTGAAAAAACTTGGCTTGAAGTTCAAACCAACTGCTCCAATTTTACTAGAACTGTTTCAAATATTCCAGAAATATTTTATTTTTATTTTTATTTTAATTCCATTTATATCTCGCCCTTCTCCGAAGACTCAGGGCGGCTTACAAACTTACATATTACAAACCTAAATGAGTTTCAAGCTCATAAAACTTTTCGAATGATCAATAAGTATTGGAACACCTGTGATAAGGATGGCACAATCCATTTTGAACTTGAAACAACTTTTGTATTAAATAGGCTTTGAATCCCCAATCTATATCTATGGGGAACTTTCTGAAGGTGAATTCTGACATCATTTACCCAATTTTTATAAATAAAGCTTTAGCTTTCTCAGAAAGAAAGAAAAGTGACTCTTTATGAATCAACTGTAACAGGATAATGATGATATAAGAGCACAGAACCATCCATCATTTGACTGTGATCCATTAGATGGTTGATGATTCTAGTCATCATCAGCAAATTTGTGAGGGGAAAAAAAGGTCTCATTCTCTCTTAATTGTCCTTTGCCATCCAATTAGCCTAATGAAACAGTAGAGGTAGAATGCTGGATGCAACTGCATTTATTTACCATGAAAAGAAAATCAAGAGAAAGAAAAGGAAAGCATTTCTACACTTAAAGATAAGGAAAAATACCCTGCCAAGTGATTTTATTTATTTATTTATTTATTTATTTATTTATTTATTTATTTATTTATTTATTATTAATTGATTTTATATACCGCCCTATTCCCGAAGGACTCAGGGTGGTTTACAGCACGAATTAAACAATACAAATAAATACAATTAAAATAGAATAGTGGTCCTCAAGGGCAGCCCCATGTAGAGAGCGTTGCAGTAGTCTAACCGGGAGCTCATGAGCGCATGAGTGACTGTGCGTAGGGCATCTCGGTCCAAATAGGGTCGCAAGTGGCGCACCAGGTGAACCTGGGCAAAAGCCCCCCTGGTCACGGCTCCTATATGATCTTCCAAACTGAGCCGTGAATCCAGGAGGACGCCCAAGTTACGAGCCCTATCAGCGGGGGGTAACACCTCACCCCCCCATCGTTAACAATGGACAAAAATGGCTCACCCGAGATGCCGGTATGCACAGCCACTCAGTCTTGGCAGGATTGAGTCGAAGTCTGTTTCTCCCCATCCAAACCCGAACCGCCTCCAGGCAACAGGACATCATGATGAGGGCATCACTGGGTTGGTTCGGAGTGGAAAGAAAAAGCTGGGTATCATCAGCCTACTGATGATACCCCACCCCGAAACCACGAATGATCTCACCCAGCGGCTTCATATTTGGCGTCCTATACTTGACATTGTTGCATAGACCTTTCAAAATGTTTTCTTTTGACTGCCAATATATTATTAGAAATGATTTATAAAGCATATCCCTTGTCATATTTCTTTCTCAATAAATCTCAATCAATTCAACGTGAATTAATGAATTAGTAACTATGGTCAGAATAGCTACCACCGATGCATACTTGACTACATTAAGGTATATATGAAGGAATGTTATTTTATGCATCCTTCTGGGTCTGTGCACACCTTAAAGTAATACAAATAAATTTTATCTTCTATGCTTTCATTTTTAATTATTTATTTCGACTTGTTAAATCCACCCAACTTCAAGACCATTTGCGTTGGAGGCCTAGTATAGGGTTAAAATAAGTAGTTAGCTTCGAGACTCACGTGTGAACAAAGCAGTGTTTAAACAACTTACTTTGTTGCTAGGATCATTTTTTTTCTTGCTGTCTGTTCCTTCTGTTCCATGTGTTGCCTGGCGAGATGTTCTCCGACTGCCTTGGCTGGGAATTCAGTTTCACAAGTGTAGCCAAAATCCCTGGCCAAATGCAAAGCTTCTCCTATGACCAAACAAAATAACTCTGATTTTAAAAGCAGCAGGTATTTTAAGTGGCTCTTTTAAAACCTTGGTTAGTTAAAAAGACTCTTGGTATTTGCCTGAGACAAATGATTTAAGAATATCACTGCCCACGAGAAGACAACCCCCTCCCCCTTTTAAGATTCATAGATAGCAAGGAGGAAAACCAGTAGGAGTTCTTCTCACTAGGAGGTTTCACCTGAACACAAAGAAATGGAGTTGATCTCTTAGATGAGCTATTGCTGCCATTCCATCTCTTCCAGTGCTTACAGTCAGATGGAATGAAAACTGCTAGCTAAAAGCTAAGAGAGGGATCTAATGGAAGTTGCCCAAAGAAGGAAGTGAACTTCTTTCAATCACCTCCCAGAGAGAATAGGATTTGGAATGCTCGTTTAGTAACTAGAGAATTAGAAACAATTGCCTCCTCCCCAGTTGTTACCACATTTCTACTGTATTTTCCTACTACTTTCTGTTACTTTTAAACACTTACAAGCACTCTGTGTGTCTGTGTGTCTTGTCACTGCTTTGCTTCCTTTGGATCTTTCATGTATTGTCTGTGTGTCTTGTCACTGCTTTGCTTCCTTTGGATCTTTCATGTATTGCTCTTATGAAGTGTCTTTATTTATAAATAGGCCAACGGCACAGAGATGCTGGACGATTTGCTCAAGTTGTGCCAGTGGCTTGACCAAAAACAAATCCTCACCTCCAAAGCCAACCTTGAGCTACATGGTTTTCTTCATCCCATCACCCAGGTGTCAGGCATGTACTCCATGCCTTGATAGTCTTTCTTGAAAATTGAAATCCAGTTTTGAAGAAGCCAATGCACGTTAGAGGAATGCCATGTGAATATCAGAAATGGGTGAAGCAACTATATGCCAATGTTAGCTTCTCACCATTTCTTTCTTATATAAATTGGATGAATTTGATATTTCCTCAACTTTTCATCTGTGTGACTCAAATTCAGTTCATCATACTCAAGATTTGTTTAAGCATTTGTATTTGTTTTAATGTGTATCTCTCCAAACAATGCAGTTTTATTTGCATAAATATTTATTTGTTCCATTTCTAAAGCCGCTCATCTCAAACAACTGAGCCTGGGCAGCGAACAATCATAAAACAATTAAAAACAGTTACAAAATTAAATATATATGGCAGCCAACAACAAAAAAAGTCATCATGGATGTCAACACAACCATAAAACAGGACCCTTCACACACTTGGGGCCTTAGGCCTGGGCACAAAACCAGGTCTTCTTATAAAAGGCCAACAGGGTTGGGGACAGCCTCAAATCTGAATGGAGAGTGTTCCAGAGGGCAGAAACTGTGGCAGAGAAGGCACATCATCTAGTCTCAACCATCTGACATTCCTTGGCTGATGAGACATATAGAATGCGCAGCCTAATTTTAGCATTTTGCCCAGCCCAAATTAGCATTCTACCTAATATACCCAATTTATTTTATTTTATTTATTTATTAAATTTTTATACCGCCCTTCTCCCGAAGGACTCAGGGCATGGGTCCGGATTACCTACGGCAACACCTGCTGCCGGCGTCAACCTCCCTCCGTCCAGTGCGCTCCCACAGAGAGGGCCTCCTCAGGGTGCCACCGGTCAGAGAATGTTGACTGGTGGCCCCCAGGGGGAGGGCGTTCCATGTGGGCGCGCCAGACCTGTGGAACCGGTGTACAGGGCAATAAATATTAAAATACGAAATACAAAAGTTAAAAACATTAAATAATTATGCCCGATATAATACATCAGTTAAAATCCATGTTAAAACCCCAAACCCCAAACCCATCAGACCAGGCCGGTTTGTTCAAATAAATAAGTTTTTAGATCACGTCGGAAGGAGCGCAGGTCGGGGGCCATCTGGAGCTCAACCGGTAAGCAGTTCCACAGGTCTGGCACGCCCACAGAGAACGCCCTCCCCCTGGGGGCCACCAGTCGACATTCTCTGACTGGTGGCACCCTGAGGAGGCCCTCTCTGTGGGAGCGCACTGGATGGAGGGAGGTTGACGCCGGCAGCAGGTGTTGCTGTAGGTAATCCGGACCCATGCCATGTAGGGCTTTATAGGTCATCACCAGCACCTTGAATCTCACCCGGAGGGCAACTGGAAGCCAATGCAGCTCATGGAGCAGAGGTGTAACATGGGAGTATCGGGAGACCCCCAACACAACTCGCGCGGCTGCATTCTGCACCAGTTGAAGCCTCCGAGTGGTCCTCAAGGACAGCCCCATGTAGAGAGCATTGCAGTAGTCTAAACAAGAGGTCACGAGCGCATGAGTGACTGTACGCAAGGCATCCCAGTCCAGATAGGGCCGCAACTGACGCACCAGGCGAACCTGGGTGAAGGCCCCCCTAGTCACAGCTCCTATATGATCTTCTAAGGAGAGCTGTGAATCTAGGAGGACCCCCAAGTTGCGAGCCCTATCTACGGGGGGTAAAAACTCACCCCCCATAGTAAGAGGTGGAATAGTCTGAATTTCCCAAGATGCTGGCACGCACAGCCACTCAGTCTTGTCAGGGTTGAGTCGAAGCCTGTTCCTCCCCATCCAGACCCAGACCGCCTCCAGGCACCAGAACATCACGTCAAGTGCATCACTGGGGTGGTTTGGGGTCGAAATGAAAAGCTGGGTATCATCAGCATACTGATGATACCCAACTCCAAAACCACGAATGATCTCACCCAGAGGCTTCATATAGATGTTGAACAGGAAAGGCGAGAGGACCGACCCCTGAGGAACTCCACAAACGAGAGGCCTCAAGGTCGACATCTGCCCCCCTGCCAACACCGACTGCGAACGACCCAGAAGGTAGGAGGAGAACCACTGCAAAACAGTGCCTCCCACTCCCAACCCCCTGAGACGTCACAGCAAGATACCATGGTCGATGGTATCAAAAGCCGCTGAGAGGTCTAATAGGACTAGGACAGAGGAACAACCCCTGTCCCGAGCCTGCCAGAGATCATTCACCAGCGCGACCAATGCCGTCTCTGTGCTGTACCCGGGCCTGAAACCCGATTGGTATGGGTCCAGATAATCAGCTTCCTCCAGGAACAAAGGGAGCTGATGCGCCACCACGCTCTCAACAACCTTCGCGAGAAAGCGAAGGTTGGAGACCAGACGAAAGTTATTTAATACAGCTGGGTCCAGGGCAGGCTTCTTGAGGAGGGGTCTCACCACCGCCTCCTTCAAGGCGGCGGGAAAACTACCCTCACTCAAGGAAGCAGTTATCACTGCCTGGAGCCAGCCTCGTGTCCCATCCTGAGCCGCATAAACCAGCCAGGAGGGGCACGGGTCCAACAAACACGTGGTGGAGCTCAGCTTCCCCATCATCCTGTCCACATCTTCAGGAGTCACAGGATCGAACTCCTCCCAGATAACATCAACAAGACTGCCCATGTCCTCATCGTCAGACTCTGCCCAGTCGGAGTCCAAACCGGTCCGGATCCGAGCAATTTTGTCCAACAGATGTTGACTAAACTCCTCGGCATGACCCTGCAAGGGCTCCTCCCTCACCTCCTGATTAAGGAGGGAGCGGGTCACCCTAAACAGGGCAGCCGGGCGATTATTTGCAGACGCGATGAGGGTAGCAAAGTGGTTAGACCTTGCCGTCCTCATCGCAGCGAGATAAGATCTCATAAAAGACATTAGTCACAATCGGTTGGATTCGGATCAGCTGGACCTCCAACAGCTCTCTAGGCCCCGTCTCTGACGCTTCATCTCCCGGAGCTCCATAGAAAACCATGGAGCCCACTGGGATCTGCACCGGGTCAAGGGCCGCATGGGTACAACTCGGTTGAGTGCCTCCGTGGCTGCCTTTTCCCAGGCTTCCACCAGGGCATCGGCCGAGCTGTGAGTGAAAGAGGCAGGTGGGGGACCCAATTCTTCTAAAATATTCCTACCGCTGTGTATGTGTTGATACATTTGATTTCTATCTTACATGCATTTTTAATGGGAACATTTCATGGCAAAATTAAGAAAATGTGTGGATTTTTAAGTCTAACATAGCTTAGGAACTTAGTTATAAAGGTGAAATTAGAAAACTCTATATCTGAATGCAAGACAAACACATTTTGATTTTATCTTAACACAGTAAGAGGGGTGGTCTTGTGATCCATTGACATATAAATATGTGAAAGAACTTTATTCAAGAAAAAGCTGCTGACAGAACACTTAAACAACATTTACTATTTTAAATGCCTGCTGGCTTGGGCTTATTTGATAAAATGGTGGTAATCTTGGGGAACCGCCAGTTTGATATCTTAATCAGGAACACCTCTGTAATGTATCATGAAACTCAGTTCACAACAGACTATGATCTTACTTGAGAAAAGATGATATAGGATGCATTCAGCCCAAAGTCCTAGAAGAATAAAGCTTGGCTATAATGACTAGAAAGAGGTTTTATAATAAATAGTTACAAAAATAATAAAAACAATGAGGAGCAGAATTCTTTTCTGAGATATTGCTATCCTAGATCCAGAGAAGCAGCCACATAAAGAAAGAGTGATCGGTGAACAGGCGCAAATCCAGTCTCTAAAGCCCAAATGGTAGGAAGACATTAGACCTCTCCAAGAAAAAAAGACCCTTTGAAAAGTTGTAGGAGGGCAGTGGTTGATGAGTGATGAGCAAGTAGCACATCATGATTTGTGGAGAAAAATTGGGTTCTTCTTATAAAGTTGGGGGAGACCCCCAAGGAAGGACAAAACAAGACACCGATGGAAAAAAATCCCTTTGTCCCCCTTTCTATTTTCTAGAATTGCTATGGACACCGCTGGTCCCTTGCCAAAGTCAGCAAAAGGAAATCAGTCTATCCTTGTAATTTCTGATTATGCTATGAGATGCCCTGCAGCAATTCCCTTCTGCAGTTACCACAAAAGTCATTGCCAATGAGTTGCTTAAACTGCTCAGTAGAGTGGGTGTACCTAATGAGATTTTCACAGATCAAGCCCCAAACTTCCAATCTGCTTTGCTAAAGCATTTATATATAGCACTGGGGATATCTAGCAGGAGAGCCCACAGACAGATGGATTAACTGAATGATTGTATCAGACTTTGAAAAACATTCAGAAACTGGAACGTGTGCCTTCCTTATATAGAAAAGAGTCACAGGTTTTCCACAGAAATCAGCCCTTTCGAGTTGCTGTGTGGAAGATAACCAAGAAGAATCATAGATGGGGGAAGGACAGTTGGACTAAAAAAGTTCCTAATAAAGTTCTCAGTCAAAGAGAAAAACTGCAGAAACTAGGTGACAAGACAAAGAACATCCAAAACTACTACTGACTATGCAAAATGCAGGTATGATATAAAAGCCAGAAACAAATCACTAGAAGGGGCAGACAGAATGTTGCTTCTGTTGCCTGCCAGGAATGTAAAATGCATTCCACGAAGTGGAACCTGCAAAATAGACTTGAGGGTGAAGAAACCACAGTCTGTCATGTCAACCAGTGGATTGAAAGAAAGTGCCCAGTCTAGAATGATGACCTCATAAATTGGATTATTCAGCAGAGCAATTATAAACCTGCTTGTCACACGCACTCGTGCCCAATGCATTGAGACATGGGTAGAACTCAGCTTAATTTCACCACAAAAAGCAAATCTAAGAAGACTTCAATGATATTTTTTACAAACAAGCCAGCCACTACTATATTAGTAGAGCTCAGAAACAGAGGTAAATCTTATCATATTTCAGAGATGCCCTGAAGAAAGAAGAAAAAATAAATCTGTTCTTGAACCATCTCCTAATAAAATGGTCTTCACCCATAGTGTTAGTTCGTAAGTCAAAAAAAAAGAAGTTAAGTTTTGTGTAGACCTAACACTTCTTAAGCAAGCAACTGTTTCATAATTAGCCTGGCCTAAGAATAAACAATCTAATAAGTAACATACAGAAAATACTTATTTACTTTGGATTTAAGTAAAGGCTATGGACAAATTGCTCTCAAGGTAACTCCCAAAGTGAAAGCTTCTTCTGTGAAGGCAGTCTTCATTTTGAAATCACAGCTGGGAGCCACAACTCAGCCATTAAGCAGAATGGTTTTACTATTGTGAATCCATGATTTCACATATGATCTTCAGCTTTCCTTTGCTTTACAGACCAGCAAAGCTTATAAATATGAGGATTGGTTGCAAAAGTACATTTTCATCACCAGTGTACTTTAACTGCAAACTGTCACTGTATAAGGAATACCTGTACTTCATATAATAGAACTCCTACAACTCTCCAGAGACCAAATACTTCTAGGCCAAGGAAAATGCTATGAACCACATTTGAATGATGTTATTTACTGCAGAAGAACATGAGGAACATTAGCCAATTATTTGAGACAGTCAGTGTGACTGACTGTGGGGTCTGCTTTCCGTCTATATAGAATAGCTTGCCATGCCAGTTTTGGTGGGGTGTTGTTTTCTCCTTGGCAATTCCTTGACTAGGGTATTGTTTTCTGCTTGTAAAGTTAATCCCTATTTATTTACATGTTAGTTGCTAAAGAGGATGTGCTCCAGTTTTTTTTCTTGGCTTTTTTATTGTCTATTTTGAAAGTGCATAAATATGGTTTATTTCTATGTGTCTGTTGATGGCTTATGTCTTATTTAGGTTACGCTACTGACTTGATGTCTTACTTAGGTTATATTTATAGATTAACAAGAAGTTAAGATGGAAGAGCAGAAAGTGCAAACTGTTCAACAACCTCCAACATCCAAGATGGAAGTAAGATCTTCCCCAGAGTTGTGGGGTTCTATGGCTGATTAGTATCTCATTTTTAAAACGAAGCAGGGATATTTTCAGTGTGTGTGTAGAGTCCATGGCATCAAAATGGTGAATGCAGCTAGGTGATCAAACCCCTGTCTCTTTTATGTTTGTGTACATGATACATATGACTCACCTTAAAAGGGGAGGGTCATCAATCACCCAGTTGTATTCACTATTTTGATGCTGGATATCCCTGCTACAATGCAAAAACTCTCTACTTGTAATCTGGAGGCAGCTCAATAAAGTTCACTAAACTCCCAAGTGTAAACAGGCATTTCAAGATTTAAAGAGAGCTTTGTGTAGGTGTGTTAAGAGGAATTTTTCTTTTGTTCTGTGCATTGAGGCTTCTGATGTGAGGTTGAGAGCAGTGTTAATGCAATAATTTTAGAACGAAGTATATTGAACCTTTTATCTTTCAAAAAGTTCTTTACCAAGGGAAAAGGGGTATGTGGGATCAAAAATTCACAGCAATCACAGTTCACAAACTTCAACTTTGGTTAGAAAGAATGAAATACTCTCAACAGAGTGGCAAACTGGTATTTGACACTGTAATCATACAAATTTGTTCTGCTGCATTATTCAGGAAAACAGCACCTAATTGCTCATTTCTGCCTAGATAGGGAACTGACCTAGAGATTACTATCTATAACAGAAGTACAAATGAACTTTGTGAAGGCCTCAGAAATAATAATAATAATAATAATAATAATAATAATAATAATAATAATAATAATAATAATAATAATAATAATAATAATAATAATAAACAAATTCACTATTAGTCAATTGCAAAAGGCAGCCTTACAAGGAACTGCTTCTATCCTGCGATGATATCTATAATACCATCAAACATCCACATCTGCCTATCCCAGGTCCTTGGTAAGGACTCGATAGGTAAACCAAAATGCCAAATCCAGTCTGAACATCTAGCTAACTGTGCGATGAATAATAATAATAATAATAATAATAATAATAATAATAATAATAATAATAATAATAAGAAGAAGAAGAAGAAGAAGAAGAAGAAGAAGAAGAAGAAGAAGAAGAAGAAGAAGAAGAAGAAGAAGAAGAAGAAGAAGTTGTTTGTTGACTCATCCTACTTGCCCGTAGCCACCATATCACTTTGTACTGGAATGGAAGTAGTGGCTGGCAACCCAGGTGAACTTAGCTATTGATTTATGGTTAAAGTTATAAAAAATGTGCTGAAGGTTTGTTAAAACAAGGAAAATCTGAAGAAGTTTGCAGAAGATAGTTGATGTAGAGAAAAATGCTAGAGTTCTACAGAGGATGACGATGGCAATATACTATCTATCCCTGTGCAGATGGACAAAGGTAAAGGATAAAAGTCAAACTATTTTATCACCCCCAAGAAAAGCCAGCTAATAACCTGACAAATGATCTTGCTTTGCAGTATAAAATGCAAATGACATTTCTGTATGATCAAGACTTGAGAGGAGGGAGGAATTCACAGTGGAACCCCAGTGTAGTTAGTTAAGTTTATCAAGTGAGGCTAAGAGAACAAGACTTTTGATGCCTACAAAAATCTGGAGTTGTGTGCTGAGCTTTTTAATCAAATCCTAAGAGCCCATATCAGCAACAATCTGATTTGTGGAAAAGGCTGAAATTTTAAAACACTTTTTCCCAAGCCATAGATGTATTCTTATTCTCCTGTCCTCTATGAGAAAGATGGAGACAATGATGGAGAAACACAAGACTCCCTTCTCTACTCTCCACCCATTCTCCTGCAAAACTAAAGCTGCAAAATTGCTATACATTATTTCTTGTTTAAAATTGCTTTATCTTTTATCAGTTGACCCAATTGGATGCTGTGATGAGGGACTGAAAAAAAAGCATGCTATCTTACTGAAACAAAAGTTAGCCTTACTGCTAGGACAAAACATCATTCTTGAATTTTTCTTTCTCAATTGCTCTTATAAGAAAAACACATTGGTTCCTAAAGAGTGTCTCTCGTATATAGGTTAACTGATAATCCCAGTAATGAAAGTGGATAATATTCTTTAAGCTGCTAAAATATAATCTGAGTGTTAATTTTGTTTCTGTTCTAAATCCTAGTTTGGAGGATGGACATTGGTTTATTCCTACATATTGCTTGATACCGTACATGTAGACATGTGTGAACAAAAACTTTCGTTTGCCGTAACAACTATTTTGTCAATTAACTTTTGCAATTGCATGCATCCTGCTAAGGATTTACAATAAATATCAGCATGACTCTATTAATTTCCAAATTTCTCCTTCTTTCCCCCATCCCACGTCATCCTCTCTCCAATTATTTCTCTACCTGACACAAAAGTTTAGAAGGGGTTACTACAGGAATCTTCAGCAATCATGCCACTTATATTAAATGCCTGATTCCTACAGTCACTTTGTCTAAGTGATTTTTAAGAACCTTCTCATTTGTTTTGGAATACTCAGAAATGTAACTCAGGAGCAGAAGGCGAAAAGTCTTAACATCATGGTTAGAATAAATCTCACCTTCCACCAAGGATGTCAAGAGGGTGACGTTAGCTGCTTTTCTTCTCCCGGCAGGTAGATTGAGGCCCAGCCTATCCAATTTCTCTCTTAAACACCGCCCTCCATTTTTGGATTTTGCTCTATCAGGAAAGAAATGTGGAGAAAGGTGAAGACAATCTTCTTTTTACCTTTGCTGGCATTTGTTTTCAATTATTTGATTATTTACAAATAGCCCCAATCTCTGCTTAAGAGCTGCATGTTCATAGTTTGCAACTAAATATCTTTTCTTCTACAAGAATAATTAAAATGGAACAATAAGCAAGGATATGGATGCTGTTCTTCCATCTTCTAATGCAGAGGTCCCCAACCTTTTGGCCACCAGGGACCGGTTATGTGGAAAGAGGTTTTTTTCCCCCCACAGACTGGAGGGGGCATGGCTTTGTGTGCTGCCTGCATCCTGTGGATGGGGCCTTTCCTTGTTTATGTGGCCAGGTTGCTGGCATGCCACGGGCCCAGTACTGGTCCACGGCCCAGGGATTGGGGACCCTTGTTCTAGTGTATAGATCTTTATTTGGCCTGGTGCCCTTTGCTTTTTGTTTCTTACCTTCTCAAAATCCCTCCCAAAAGAGAGGCATTGAGACATTCTGGTGGAGACAATCGCCTTTTCACTTCTGCAATGGTCACTTTGTATTTGGAAGTGGAGCTGAGTAACGATAAGCGACCAGGAACTGAGCAAAAGAGATCCGTGGGATTGACGACACACGTACCACCTGAAATGGAGATTAAAGTACATTATAAGAGGTTCAGCCCAAGAACCTGTCAGCTGAAATGGTACTGATGACACTGAAATCTTTGCCAGTTTTATTTATTTTATTTTATTTTATTACATTTATATACCGCCCTTTCCCGAAGGACTCAGGGCGGTTTACAGGGTAATTAAAAAACCAAGATACAAAAGTTAAAAACAAATTTAAAAAAAAATATTTGTCCCTGTATAAATAAAACCCCAATTAAAATAAGATTAATCCTCAGCCTGGGCCAGAGAGCTCGAAGAGCCAGGTCTTCAGGTCCCGGCAGAATGAACGGAGGTCGGGGGCAGTCCTCAGCTCCACTGGCAGCTGGTTCCAAAGGGCAGGCGCCCCCACTGAGAAGGCCCTATCCCTGGGTGTCGTCCGCCGGCAATCTCTTACCGGTGGCACCCTGAGAAGACCCTCCCTGTGGGAGTGCACTGGACAAAGGGAACTTGATGCCGGCAGCAGGTGTTCCCTCAGATATCCCGGACCCAAGCCATTTAGGGCTTTATAGGTCATCACCAGCACCTTGAATCTCACCCGGAGGGCAACCGGAAGCCAATGCAGCTCACGGAGTAGAAGTGTTACATGGGAGTATCGGGAGACCCCCATCACAACTCGCACGGCCGCATTCTGCACCAGCTGAAGCCTCCGAGTGGTCCTCAAGGGCAGCCCCATGTAGAGAGCGTTGCAGAGAGCGTTATCACTTTCAAAAGCACATCTCAATAAGCAGAATAACTGAGACATTTTTAAAGTACAAAAGTAATTCATAATTCATAAATAGAGATACAATTTAGACTTGGGGTGGGGATTTTTATTTCTTCTATAGTGAGTCCCTATAAAGGAAAGCCGCACACATGTGGGCTTCCATTTAAAGTAACTGCTGGTATCAGAAGAAGGGAGAAAATGCTGGCTGGGAAGAGATGTCTAGCACACTGCAATATCCACAATAAATTGCAATTATGCCCACATAATGCCATATGCAGAATGATGCCATAATCCAAATGTTCCTGTTATAATTCTTGTGTCTCAGTGTCTGGTGCAAGCCCTTAAATTGTGAGATGTTGTCACACACTGTGTTATTTCTTCTCCTCTTGTTTCCATAAGCTGTAGACCTAAATTTCCATATGCCTGTTTAAAGGTTGTGGCACACAATTCCATGGCCCTTTAGATTAAAAAGAGACCCTGAGTGCCCTAGTCCATACATCCATCCCAGGCCTGCCTTAGCCACCAGGTGACCCTGGGCCAGCCTCTCTCTTTCAGCCCTAGGAAGAAGGCAAGGACAAACCACTTCTAAAAATCTTGGTCCAGGAAGTTGCCAGGAGTCAAGACTGACTTAAGGGTCCATCTTTATTATGCCATTTCTATCTGTCATGCTTTTGCACCCAGAAATAGCCTCCTTTTAAAAATTCAATCAGTGTTGTCGACATTTTGAGTTATTTCAGGAAACCTTTGAGATATGAAGTGACTGCTTTTTATTGGTTTGGAAGTGTGTGATGTTGGTCGGATCAATTTTATCTTTTTTATTTTATTTTGATGTATTATATGTAGCTGTCTCATTGCTGCTAATAGTCTTTTTATTGTGATGGGTATAAATATAATAAATAAAGACATACAATTTGTTATCATTAAAAAATATTAACTTCAGATATTTGACCTAATTCTTAGCTGTAAATAATAACAGCTTTATACTAAAACACAAATATGGCGAGAAAGATCACAGAAACACACAACTATGGTTGCTTCCTCTCTTTCCATAACATCACTGATTTAAAAGAAGAGAAGCGTTTACATGATTGTTTTATTTGTTCACTTCATTTGGCAACCCATCCTCCATTAAAAAGGTGACAGAACAAATTAAAAACTAAAAATACCATGAAGGATAGTAAAAAGTAATAAAATGAGCACATCTTAGCTTTCTGCGTCTTCCCTTCCTCTTGGCAACTTGGCTGGTGTAGAATGCAGCAGCACAAGTAATAAATGGCGGTGAATACTCAGCACACAAGGCATAATGTTTGTTGGTGTGCTTCCAGGGGCAATTCAAGGTGCAACTTGTCACCTTTGAAGCCCTTCTTGGATTGGGACTGGTCTACTTGAGGGACTGTCTTTCCCAATTGTTTCTACTTGCCCAATCCAGTCCATCAGGATGGACATTCTTTGGGTCCCGTCAACTAAGGAACTATGGCGGGCAGGACCTGAAGGTGAGCGTTGCCTGCCACAGCACCCATCCAATTGAACATTCTCCCTCTGGAGATCAGGATCAGAACCCTACAAGCTTTTCATGAGGGCTAAAGATCTGTCTTTGTGGCTGAGCTTGAGGCCTGGAATAAGTGCAGAGAGACAGTTTTTGGATATATTAGTAATTATGGAGTGTCATGTTTTCTTAACTCCTACTTATTTTATTATTGTTATAATTGTTTTTATATTTGATATACGGTATATTTAATTCACCACACTTGTTTAGAAAGGCAGCTACGCAAACTTGAGTAAATAAATTTACTTTTCCTTCGTTATTTGTTTGTGATACACTCCTTATTTATTTTCACCACACAATCAAATTACTAGAGCATAGTTTTATTTACTTTTTTATCTGGACCACATTCATTCACACAGATTCATTTCTCAACCTATCTCTTCTTTTTGTATCATTCATACTTAAGGAACTCATTCCCACTGCACTCACTTTACATTTATGTTTTTCCTGCCCTGTTTAATTATTCCCGTTATATAGTAAAGTGAGCAGAAGCACAATTATACAAACAATCATTTTGCTTTTCTTGACAAATATTCATTCCTCACAATAGGCCACATGCTGTCTATTGTCCACTTATCAACATATTCACTTCTTCCAATTTCTCCATCCTTCCAATAAACATTTTATCAAGATGTATGACTTTAGTTATTTTGTCTATTTTTCCAGTTTTCTATATCTTTCAAATGTTTACTCTTTTTTCTCTGTCAACACAACTATTTTAGGTGTCGATATATTACTTTCCAGAGCCATACATCTCACTGCATCATACAGCCTATCTAACATTTGTTGCAAAGGGCATCTCCATACGAAGTGACATGTGCCTTCATATCTCAAAACAACACACCTCTAATATTACCACAAACATTCCTTATGAATAGATTCAATAACCAAACAGATATAGTACTTTCTTATCACCCACCCTGCTTCATAAGATTTCACTTATTCTTACATGTGCTATATTTTCCATTATATACTGCTCTTTTTACATATGGCAACCAACTTTCAACTCCATATTCAAACGGAATACCGTATATACTTGAGTATAAGCCGAATTTTTCAGCCCACTTTTCAGGCTGAAAAAATCCACTTCGGCTTATACTCCAGTGAACAAAAAAATAGAACTGTCCCTTCGTTCAGAACAGGCTGCTGAGAGAAGGGAGCGGCAGAGCTTTGCAGAGCTGGCGGCAGTCCAGCGTTGTTTCTCCCCCTCGTGTGTGCATGTGTGTGTCAGACCCACGGGAATGGCTGGTAGGGAAGCGGCATTCCGGCATTCCCCCCCTTCCTGTGTGTCGAGCCCGTTTCTGTCTGACACACACACACACGCACGCACGAGGGGGAGAAACATCGCTCTGGGCGGCAGAGGCCTGGAGAAGGAAAAATCGGCCGCAGCCTCGGGGTAGGCTTCTCCGGGGGCGCCGCCGCGATTCTGCAGGGGCCAGGTAGTGAAAACTCGCCAGGGAAAATGGGTGCCGTTGCAGCGCCCGGGGAAGTGTAGCCTGCTTGACCCACGGCCTCCCGCTGCATCAGCCGAGAAGTGGAGTTGCCGGTCCTCGTACTTTCTAAAAGCAGCGGGTGCAGATGCGCTGCTAAAATGTTCAAAATCCAACTTTTCTGCTTTTTGAAACGCACCACCGGCTGCTCCGTCCAGAAGCCCAGATTCGGGAGGGCTGCTTGGCTTCCACTTGAGCCCATCTATGTCCGCGAGCCCCCCCCCACTACCCCTAGACCTCAGCCTGGGTCCCCTGTCCGACCCGGAGGAGTATTTTTTTTAAAAAAACTTCCATCGGGATTTGTTCCTGGAGTTTAAATCCTTGCAGTCTGAAGCAAGAGAGAAAGCCGCGACCTCCTCCTGCGGGAGATTCTCTGCCGGCTCCGAAGAGCTCGACCACCAACGCCGGGGCGGCAGAGGCTTGCAGGGCTGGCAGAGGTGGCGGCAGTCCAGCGTTGTTTCTCCCCCTCGTGCGTGCGTGTGTGTGTGTGTGTGTGTGTGTGTCAGACCCGCAGGAATGGCTAGTAAAGGTGGCGGCAGTCCGGCATTTGTGTTTCTCTGTGTGTCAAGCCCTGTGGGCCCGACACACAGGAGGGGGGGGGAACGCCGCTTCCTTACCAGCCATTCCCGCGGGTCTGACACACATGCACGCATGCATGAGGGGGGGAAACACCGGACTGCTGCCACCTCTACCAGCCCTTCCCGCAGGTCTCTCTCTCTCACACACACACACACACACGCACGAGGAGGGAAACAACGCTTGACTGCCGCCTCCCTAGCAGACCTTCCCTGCGGGGATGTGCTGCCAGGAAGCCTGGCAGCCTGATGAGCGGACCCTGCGAACCACGGCCGAGCCAGCTCCGGGATGCTGCCAGAGTCAACGAGCGGCTCGTCGTGGCACAGAATATAGATATGTTGCTAAGAAGGGGCCAAGCTTATACTTATACTCGGCTTATACTCGAGTCAATAACTTTTTTCAGGTTTTGGGGTAAAATTAGGGGTCTCGGCTTATACTCGAGTCGGCTTATACTCAAGTATATACGGTACTTTATAATTCAAGCTATTCACTTTTGTTGTGGGAAAATGCTCACTTTAAAAAAGGAACCAAAGTGTTTGGATACACATGGCATAAAAACTATAGTGATTACTGAGCTCCTGATTCAAAGAATGCAAAACAGTCCCAAACTAACCAATGTTATGGGTTATATACCCCAGCACTGTTCCATAGGGATAAAGAAAACAATGTAAATTATTCTATGACCTTTGTTGCTAGATTTATGGTCTGATCCAATGCTTCTAAAAAAGGTTCCAAACCCATCTGCTTTTACTGATATTAGCATCTTCTAACATGCAAAATGTGCTTTATTGCATCTATATAATGTCTTTTTCTATATCAGGAAAAAGGCAAAAATCCAGTTATCAACCTCCTTCCCCAGCAGAGTCATCTGGCTGTTTCAATCCATCTGTTCTGTTAATATATATTTCAGAAACATAAGGAAATGGTAAGATATTATTTATTCCCCACACTCTATGTTGTTGTTGCCAGTTGCAAAGTCATGTCCGACCCATCACAACCCCGTGGACAATGTTCCTCCAGGCCTTCCTATCCTCTACCATCTTCTGGAGTCCATTTAGGCTACTGCTTCAGCCACCTCAGCCTACTGCTTCAGCCACCTCAGCCTACTGCTTCAGCCACCTCATTCTCTGTCGTCCCCTTCTTCTCTTGCCCTCAACCTTTCCCAGCATTAGGTTCTTCTCCAGTGAGTCCTTCCTTCTCATTAGGTGGCCAAAGTATTTGAGTTTCAACTTCAGGATCTGGCCTTCTGAAGAGCAGTCAGGGTTGATCTCCTCTAGGACTGACCGGTTTGATTGCCTTGCAGTCCAAGGGAGTCTTCTCCAGCACCATGAAGGGGACACTCTGTGTAAAACAACCTAAACTAAACCTTCTCTCATTCACATATTTTCAATTCAGGTAGTTCCTGACCTATGACCAATCACTTAGCAATTGTTCAAAGTTATGACAGATCCCCAAAAAGCCACTTATGAAGTCATACTGCCAGAGTCACATGATTGCATTTTGGATGCTTGACCTTTGGTTCTTCTTTACAGCTATGTGCAGTATCCTAAGATCATGTGGCCATGGGGTTTTTTTTTGTTTTTTGTTTTTATTTCTGGCATTTACATTTGGTTTCTGGCAAAACAAAAAAACCCATCCATTAGATAAAATGGATTTGCTTGATCACTGTGGCAGTCACTTAACTGCCACAAAAATGTCATAAAAATTGGGCCTGATCACATGTTGACTCATTTAATGACCCCAACAACTTACAGCCATAATTCAGAGCTCAATTACATTCACATGTTGATGACTACATGTAACTCAGTGAAGAGCAAATATCTGCTCTGCACAGCTTGGCTGAGCTGATACACTCCCATACACAGTCAAGCAGAATTCTGCTCAGCAGTTGCCAGGCTGACTTCAGAACCAGCAGCCTTAGAACTGGCAGTGAAGATATTGTAGTGATGGACAGGTTCTGCCTTTTAGGATCAACTATCAATTATTTTTATTATTTTATACAGAGCTTTCTCACTGATTTATTGATGACAGCATTTTAACTTCTGGAAGACAGCAATTCTCAAATTGTTCTTTTCAATTCTCTAATTGTTCTTTTCATACAAAGCAGGCATTCAATTGTTGCACCACAATAGGCTAATATCATAGGAATGGGGAAATTGTGGTCTCCAGATGTTGCTATACCACAAATCCCAATACTCCTCATGTTTTTGGCCATGTTGGGTGGAACTGTTTTAACATTTCTTTTTTATGTGAGTTTCCACTGAAAAATTGTATGGACCTTACTTGGGGTCAAATAATGGCCACATCTGGGAGGACTCCCTGGTCCTTAGTATTTATTTATTTTATTTTATTTTAATCCCATTTATATCCCACCCTTCTCCGAAGACTCAGGGCGGCTTACAATCTAAGCACAAATCAAATGTGCTTAGCAATATAGGTATATAGTATAGTATATAGGTCTCACTTAATTTACTTCAGAATGATAGGGTTACGACCTCAAACATATGTAATAGTCAGTGTGAAGGACCTTAAGGAACAGACTCCCAAGCACATACAGTCTTTTTTTAGGGGAAGGGATCTTGTTCTCTGTGTTATACTTGCCCATGACAAAGAGATGGGACTTGTTTGTTCACGAATGTCCTTTCCAAATGTTGACAAATTCCAGGTGTTCCTGATATCCTTTGATATTGGCCTTCCCCAGCCTAATTCTCGCTTTCCACTTAAGTGTTTGTTTTTATCCTGTTTAGTCTATAGCTGTGTAATTTCTACTTACTTTTACCTTGTTTTACTCTAGAATCACTTCATGGTCATTGTAAGTGTCCCAGGAATTTCTATAATGAGAAGCACCATAAGAAAACTTCTTATATACTTCCAAGAATCACTTAAAGAAACACATGGAATGATCAAAAAGATATTTCCTAGAATGGAACACATCTTGCATTACATGATAAATAAAAACAATGATTTCTGAAATCCAATTTTCTTAATAAATATAAGAATTTACAAAGAGATACAAATGTTAGTTCCAGACTAAGTTAGTTGAAATTATATCCCAGTATAACCAAGTTTGACTTTAAAACAGTGTAAATGCAACAAATATGTCTTGCTAATGTGTATTTGATTCATCTGCAATAGAAATTGGCATTTCAAGGAAAACCAGACTTGCTTGACAGTGAGATGGGTGGTATATAAATTTAATAAATAAAGGATAAATGAATGAATGAATAAATAAATAAATATTTAACTATTATATTGTGCACATGTTGACGTTAACCTACTTACTGGATTTCATTCAATCAAAAAGTATTTAATGAGCTTAGTTAAAGACATAATATAGTTTGCAATACAATTTATTTGTATACTTGCATGCAAGTAGAATATCACCTGCAGCATGGTTCTTTATATTGCAATGTCGAAGACAAACTAAGTCAGATTTTACAGACAAGATAGAAATGGATCGATTAAATAATTAATATTCCTTTGCTGTAGTCCAGCCTTTTTGTACAATGTGTGCTGAATTAATAATTGTACCATTTATGAACAACATTTTGTTCCAAACTTTTTCACTGAAAGCTTCAGCATTTGGTAAAATGCAATCAGTTGTGCAAATTACTACGACAAAAATTTAAAACACAACTGGCTCATAAAGTGGTATCGTTTGAAATGGTACAAGAAGCGAAGAAAAATAAAGGGTTGAAATCCCCAAAGGTGTACTAGATACACTTTCAGAATTTAGCGGACTTATGAACTGCCTTTTTGGACCACCCGCTCACATGACCTATTCTGCACCTCCCTCTTTCTCTCTCACTCTTCCCCCCCTCCGGCCCCCAGCTGTATGATCGAGACCTCTGAAAGCCCCTTTGGCTTCTAAAGGCAGTCCCCTTATGGAATGTCTACTACTATTTGACAAGCTCAAGGCCAAATCTGCCTTGGGCCTGAAGAAGCGGCTGTGCATTTCCTTGGATCTCAGCCAGTGAGAACAAAGACACATCTTGAAATAAAGGGAAATCTTATCAGTTTAGGCAATTTGCCAGTTAACTTGGTAAACTGAAATCTGAAGTTCTAAGCAGCCTTTTTGGTTTCTGGTACCATGCAGTTGTTACCAGAGTACCAGCTGAGGGGCCCGGAGTAACCAGAGTACCAACTGAAGGGCCCAGCCATTGAAGGAAGGGAAAAAATGCCTCTGGAAGGAAAAAAACAAGCAGTTCTGGAGCACGCCCACCTTAATGGACTCAGAATATTGCTGTTTCCTTTCGTATATGGTGGAGTCCCAGTTCTCACTTTCTCTTTTTTTTTTCATTTTCCTGAACCACACATTCTGATTTGACTACCAATGTGTTCCATGTCAAGTTACAGAAGATTTTGACATTAACCCGTTTTGCAATTATGAGCAGAGATGCTTCCAAGTGCTGTTCTAGCCCTGCAAATTTGGCAGTGAACCATTTCCTGGTCTTTTTTTTTTTCCCCTTAAGAAAAATTGAAGATGGTAGAACAAAAACACAACTCCCCCAGGTGAACTTGTTATTTTTTTTTTGGTCCTATTTTCCCGTCTGACTAAGCACAGTGAGTAAATTTTATACTGTTTTGAAATACTGCAACAATGCCCAGTCTACTTACAACAACTGGCAATGAGTGGAAAATAATAACTTACATCATAATCTTACTAGCTCCAGCTGTCTGCAAAACAACTCTAATTCAGCTCTAGCCTTCTTCTTTAGGCTTTCTTTAGCCATATTCAGTTCCACATCTTAAAGTATCAGCTGCTATAAAGAATATCTACTGTTTAGTCTAAGGGGATTTACTTATGTCACCCAAATAAAATATGATTTCTTTTATATTTTGTATATTCAAAAATGGAAAGATCAATTGCATTGGTACGTTTGCACCTGTCAAGCCCATTTTGCATATCTGGCCCCTGGCTTGAACTCCAGCTGTATTTTTTTTTTCTGCCACATTTTTCCTTTCGGCATTTTTAATGTTTTTATTAGAAATTTTCAACATAACACAATATACAAAATAAACCAGAACAAAGATAGAAAATAAGAAATAGACAGACAAGGAAGAAACTGAAAAAAGAAAGAAAAAAACATTCAGTTGTGTCTTCCATCCAATGGAATAATTGTCACCATAAACTTTTCCCCAAACTCTTGGTCTCCTTCTAGATTTTAATTGTGACAAAGACAATTAATTGCAATCAATACCATTTGGAAATTCAAAAGGTTATAGCTATTTTCTAAATTTCACATTTGTCTAATAAAAATATTTTGGATTTTTTTTCCCTAATGATGAATGCATCTGCTTTTGTTTGTTATGTTGCAATACATTTGCTCTTTCATTCCCTATCCTTAAATAGCCAAACTCAACTGAAACACATTTTCTAAATCCCCACTGATGTCTCTTATTCACATGAGTTTCATTTCATTCAATTGAGTGATATCTTTATCATAACGGACTAAAATATCGCCAAATAGTACTTTTGAATTCCCTTAGAAGCCTTCATCAAACTAGAATATGCTAAAAAAGCAGTGGAGGAAGACAAAAATAAAACTAAATTTACACATATTTAATCAAATGTTGTAGCCCTACATTCCCAAGAAGAATTGTGAAGTGTTGGAGGGAAGGAGACGGAAAAAGGAATGGGACATACAGTTTTATTATTCTCTAAATTACAGTGATATTTACTTCTTATAGTGTTTTTAAATACAGTAAATAATCAGTGCTTAATGATGCTAATATATATATATATATATATATATATATATATATATATATATATATATATATATATATATACACACACACACACACACACACACACACACACACACACACACACACACAGTGGCATTAGTTTAACAAGCATAAAGACTTTTCTATAAAGATATTCCTATGGGGATCTTTTTTTTTACAGCTGCTTAATTGTTTTCCTTCCTCCCTAATTCACACAGGTGTTCCTTGTCACAGTTTTGATATGCTCACTCCATTAGGCAGCTTCTTCACTTTCACTTCTTGGCCTTGCCGTCAGTCTACAGAGAAGAATGAAAAAAGAAACAAGAATTCTTTCTTTCTTGAGTTTCTTAGAATTCCAGGACTTTTGTCCAGCTGCCCTCAACGACGTCTGATCTCTCCTTTCCAAATGCTGCAGTTCACTCTGTGGAACACTTTCTGATCCCGCCTGATTGTGCGGTAGGCTCAGCTACAGATTCCTCCCCCAGCAGAGACTGGATTCACACAGCACCTGTGCCACACACACCTCTTCCATTACCTAACACTTCTGCCCAGTGGTGGGATTCAAATATGTGAACAACTGGTTCTCTTTGTGGATGCCGCTTCCGGAAGTCCATTCTGGGCCTGGGCAACAAAAAATTAGCTACTGGTTCTGCCAAACTGGTGCGAACCGGCTGAATCCCACCACTGTTTCTGCCCTTTCACATATTTTCATCAAAAGTCCATTACATCTGCTCTCAGGTGTCTGAATTAAGCAGAAAGCTTCTAAGCAACTAGGTGACAGAAGCATCTTTCCCTTTGAGACCATATTACATCGTCTCCTGTCCATAGGGGCAGCTCACCCTTCCAAGACAGAATCAATTCCTGCTGGATGCTGTTTGGTACCAATGATGGAGAGGCAGTGTCCAGTCCCTGATCCAGTCCTCTGCTATCCAGAGTTACCTTGTGCTTTTGGGAAAACACATCCAGTTGGTAGATATGTAGAGAGGAGCAGTAAAGAAAAAGATAACTTCTTCATGCAAAGCCAGTTACTACTTTTGGTTAGTGCACTAGTTTAAAAAAGGGAGTCAGTTTGGTGTAGTGGTTAAGACAACAGGCTGGAAACCAGGAGTCCATGAGTTCTAATCCCACCTGAGGCACAAAGCCAGCTGAGTGATCTTGCGTGCTTTCTCATCCCTAAGAAAAAGGCAGTGGCAAACCATTTCTCAGAAAACTACAGCAGTGGCCAGGGATTAATGCTGACTCTGAAGACACATATTCACACTAGTTTAAATGATAAATCAAAGTTAAATTACATAGTATCACCTTGGTGATTACATTCATTTAATTTATTTCATTTAAAAGATTTGTAAGGCCACCCATTTAAAAGCACAGTCCTGGGCAGCCATACAAATCTAATAAATAAATGTGATCAAGGAACTCTTAAAATAAATTACTATAATTAAAGTTATTAGAAAGGAAAGTATATTTAAGAGAGCAGTACATTTTAAAGAATTAGAAAAGTGTTTTAAAATATTCTATAATGGATCAATTGGGTGAATTAAAATGTGATATTAAGGCTGCAAATTTGTTTTGATTTGTTTGGGAATTGTCCTCAATCAGTGCTGTTAGGAGGTGTTTTTTTTTTCAGCGTACATTTTCTGGTGTGTTGGATAATAGCATTACAAACAATAAAAAGGATGAATGAGGAAAAGGTTGTGCCAGAAATCTCTACAAGTAACATTGTTGTTTTTTACATTCACCATTCTGTGTGCCAGATTTTCTTTTACGCCAATATAGATGCCCAGAAGCATATAAACACACTTAAGAAACTTTATTGATCGCTGACACAGCAGCGTCACTTTCTCGCTAGGTCTAGCTGGCCCTTGAGATTTTCTCTAGCTTCAGCCAAGGTCTCTTCTTATAAAGGCTGCCAAGAAATGGAAAGGTGCCATTCAATGCCAGATCACCTTGACCAGGCACCAAGATGCATCCAGCATTGCTCAAAAAAAAAGATGCTTCCGATGCCATGTTCCAAACTTTTGTCCCAGTTTTCAAGATTTGCAGGGGCAAAAAGGGGTCTGCTCTCACTTTGATATCTTCCTTTGATCCAGGGGGACAGATAGAGAGCAGAAAGAAAAAGGGCATTGTGGTTATCAGGGTAATAACAAAACAGTTCAATGAAGACTGAGATCATTCTTTTTTGGGGGGTGGGGGTGGGGTGGATGAAGTCTAACTCCCGTCAGTCTCAGCCAACTGTGGCAATACTGAGGGATATTGGAAACTCAACATTCAACAATGTCAAATTCAACCGATGTCTGGAAGGTCACAAATCCTCATCTCTATTCTAAATAAAAAGGATTGACCTCTTGATTTTTCCTTATAGGGGAAAACTCATGCTCTGATCAGTAAAAATGGTCTCCTTCTGACTCTTTCTTTGCCTGTGATATCCCTATTCCTTTTTTTTTTGAGTAAAGATCACCTTAAATGGACTTAGCCTGTGGGGTGTAATATCATATATCCCTTCCAGCTATATACTGGCAAACAGGAATAAAATACTGTCTGGAACAGCCTTGATATGATCCTTTTGTGATGGCACGGAGGTTCTTTTTATGCTGTGACCTGCTGGTACACATCATGCATAGTTGAATGCCATGAATATTATTTCTTGCAGTGCTTCATCAATATGCACACGTGCAATGAAAATGCATACTAAGATAAAGATATGTGGGAACTGAAGGACTTGGAACCTGTTAAAAATTGTGGAACACTCTTTTGAATAAGCAAAAGCTTTCTCAAATACAAGTGGCACTCCATCTAATTCTAAACGTTTACATCTGATGGGGGGGAGAGAATGAGAATTTTGGAAGCATGCTTCTTCAGCATGATATGTAAATCTGAGTTTGATATACAAATTTACATATATGCAAGTATTTGCTGCCACTTAACCTGATCTACAGAGGGGCATCAAACCTAGCTGCACTTTGGATCAGAATAACAGTGCATAGACTTGAACCTCAATGTTGTAATATTTCTGTTTCAAAGCGAATCCTACCTGCTTCAAATTAGGTCGAATGTGTTATCGATTATTTCATAACTTGCCTCTTGATAAAGTTTGTAACACCTCCATTTGAAAGGCAGCCCTTCTGTTAATTAAATTTTACTGACTTCTAAGACTTTATTGGGCAATATTTAGAGAAGTTCAATCCTATGGAAATCAATCACTCTTAAAATTACAGTTTTCTGTACTTTTGGGTGGAAGTAGAGAGCATGATGAATTCCCTGAATGTCTTTTTTTATGTATTTTATTTTACTGATTTTAACAGAAATTTAATTAGACGTTTTCTCTGAATTCCTCCCAAACAACAGAATATACTGTGGATCACAAGCATCCAGCTTACTTCCCATTCTTTCTCTTTAGCTATATGCACATACTATAGATGTACACAGAAAGACATTTATCCATTCAGTTTGGCTTACAATCCTCCAAAGGTGGATTTGCATGCATAAGGCTGATTCAGAGCTGAGAACTCTTGCATCCTTGGGCTGGAAAGTGAAAGAAATCTCTCCAAATGCTGTTTGCCAAGGGATCCAATGAATTTAAAGCCCCTGCTGCCTCTGCCCCGAAGGCTCACGTGACCCACCAAACCTCCTCTGATCCGCCAGCCCAAACACGTCGGAAAACCCAGCAGCGGCATCGTGGCTGGCCTCCCGCTCCCTTCCCAAGGGTCTTCTCGTCCTTCCCCCGACCAGCCAGTCAGTCCCTGCATGCTCTTCCAGATCCCAATATAGTTCATCCACCAGAGTGGCTAACGTGGTTCTCATCTCATGCCAGGGCCTGGACTTAGATCTAGTTGGAAGAGATCTGGATCATCCATTTAATCCAGACCCCTCTGTCCTTGCTGTCTCATTACTTTCTCTACAACCACCCCTTAAAAAGATGGCCAGGCTGAGTGATGGCATCTTGGGAATGGCATCTTGTGGGATACATCACGAAATCTGAGGATTCCAATTAAACCACACATTAATGAACCCTGCAATACAAAGTATAAATTTTAAACTCTTTCAAAAAGAACGTTAATTGTGAAAGATGATGGTGTACAAATACGGTAAATAAATAACTAAATGTGGCATGATTACCTACAATGTTATTAAGCTACAGTGTTCTCCTCTAAAGTCTAACATGACACATCAAAGCACACCACAAAGAATTTGCTAAGACAATAGTCCAAGGAGTTCTTAATTCAATTTTTTCAGAATTAGGTGTTATGCCTTAGGTCAGATCTCTCTCTCTCTCTCTCTCTCTCTCTCTCTCTCTCTCTCTCTCTCTCTCTCCCTCCCTCCCTCTCCCTCTCCCTCTCCCTCTCCCTCTCTCTCTGTTTCTCTCTCTCCCTCTCTCTCTCTCTCCCCTGCCTTGCTGTGAGTTCATTTGAAATCTGCTCGACTGGAGCTATTAATTAACCTAGCGCGTCGGGCTTTTTCATGGGACGCAGATTAACAGCTTCTTGAAAAAAGAGGCAGCCGCGCCAAGGACAATACAGTAAAGGCAAATTATACGTATTATGGGATTATCAGGATGCGGGCAGCCAAGAGTTGAAGAGAGGGGGAGGGAATTGGGGCGACGGGCACAAAGGCTGCCGTTGAAGCGTGGCGCTAGCGGGGCCGGGGTCGTTGTTTTCTCCTGCCCTGACGCCGAGCTCCAAGTCGTAACTAAGCCTTCCGACCAAACGCGCGAGGTGGAAGGCGATCGGCCTTGCGCCCTGGATCCTAAGGCGAGAGGGGGAAAGGGCTCAGGGCCCTGCCACTGACTAAAGGTGACGGAGGGTTTCTTGGTGGAAGTCCAGCCACGCATCGGAGCTGTTCCCCGCGCGGTTTTTAGATTTAACTGCTGAGCATAGCGCTAAATCGGGAGGCGAGGAAACCGAAAGAAGAAGAGGAAGCGTCCAACCCAAAGAGAGAGGCGTTCATTAGAGCCGGGCATTGAGAAGCGTCCGGAGAATAAAAGGGCTCCGAAATCTGGGAAAGAAACAAAAGCGCAAAGCCATAGAGGCGGCAGACGGCGCGTTGGTGTACCTGCGCGAATTGAGCCTGCCAGCCTTACTGGCGAGAAACAGGGCCTAGGACAGGGGTCTTCAAACTTGGCCCTTTTATGACTTGTGGACTTCAACTCCCAGAATTCCTCAGCCAGCTTTGCTGGCTGAGGAATTCTGGGAGTTGAAGTCCACAAGTCATAAAAGGGCCAAGTTTGAAGACCCCTGGCCTAGGATCACTTCGATCCTCACATCGGCTGCCCTCCTTTTTCCAGCCCTGATCTGGAGGAAAAACTGCGCCCAAATGTCTTGTTAAGTTTCGGTGAAAACCAACCAACCGCTTCCCTTCCCTGCCCGGCTTGCGTCCTTTTCTTAACCCTCTCTTCCACACGCGGCTGGGTGGAGGAGAAGTGGAGATGTTCCTAATGCGGCATATATGCATCGTCGCGCTACGTCCTCCCATCAGAATGAATGTAGAAGCAAAACATGTTGGTAAAATGCTGGGTCTGAGATATTGCCCTCTGGAGCTTTAGTCCCACCTCAAGCTGAAAAACTCTCTTCATTCCCTTTTCTCTCCCCCTCTTCCACCCTCTCCCCGCCACCCCCGAATAACCATTAGGCTTAGTTTTCATAATTAAGTGCCTCAAATTAAAATTGCAGATGAAAAGGTATACAATCAAAACCGAATAGCTTGCGCCTTAAGTAAACACAACAAAGGCAGGAACGTAGGGTTGTCCACAGAGGTGATTTATTGGGTAGGCTGCTTTTTGGTGACTAATGCTCAGCCTTTTTATACGACTTTTTTTTTTAAAAAAAGATGTTTTTAATCAAATAAGATCTGACTATGTTTCTAGCTCCACATTAATACCTCAGCTTTTTCATGTCAGTCACCTCTAAGCGATTTGACAAACTCAAGATCTCTTAAAACGGGAAGAGTTCAGATCATATTAATTTCTCCAAAATGTTTTGATTCAAAGTAGTTTGTATTTCACGTTGCCAAGGGCAATCGGGAAAGAGACAGTGTGGATAGCCCGGGTCCCCTTTTTCTTTTTATGGCCCAGAGGCGATAGCAGTATTTAAGCTGCTGAAATTAGCCTGGGGCAGGGAAAGATAGACGATCACAAAGTGAAACAAGAGGCAGGGTTTTTTTCCCTCTCTCTCTCTCTTTTGGGTAGGGAAGGGGGGAGATTGCCATTTCACAAAACGACACAGGAGGGTTAAGTATCCCCTCTCCTCCCACCCCACCCCACCCCACCCCTTCCTTTTTCTTCATTTTTTCCTTTCTTTCTTTCTTTCTTTTCTTTCTTTCTTTCTTTCTTTCTTTCTTTCTTTCTTTCTTTCTTTCTTTCTTTCTTTCTCTCTTTCTCTCTTTCTCTCTTTCTTTCTCTCTCTCTCTCTTTCTTTCTTTCTTTCTTTCTCTCTTTCTCTCTTTCTCTCTTTCTTTCTCTCTTTCTCTCTTTCTTTCTTTCTTTCTCTCTTTCTTTCTTTCTTTCTTTCTTTCTTTCTTTCTCTCTTTCTCTTTTTATTTCTTTCTTCTATATTTAGGAAGTTGCCCATTTCTAGAATGGCTCCACAGAAGAAGTAGGCAAAAGGAAAAAGGGAAAATAGATAGACAGACACATACGCATAGGCATGCACACACAAACTTCAGCCCTAGATTTGTAATTAGAGGATTTTTTAAAAATGAGAGAAGAGAAGAGAAGAGAAGAGAAGAGAAGAGAAGAGAAGAGAAGAGAAGAGAAGAGAAGGAATGGCTGGAGGAGAGAGAGAGAGAGAGAGAGAGAGAGAGAGAGATCTTTCTTTCACCCCCTCTCAGACATCTTCTGTAAATAGGAAATTCGTATCTTTGCAAGTGATTCCTTTTGAAACAACCGATCTGAATATTCAACTTTTAAGGCAAAGCTGTGCCAGTCTGTATGTACAACATTAATATGATCTCTGCAGAATTTGGGTCCTCAGAAAGATTAGCATATCAAAGCTTGATGCCTGAGGCTAGAGAAGCTATCGATACGCCCACAGCAGGTAAAGTAAAGATTATTGGTTGCGATGGTGCAAGGAGCGGAGCTCCAGGCGAAATCCTGAACGTCATTAACTGGAAGTGATAGCGGTGGGAGCTGGGCCATCTAATCAGTGGCTACTGTTGGCGCTGGCTGGTAATTAGCAGGCCAACACTGAAGCCCTGCCGTCCCAATCGCCCCTCCCCCCACCGCAATCTTCAAAAGGAAAAGGTCCTCCTCTCCCGACTCTCATGAAAGCAACAAACTGACCAAGGCAAAAAAAAACAAAAAACAGGAATTACCCCCCCCCCCGGACCAGCCAAGTCAAAGGAAGAGATGGGCAGGAGGCAACTTCTTGGGTGGGATGGAGGTGCTGGGGAGCAGGAAAGCAGGTTTCCAAGAACACAGGAAAATCCTGTGTGCAGCAGCCCAGAGCCAAGATAAATCCGGGGTTAAAATGGTTCTATCTATCTATCTATCTATCTATCTATCTATCTATCTATCTATCTATCATCTATCTATCTATCTATCGTATCCCACCATTTTATTTCGCATGAATAGCTTAGGCTTCACTCTTGTCAGTTCCCCCATCTGTTTAATAATTATTCGTTTCTAAAGCCAAGTCTCTGTATTATTCTCTCCTTCCACCCCTCCCCCCTCAAACTGGGAATTCAAATTACTTGTTTTCCTTAAATCAAACAAGTTTTTCTCTCCCCCTCTTTTCCTTTTGTTGGTTTCTAAGTGAAACCGTTGTCTTCTTTTCTTTCTTTCCTTACCCCGTGCGTGCCTTCTAAATGTAGAGTGCCTCCCTTCTTTGAAATTACCCTAATCTATCTTAACAGAGAGTTCAAACTGTAAGGTAGCCCCCTACCTATATGTTTTAAAGTGTTAGTGGATAGTTCCATACTGAAAATTTCACGGCCAGTCTAAATGTTATGATTATTTCTATCATGTTTTTAAAAGGTATGCAGTATGTCTTATGCACTTTAAGCACACATTTAAAACATACAGCACTGTCTTCCCTCGGAAGGCAGATGGATGGCTCATGGAACCAGAGCGTGAGCTTTTAAGATTAGTCAAGAAACAGCTTTTCATTTTCAGACAGGATTTCTTTATTATCATTCTTTGCATCACTGAATAATTCAGCTACATTTTAAAAAGAAGAGGAAGTAGGGAGGGAAAGAAAGAGTGAGTAGAGTTCTTTCTTTCCTGCAATCAGTAGCGCCAGTAATTACCAGGAAAGAGTTTAAAGAAATTGCATTGGTACTAACTATCTGAAGGACTAGTGAAAAATCTCCTTCAGATGGGAAATTAGCGTGCAGTCAAGCACTACAAATGCGTTGAAGGAAAGACAATTTCTTTCTCTTTTGGCAGTAATGGTCTAGCCCAAAAGACAAAAGCATTTGTTTATCTCTGATATGTTGAGTACCTAGGAATTCAACCTCCCTTCCTCCCTCTTACAGCGGGAAATAGTTATTTCACTGAGAACGAAGAAGTCATTTTTAATTATTTCAAGTGGCTTATGCCAGATAAATGACCCTTTCTTTCATATCTAAACTGCAACTAACCCTTGGGAAAAAGTATTTTATTTATTCTGATAAAATTATTTGTGGATCTCCAAACACAAAAACAAAAACCTTGTATGCAGAGGAAGAAGGGGTCAAAAGACGGAAGGAAGGGATTTACAATTGAGATTATGGTTTAGAATGGATGACTCCATTGGCCTATAGTTAGGGAAATACAACAGGCAAGCCATAACATATTTAGAAATAAGCCTTCCAGATCCCCACTGTTCAAAGGTCTAAAAGCGAAAGACCTATAAAACCTTGAGGGCGTAGTTACCAAAGCAATCATCAAAGAATGTCTCGTCAAGGCGCTGTCCATTTCAGCACCAAAAAGCTATCCCGATCGTCTTTCCCAATTAATGCATTTTTAGAATGCTCGAAGTTTGGTTTTAAAAGAGATTTCACTGCCAGTCCCAGCTTCTGCTTGTTTTAGTCCCAGCAGTTCAAAAGCACATAAAAATGCAAGTAGAAAAATAGGGACCACTACAGTGGGAAGGTAACAGCGTTCTGTGCGCCTTTGGCGTCTAGTCATGCTGGCCACATGACCACAGAGATGTCCTCGGACAAGCGCTGGCTCTTCGGCTTTGAAACGGAGATGAGCACCGGCCCCTAGAGTCCGAAATGACTAGCACATGTGGGGGAACCTTTACATTTACCTTTAATTCATATTACCTTTATGAGCAATCATGATTTCACAGATCTAACCTAGACTTTAAGGTGAATATCCCTCTTGTTCATTGTGGCCCACTCTTCCTAGAAATGAAATTCAATCCACTAATTTCTTCCACAATGACAATGAACTGAATTCATAACATATATAGTACAAAAGCAAATCTGAAATTCACTTATCTGTATACATGAGCCAAGTGGATGACACCCATAAAGCAACATAGGTATTTCTTTACATTTACTTTCAGTTTAGTCTATTCATTAACTTATAATTGGCCTTATTTGTTTTACTTGAAGTTATAACTAATTTAACGAGCATACATTCCAGCTGAGTCAATGAACATACCTACTACAAACTCAACCATTGTACCATTATTCTGTTTGCTATCAGGGATTGGATCAGGAGTAATTAAAAGCCTAACATAAACCTGGCATAAATTCCAACCTCCAACCCAACAATTAAAGGTTGTCTCTCCCCATTTCTAGTTGTGAATTCCAGACCTTGTGGAGTGGATTAGTGGGAGAAGGAGATCACCTCATTCTCTACAATTTATGAAAGTTAAAAGCCCTATTTTCCTTCAAATATATTTCACATCACGGTAAGGTTGAAACAGGTGCTGCTCTGATATTTTCCTTCTCCTTCATTCTAAACCTTCTGACAAAGTAACTCTTATGTCTGTTTAAAAAATGGTGACATAAGAACGTGAACTGACACCTCCTATTCAAACAAATATATCTCCAGACACTTAAATCACAATGATAGGAATATAGAATTTGGAGTGCAGAAACTCCCCATTCTGCGTCTGTTGCTGCACCTTTCCTGCACCTGCCAGTATTTTCATTTGCAAACGCTGCCTTCGATTTTAAATAGAATTGATTGAATTGCTAACAGTCATCTCGTTCCTTCCCCTGGCTTTCTCTTTCCTGGTGCAAATTGTTCCAGCCACAAGCATGACTGGAAGGCAACAAGACACTTACCAAAACAGTGAAACGGAGCCAGCAGGTGTAAAAAGATCCACACAACACCGCCCATCATTAAGTCGTCAAGAGAGCAGGTCTTTCTTTCATTCTTGAACCTTCCACTTCAATATGGCCATGTCTGAATTCAAAAGCCCTCCAAGCAATACAGATCATTTAAACCTGCTTTTCCCCTCCTCAGTATGATTTCTGAGGTTTCTTACAAGATTCCACTGATGGAGAGCAAAGAGGGGGGGAGAGAGTGTTGCAGGAATACAAAAGACAGACAAGGTCCCCGAATGCTTTTTAAAACTAAATTTTGCACACCTGCCTTGTCCCACAAAGCTGGTCCCGCGTTTCAGGCTATAGGCAAACGACTTGGGTTGGTGTTTTTTTTAAGTGGGAGGTGAAGAGGAGATATACGTATAAATATATATTTTAAAAAAGTGCTTACCTCTCCTTATCACCCCACCTTGTCCGTTCAGTACTAGCCCACACTGGGCCTCCACCGAACCCTTGAATAAAGAAGAGAAAAAATCAGATTGAAAAATCCAGGTAGGTAAAATGCGTAGCTGCAAGGCTGAAACGGTTGGGATTTTAGCAGAAGCTGCAGTCTTTGCAATGGATACAATAACTCTCCTTTGGAATTGTGAGACGGGGAAGGAGAGACCTTAGAAAAGCTTGTGCTCAAAACAAATAAGCCGTCTTTTCTCCTTCTTCTTTTCTGTTCTCTAATATGACAGTTCTTTGACGGAGTGATTGATTGGCAGGCAGACAAAGAGGAAGCGAGTAGCATGGACACAGACAGAACTTGCCAAAGGGATATTTGGCAGATGAAAAAAAAAATAAAAATAAAAATGAAAGTGATTTTCTGCCTATTTGTGCCTATAAAATATGCAGGGCCTC
The DNA here is from genome assembly GCF_947247035.1 of Vipera ursinii. Taxonomy (NCBI): domain Eukaryota; kingdom Metazoa; phylum Chordata; class Lepidosauria; order Squamata; family Viperidae; genus Vipera; species Vipera ursinii. The sequence continues at coordinate 193,908,080 of NC_139512.1, forward strand.
TGGAAATGCAGCATCTCTGTGTCACAAAATTGCCAACAGTGAATCAAATTAGAAAAAGACCCTGGACAGATCTGAGAATGGAATTAAATTGGAGGGGTGTACCCATATAAAAATGGATCCTTCTAAACAATATAGTTCTAGTCTTAAACTGAACAGGAAAATGACCAAGATAGATTAGGTACTGCCCATAGAAGTACATAAAGTGAGCATCACGGCCTGTCTTAAAACGCAAGAAAAAACTCAGAATTTTATTTTTAAAGACCCTTTCCTTATGTGTGTATATTGTGCGTACCTACATGCTCTGTCCAACAACATCTCCCAATTCTTTTTAGTACAGCAAATTTCAAGAAAGACACATACTTTCCTCTACAAACAAATCAGGTTTTAATTACGGAATAAGCTTTTAAAAGCGGTTCACCTACGCAGCAGTCTGTGATGAATTAAGTTCATGTGGAGGAAGAGTTGGTACATAATAATCATATCCCAACCCCCCCCCCCCAAAAAAAAACCCCTTTTACAAAAACCACCTTTGTGGTCCTTCACCCCCACCCCCACCCCTTTTTCACCCTCTTGATGCTGGCCTGAAAAATCCCTCCTTTCCCAAGGCCTCTTTTGAGTTTAAATGTTCTGCCTTAAAGTGATTATGAAATCAATATGGACAAAACTGGGCGACTGAGCATAAATTAAAGCAATGATGGGAAAAGGTGTGACAGTTTCTTTTGTTGCCCATGGAAAATCTTTTTAGGGGACTGAAAGATGTCCACTGTGGTTCCAAGAATCCTTGCATCTGTTAGGCTGACTTAAACAGCCTTCCAAACTATTGGACTTTCACTTAACATTCTGAGCAGGGGAAAGTATATTTACATTTGTTGCATTAGAAATGAGACATATGTTGATGAGGAAAGTGGAAAAGAAGGGGGAGGAGAGACTGGAAGACTTGAGAGTAACACTCTTATTTGAGCCCTTTCACTTTGGATCTTTATGACTTTGGGTCATAAATCTGATTATTTGCTCCTATAAAACCTGGAAGAGAAATGAACAAAGCATCAATAAGGCAGAGCTACATAGATAAGTTACAGTAGTCCCCTCTCTCTTTTTGTACTTCTGTTCCTGATTTGCAATTAAGGAAGTAGCCATGATGGCATGGTCCAAACAAACCAGCATTTCTGTATCCTGATTAGAATGTTGGCCAGGCTGCAAGTACAATTGAAGAATCAGAGAAACGTTTTGTTGAGCTGAGCTTTTTAACAATCTTGCATAGATCAACTACCCAATGAGCACACACACACACACACACAAACACACACACACACACACACAGAGAGAGAGAGAGAGAGAGAGAGAGAGAGAGAGAGAGAGAGAGAAGCATACCTATTTAAAAGGGGGAGAAGATTGATCTTATTTTCTCCTTTCTTAGCTAGAAATAATAAACAAATTAAAAAATGGAAACGGTTCTTCCAGATGAATCTGCTTTTCTCCTGCCTGGAGAGGGAAAAGGGAGGGTCGAAGGGGGAAAACGTTGTTTGGTCGGATGACATTGCACAAGTGACCAGTTGAATGGCACTAAGTCGAAAATTGGATAAACTATGGTGCTTTCTCGCACAGGATTTACGCATTGTGGGTTTCCTTGCAAACGACGCTAATCCCTTCTTTTGAAAAAAAATACAAGGCTTTGTGCTTGGCATAGAAAAAAATGTACAGCTAAAAAAATCAGCAGCAGACGTGGTTATAAAAAAGGGGGAGTAAATAGGTCTTAGTGAAGCTACACAGTGAATGGCAGATTTGGAGAAGGAGGAACATAAGGGAAGCTCTTGTTGAAAACGGAACGGGGGTGGGTGGGAAGGGGGCAACAGACGCGTAGAAAATTATTGGGTGAGTTTCAGCGCAGAAAGTCAGGTTTTAAGGAGTCTATGGCCCCTGAGGATTTTATCCTTGTGGAGATTCCGCCCGTGTATGAGTGTGAGAGGCTTTCATTTAGTTAGCTTATTAACCCGTCCTTTTTCACTTTCGGCTTAAAAATTCTTTTCTGTTTTTCACTGAAAATAGAATCACTTTTTAACATGTTTGGAAGGGATAATTTAATAGAAAACTATTATAATTTATATAGTTTGAGGGAAGAAAGAGTGATAAGAAAACCGGGACATTAAATAATCACGGTGTCAAGCGCGGTAACCAGAATCCACTTTATCAGTTTGTAGCCGGGAAAATAGTTCTCTTGACCAACCTGCTCGGCTGATTTTTCCAGTTCTCTCTCTCTCTCTCTCTCTCTCTCTCTCTTTCTCTTTCTCTTTCTCTTTCTCTTTCTCTTTCTCTTTCTCTTTCTCTTTCTCTTTCTCTCTCTCTCTCTCTCTCTCTCTCTCTCTCTCGCTCTCGCTCTCGCTCTCTCTCTCTCTGTGTGTGTGTGAATTCCGAAATAATATTTCGGAAAAATATGTTTGTGTAAGCAAACATAAACAGCTATATGCTTCGAAGTAGGCAGAGCTGAGAGGTAAGCCGAAATGTAGGGAGGTCTTTTATTGTTTACGTTTCTAAGGCGCCCATAGAAACAAATTCCCGCCGATGTTAAGACCAGGAAAAGATTAAGTAAAAGAAACTGGCTGGACTCGGAGTTCAGATATAGTCACACCCTGGCATTTCAGAGCTACTGCTAGCTACACCTCTGGTCTTGTCCGGTAATCTTTGGCCGTTTCTTCATTTTGGGACTTAATAGGAAGTCTACTTTCTGTGTTTAACTTTCCCTTTGGAGGACGGCGGATTTCCCCCCCCCCCCCCGGTCGCGACGCGTCCTGCCTGGCCCTTAAGCTGGGTCCCCTGTCCTCGTAGGACGGGGCTTCGGACGAGGGAGCGCTAGTCTGTCTGGGCAGGGCAGGGCAGGGCAGGGCAGGGCAGGGCAGGGCTGGAAGATCCTGATCCAGAGCACGAGAGGCAAGGTGTCAGGGAGAGGAAGTAGAGAAGGATCGGGGCGATTCCGCGCGCCCAGGCAGCGCATGCCATTTACCTGCAAATCGTCCGCTCCCGTGGCCGCCAGCCCAAGGCCTGGTCCCGGCAGGAGCCTTTGATCTGGATGCATCCCATATTGGGTGCCATGGCTCATAAGAGAGAGGTCGTGTCGGCGGTAGGCGTCTAAACACCCAAGTTCGCGCCTCTGCTCGTCCAAGCAGGAGGATTTGAGCGCCCGGGCGTTGTGCAAATTGATGAAGTCGGCGGGTTCTCCATGGTGGATCTGCTGATAGTATTGCTGCGAGTGGTGGAGTGAATTCAAGGAGTAGGCGTCGGGGTTAACCGCCGGGTGGCTGTGTTGGAACTCGTAGTGGAAGGACTGGTGGTGTAGGGGAGTGTATTGGTGGTTGGCGGAGAAATAGGGGCTGGCGAACTCAGTGCCCGTGGTGGAATAGGTGAGCGGCGACGAGGAAGAGTAGGCGACGGTGGAGTTGGCCACAGACTCCAAGCATCCCAGCTGCATCAAACGGTAACTGTTTGATCCATCGTGACGTATCTGAAAAAGCAGAATGGAAAAAGTAACCCAGGGTCGGCAGGCCGGGCATGGGGAAAAAAGCGGGGCGGCCCGAAGTACCCCGTCCTGTCTAAGGCTCTCCCCGGCCCCAGCCCGGTTTCCTTAGCCTTGCCCCTCACCTATACAGTACCTTGGGTTGATGCCAGGCAGCTCTGAGCTACACTTTGCTTTGGTTTCTTTTTTAAAGGAGGGAGACAAAATTAAAACGTCTCTGTGTGTGTGTGTGTGTGTGTGTGTGTGTGTTTGGGGGGGAGAGGGGGGAGGAGAGTAAAAACCTGCGCCTGAAAGCAAGACTCAACACCGCCTGGCCAAAAAGTCGCGCTTTCCCCGCGTTCGCCGTGGTTGCTTTGGCGAAATCGCCCAACGCAAAAGCCGCTCCGTTTCTCCCCCCCCCCGGCCCCAGTCTCAGGCGCAGATCGGCGCCTTTTCGGGCTAAAGACGCAGCCCCCCTACTTTGGAGCGCAGGTTGCACTGCTCTGTAGCGAAGCTCTCGAAATGGCTTCACCCCTTCTGGTTAAAAAAGATCTCCGTCCCGTCCCGTAACAAGCCCATACCCAAACTTCCCCTTCCGACAATCCGAAGGGGAGTTGTGGGTTGCTGGGCTCCCAGGTCCCCAGCTGTCTCTCGGACCACTTTTTTCCAGCGTTGCCAACATTTCAGCACATTCTCGCGCCGCTCAGTCTGTTTTGGTCCGGGCAACCGTTTGAATGCGGCAGTGGTTTGCCCCTTTGCCTGTTCCCGGCGACAGATGTCTTAACGAATTTTCGCTCTTTCCTTCCCCAAGTTCTTTCTGAAACCGGATTATAATTAAATGTAACGGTCCAATGTGGATTAACATACACACACACACAAAAGAAAGCGTGCGCGAGAGAAAGAGCAGAAAAACTCAGCCGCACACACGCGCACACATAGAGGCTCATTCGAACACACACACACACACACACACGCATAAGCATACACGCGCACAGACACACACTCACACGCGCACACACCCGCGCGCCCACACAACACAAAATACCTCCGCATCGTGGACGAGTCCTGGAAAGGTAGTTGACATTTTGCGTTCTTCGAACGAGGCGTAAAATTAAATTCCTTTTCCAAATTTAAAAGGAAAGAAAAGAACCAAAGCCACCATCAAACCAAGTATAATTTCTTTTTTTAAAAAAAAAATTAGAAAAATTGCCGTCGTCTCCCGTTTCCCCCAAACGTGGAAAAAATAGAGACACGTTTATATATATATATATATATTCTGTCTAAATGCAAAAGCGTTCGCCAATCTGCTTGTCGAGATCGCCAGCCCTTTTTCCGCCATACAAGCCTTTTAAAAAACCTGTAGGAACAATTTTCCCCTCTGCACAAAAGCGGCTCCCCGGATCAGATTTTGTACTTGCTGGGTATTTCTTTGGCTGATGTCGTAGGTCCCTTGGTAATATAGAAGTTTTGAAAATTAAGCATCAGCACTGAGAACTGGGAGGACAATAGATAGAGCAGCTTCATCCCTGGAGACAAGGAATAAATATTGTATCTTCGCCTAATAAGGAACTGGAGGTTCTTTCAACGTTTTTATACATTTTTCCCCTTCGCTCTTTCTGAACGCTTTTTTCTCGCCCGTACTTAGGGTAACGTGGGATCCCCACCTTCAGCACTTCCATACCGACCTTTTAAAATTCATATGGTTGGAAAGATCTGGATCTATTACATGAAACAATATAGATGAATTTAAGCTAAAGGATCCTTTTCAATTGGTAAGTTGTTTCTTTTAGCGCACTGTGTTTGCGGTCTGTGTGGTTCCCCAACACACACACACACACACACCCAAAAAAACCACACACGCACACTTTTGACTAGGGCAGAAATTTGTGTTGTATGTAATTGAATTTCTCTCCCCCTGCCCCCCCCCCTCCACAAATTAGAAAACCAATGAACCGAGTTGGTTTTTAAAAGAAGGGAATCGAAATTAAGCCCCCCACCGCAATCTAACCTTTTAACGTGGGACATCCTGCAATGGAATCGCACTGTGTTTGGAAGAAAGCGTTTCAAAGGAAGAACTTATTCTGAAACGTGAGTGCTGTGGCGATGCATTTTATTGACCTACTACACATACAGTCTCACACAGGCTGAACGTAGGGTGGAAATCGCATCGAAATGTGAACACTGGACAGATGTACTGGCCGTGCCACAGATTTTATTTCGTTTGGTGGAACGCTCATCCAAGCTGCCTGTGTTTCCCTAACCCCCACCCCCACCCCCCCATATTGATTCACTACAATCGGCCAAGTTCCTTTCGGGAGGTGGCCCGGCAGAAGCACCCCCCCACAGCCCCGCTGCCTGCTTCGAGGCGTCTGCCAGCCTTGGCCCTGCGCTGAGCGCTATGGCGGCGCCTGGGTGAAGAAGGCAGGCGCGTGGGCACCTGCCGGCGAGCTGATACTGCTAGTAGTGGCGATAAGGAGCGGGTGGTACCGGTTTTTAATTGCCATTTAATTTGCTTGGCTTTTAAGTATTTAAACCGCGAAGGGTTTTTTTTTCCTTCGGCAGAAGCCGCGGGCGAAGAGACAGGTGGGCTCTGTTTGAAGGTCCGAGGTAAGGGAGGGTTCCTTGCTATCTGTTTGCGCCGGCTAACCGGAGCTGTCACTCAAGCAGCTTTCCTTTCTACAAATGGACCCGGGCACACGAGCGGAATGGCAATGCGTTGTCGGAAACGGGCGAGGCGAGTTTCCAGACAGGCCCTTTCTTAAAAGCTCACTTAGTCAAACCCCTTTAGCTTCGCCAGCTTTCTCCGAAGAAAGGAAGGATCCCGGCGAAAGGAGTGCTCGCTGAAGCCGTTCACAAGAAAGAAAACGAGACAAATGAGGCCGCCTCGCATTTTGTTCTTGAAAAGCTATCGATGAATGGGACTCCGATGATCTTTGCTCAGCCTTCGGGCGCAGTTCGAGGTTTGCCTAATAAACATGGGCGAAGACATCGGGGGCATCGAGCAGGGAGGGTGCCCTGCAATTGCTTTAGGGCGCTTCTAGTTGTGTGTTCCCACTTCTGCACATTTCCCCAGCGGACAATCCCTCTGTCCGTCTGCTCCCGAGTAAGGGTCCGCGGCTCTCTCCCTCCCTCCCCGTCCCAAACTGCAGCCCTCTTCCCAACCCGGTCGCTGACTCGTTTCGAATTACCTCGTCTTTTAAACGTCTGGGTGGCCCAGATCAGGACAGCCACCTGATCTTAGGAGAATGACAATGATTCGACATTCCAATTTGGAAACCTGAAGGGGCCCCAGCTCAAACCTCAGCCTCCTATGGCTTCTCTCCTGCCCAGCTCCGTCCCTGTATAATCTGGATTTTTAAGCATTTTCTCTGAGTAGGAATTCTTAGAAACTCGGAACTTTGCAAACAGTTTTGTAAACCCTTATGGTGCTCTCTTATATGAATTTAAATCTCAGATGCCTGGCCGTTCCCCTCTGGAAAGAAGGCCCGTCTGTTTCAATGGGGCTTCCTTTCTTTCAATGGAACTGAGGAAGCACGCTTTTGATCTGGCACGGTCGTACTCCGATTTCCTCCTCAACTAGACTGAAAAGGAAATCTGCCAGATCAACCTAAAGGCAGTCTTGAGGAAAAGGATTTGGGAGTAGGACCCAGATGAAACCACAGAGTTCTAAAACTGGCGCCCCCAAATCTTCAGCGCCCAGCAGCTCCAGAAGAATCTGCTCCCCAGTCTGCAGTTGAGCATCCTCTCAATTTGATTCCTATAATAATCGTTGCTGTCACAGGAAGTTTTATTTCGTCCCCCAGAAAAGCGAGGGCGGGGGGACGGGGGGGGGGGGAGAGAGTGGAAGAAGAAAAAGTCAACTGGAAAGGAAGTAAGAAAGTGCTACATTTTAATCTTCCTTGTTTTCGTTTAGGCTGGTTAGCAGCTTTCACTTCCCTGCAGCCAAAACAAGGCAGAGGAGGTGCAAGGATCTTGCCAATCTCCTCCTCCAGCTTCCTTGGCAAAAGAGAGGGAAATCAGGGGTTGAAACAAATAACCTGGGTTCTTGAGGAGGATAGGAAGATTCAGTCCTGCCAGCTGCATTTGCCACGCTTTGAAGGAAATCGTCCCATCTTGCCCACACACTCCCCCTATGCGAAAATTGTCCGCATCCAAGGGCATTTAATGAGTAAAAATTGTAGAATGGTTTCTCACTCACTACACCCAAAGCCATCTTTCTAAAGAAACGAACCACAGTTTTTACTTAGCTAATTGATTCGCTTCTGTGTTGTCCTGGCTGCAAGAGCAGTTCTGCAAAGCTGGGACGCGCAATCGGTGGTAATAAATGAATGGCCTACTTTAGAGCAGCCTCTCCCGAAGTTTTCAGAGTTTTCATCTGGGCAGCCTCTGAGAAGGGACTTTGAAGGAACCAGGAGGATGAGGAGGGGAGCAGCACGGTCCTGTGTGAGGGAGTCCTGTGCTTCGGTGGCAAAGGTGTTGGTTGTTGGTGTTGAAATGGAAATCCGATTGGGTGTTCTTTTTCTTATCAGAACAACATGTGAGAACCAGTTTGAAGCAGTGGTGAAGGTGCTGGCCGAGAAATCAGCAGACTGTGAGTTCAAGTCCCACCTTAGCCATGAGAGCTGTCTGGGGGATTTTGAGCCAGTCAGCCTTTCAATCACAACCCACCTCATAAGGTTGTTGTTGTTGTGCGGAAAATAGAAGGAAGAAGGAGTATCAGGTATGTTCACCACTTTCAATCATTTATAAAGCAATAAAGGCAGGATAAAAATAAGCAAACATACATCAACATGCAATCCAAGGAAGATAAAGTAGTCTCACTAAGTGGGGAAAATATTAGTGTTGCTTCCTTTCTGATTATTATGTTTCTTTATCAAATTTATAATCCACTGACTCCTTGAGAAGACCAGCAACATAAATCAAAAACATTCATAAAAGTTCAAAAATTACAAAGATATATTACTACCCCGAACTACATTACACAATCCATAAATATTAGCAGTATCCAAACAATACATTGACTCACTTCAAACTTAAATGTATGGGATGAACATTCTTAACAATGATTTCTGCACTTTTGCCAGTTCCCAATGTTTACTTCCAGTTATCAGCAAAAAAAAAGGCCATTGGATAAAATGGATTCATTTAATGACTGTAGCATTTCCTTAATGATCACGGCATTTGTTTGATGACTGCTGTGTTCATTTAATGACTGCTACAGAAAATCAGGCATGGTCACATGCTGACCCACATAACAATTGCCATACTTATGGTAATTCAGATGGAAAAGAGAAGCAGATGTAAGAGTCATCTACGTACAGATGGCACACAACTCTATATCCACACTAAGAGCTTCCAGTAGCTTCACTGAGTTATTGAAAAGCATGGGGGTTGGGGTAAGGATGGAACCTTGTGGTTTTGTGGTTCAAGGACTGTGGAGCAGTGATCCTCTCTGTCAGAAAGTCTATCCTCATGGAAGAGCAAGAGCCTCGGTGGAGCAGTGGGCTAATGCCTCCTTAAGTAACACCAGCTGCCTGCAATTAGTGCAGGTTCGAGTCCCACCAGGCTCAAGGTTGACTCAGCCTTCCATCCTTCCGAGGTAGGTAAAATGAGGACCCAGATTGTTGGGGGCAATTAAGCTGACTTTTTAATAATGCCGCTTGGGGGGGTGTATGAAAGCCCTAACAAGCAGGCATATACATAGAATGAAGGCTACTGCTAAGCTTGTAAGCCGCCCTGAGTCTTCGGAGAAGGGCGGGATATAAATGGAATTAAAATAAAAAATAAGAAGCTGAACCATGATAAAATCACACCTCCATCCCCATGTCCACAAGGTGGTACAGGAGAACATTATACTCAACGGTATCAAAGCTGTCCAAAGATCAAGAAGCACAAGCCAGAAATCACTGCCACTTTCATACCCCCTGAACAAAAAATGTCCACCTGATCAACGCTGCTCCATATCATACCCTGAGCAGAAATCAGGATATTAAAGTATCATTTCAGATATTTCATCCAGAATTATCTGGAGCGGTGCAGCTACCACCCGCTTGACCGCCTTGACCAAGAATAATAAAACTGAAACCACTTTACAATCATCAAGCGGGGAGGGATCCATGGATGCTCTTCAACAGGGAACATCTCCCTTGATTGAAGGAAGCCTGAAAAGGCAAATGTAAGGCCTCCCTCGAGGGGCCCCTCCTGACTAATATCTAGGAAAAGAAAGCCGGGTCTAAGGGTGATGGCCTAAGCATGTCCAAGCACCCTGGCCACGAGAAAATAACTCCAACAAAAGAGGGCAAACAAGTGCACTGACTTCCTCCTAGTTTCTTGTTTAGTGGCGACATCAACCTGCTTGGCAGATGAAAGCTTTGATCTGTGAGCAATTGAACGGAAAAAAAAAGTAAAACCAGGTATTTAAAAACAGGAATTATAAAGTTATGTAAAAGATCTTTACGTAGAGATATAGAAGACCTAAAATGTGGTCTGCCTATGGCAGCAAATCATGTTTTTTCCAGATACCACCAATTGGCCTTATTAGGCATGCCAAATTCATATGAAGCTGAAAATTAAAGGAGATAAAGGGTATCGTTGACTCATTTTATAATGCATTTTGATTAGGAAATCCTCAGGATTGGAGGAGTTATTACTTTGGAAGACCACTTTGGAAGACCACATAGGAGCTGTGACTAGGGGGGCTTTTGCCCAGGTTCGCCTGGTGCGCCAGTTGTGGCCCTATCTAAGCCGGGATGATCTATGCACGGTCACTCACGCGCTCGTGACCTCTTGACTAGACTACTGCAACGCTCTCTACATGGGGCTGCCCTTGAGGACCACCCGGAAGCTCCAACTGGTACAGAATGCAGCCGGGAGAGTTGTGTTGGGAGTCTCCCGATACTCCCACGTTACACCTTTGCTCCGTGAGCTGCATTGGTTGCCAGTTGCCTTCCGGGTGAGATTCAAGGTACTAGTAATGGTGTTCAAAGCCCTACATGGCAGGGGTCCGGAGTACCTTAGGGAACACCTGCTGTTGGCATCGACTTCCCTCCGCCCTGTGCGTTCCCACAGAGAGGGACTCCTCAGGGTGCCACCGGTCAGAGAATGTCGACTGGTGGCCCCCAGGGGGAGATCCTTCTCTGTGGGCGCCCCGGAGCTATGGAATCAGCTACCGGTTGAGCTTCGGACGGCGCCCAATCTTCGCTCCTTTCGCCGCGAGTTAAAAACATACTTTTTTGAACAAGCTGGCCTGGCCTGATGAGGGGATTGGGGGGGGGGGGTTGTTATTGTTATTTTATTGGGGTTTTAAGATGTATTTTAGTATATGGGCATTTATTTAATCATTTTTTTAACTTTTGTAATCCTGTATTTTTATTCTTGCCCTGTTCACTGCCCTGAGTCCTTCGGGAGAAGGGCGGTATAGAAATATTATTAAATTAAATTAAATTAAATTATTATTATCCAATAAATAAATTACATAGGAAATTTAAACTGCATCATCACTAGATCCTAAAAGTTAATTGTCATCACATGACAGGATTTTCCTATTTTCTGTGATGCTAGAAATGCTGATTCATGTTTAACAGAAAAAAGGTATTATAACACCCAATAGTTTTATATTATATGAGTTTTGATGTCCTCTCATAAAATCAGATTATGCTGGATATATTATTTAGGTAATACTTTCTTTATCAAGCCTTTTCATGTCGACTGGTGTTAAACAATCTATTAAACAATCTATTTCAAAATTACAAGTATATGAATTTCATAATGTGAAACTGGCAGGGTGTCATTTTGAAGAGATACCTAATGTACCTACAGCACTAGAGGGGATATACTCTCTCCTTGAATTTTCTGCACTACTCTTTACTTACTCCATCTCTCCCTCAGGCATTTCTAGATTTCACCATTTCGATAATGTTGTCACGTATGAGCACTCTGTTTAAGCAAATGTCTTTGGGATGAAACACGTGTCCCAATAAATGTATTTGGAAAGCAAGTTTGGTGTAGTGGTTAAGGCATCAAACTAAAAATGGAAGAGACCATGAGTTATAGTCCCACCTTAGACACAAAGCCAGCTGGGTGACCTTGGGCCAGTCACTTTCTTTCAACCCTAGGAAGTAAGCAATGGCAAGCCACTTCTACAAATCCTTGCCAAGAAAACTTCCAGGGAGTCAGAGAATAGGATACAAATGAATGGAAGGGAGACATACACATAAAAAAAAGTAAAGTTTCTCCCGCACATGCGTGCTAGTCGTTTCCGACTCTAGGGGCTGGTGCTCGTCTCCGTTTCAAAGCCGAAGAGCCAGCGCTTGTCCGAGGACATCTCGGTCATGTGGCCGGCATGACTAGACGCCAAAGGCGCATGGAACGCTGTTACCTTCCCACCTTAGTGGTTCCTATTTTTCTACTTGCATTTTTATGTGCTTTCGAACTGCTAGGTTGGCAGAAGCTGGGACAAGTAACAGGCGCTCACTCTGTTACGCGGCACTCGGGATTCGACCCACCAAACTGCTGACCTTCTGATTGACAAGCTCAGCATCCTAACCCACTGAGCCACCGCGTCCCTGATATACACATACATATATACATATACATATACATATACATATATATACATATATACATATACATACATATACATATACATATACATATATATACATATATACATATATACATATATACATATATACATATATACATACATACATACATACATACATATATATATATATATATATATATATATATATATATATATATATATACATACACACACACACGTATGTATATGTGTGTGTGTGTGTACCCCAACACACACACACACACACACACACACACATACATAAATAGTTATTATATATATATATATATATATATATATATATATATATATATATATTCATAGTTATAATAAAAAGAGTGGTTTGTTTAGTAGAGAAAAGGTCAGAAATAAGATTAATTGTAACTCTAGAAACATAAGTTTATATTTTGCAATAGGATCATTCTTCCTCCCCAGCTGACTGTACCTCTCCCTTTTTCCAAGAAAGCAAAGGAGATTTTCTCACCTAATTCTTATCAATTCTACTAGTATATCAGTAATATCTTATTTAGGAGTAATAGTTGTACTATGCAATAACATTTGTTCTTCTTTGGATGGGAGTGTGAAAAATCAGTATATTTTTTTTTTAGGTTCACCTATTGCCATCTCTGCCCTACATCATGGGTTTCACAGACTGTTCATAAAGGGATGTCACATCATATGCTGTATGATGAACAAATGGAATGATGTATGAATTAGAGCACTTCACTGAAAGACATGCATGACTTATGATGTGCAGTAAAAATTAAATTCTTTTGAGAATGTGATGTGGATGACGTGATGCTGAGATTGATGGTCATTCACATCTGGAATTTACTTTATAGGTTTTACAATGAAATTACTCTATGCAGATCTTGCTTCAATTAAATAAAGTGTACAGAACCCATGAGTTCACCCTAAGGGGGGGGAAATAACACACATCACCAGTTGAGGCAGTATTTATTCATCTATTTGTGGCTTACTAATTCTAGTCAATAAACTGGAGAAAATATTTTTAAAATGGATGAGAATAGTGTACAATAAAGCCAAGATAAGACCATAAAAAGAGCAAAAGAATGCAGTCTATAAAGTCAAACTAGAGGTACTGTATCATAGAAATGAAATGAAAATGTTCATTCTGTGTACACTGAATGATGTAAACAGAGAAGGTCCATGCAATATAGAAAAAGAGAAAGTAGTTGGGAGGAATGGAACTGCAATGAGTCAAAGAAGATACATCTTAAGCTTCTAAAGCAGGGATCCCCAACCCCCGGTCTGTGGACTGGTAGTGGGCCGCGGCATGCCAGCAACCGGTCCACACTAACAAGCAAAGCTCCATCTGTGGGATGCAGGCAGCACACAAAACTACACACTCTCTGGTCCATGGAAAAACCTTTCTCCGTGGAACTGGTTCCTGGTTCCCAAAAGGTTGGGGACCTCTGTTCTAAAGCACTGAATATATCAGTGAAAAAACAGTTAACCTGATCTCTCCAATTTTTCCTCTGCTGGTTATATCTCCTCCTCCTCCTCCTCCTCCTCCTCCTTCTTTGCTCCTCAGCAAAGTTGTTCTTAGGAATATTGACAGATGCAGAATGTACAGTCTGATGCTTGGCTGGGGTTAGCATCCCTTCTACCTTGCAGGTTTGACATAAACACAGTCCATTGATAGCAGTTAAAATACAATTCTGTTCCTGAATATGGATTAACATTAAAGCAATGCCAGACTGGGTTGATAGAAATAGATTTCAGGTATAACAATTTTAGAAAAATAAAGAAAAAATATTTCCTGTATGCATTTGCTCAGTCTTTCCCATGCTAATGCCCACTCAGTGCGTTAGGACTGTTATCATGTTTCCACAGCATCTACATACAGTAAATGTGGGAAAACCGCATTTGTTCATTTTCCATCTACATCAATTGTTGGCTTAACTTGCTTGCTTATGTCACTGCTTTTCTTAACCTGTATTATTTCAGGTCCCTCCTTCAGCTGATTATAACTATCGACAAAATTGCTTCACTTTTAATGGTTTTTAATTGTTTTCTTCTGCAGCAAATATCAGTGCATATTTCTTCATGTTTTATCTTACATGTGATTCTTGGCATCTTTTCTCTAGGTTGTCTGGACATTCCATTCCTCCAGCATAAGATTTTTTAAAAAAAAAATATCCAAATCTTCTGGGCCTTGGGAATCTTTCCTAAGATTCTAAATTGCTAATTCTAAGATACTACTAGTAATCTGGTCACAAAACCTACTGTAAATCATACTTCTTTGAATTCATAATGTAGCCTTTTCTATGACAGTGCTAAATGCAGGTTAGTTCAAAATTTGCAAGATGAGAATTGGAATAGCAAAGCCATTATGCTAATCCATGAGCAATCCTAGTGGACAATCACTTAAATATGAGCCAGCAGTGTACTACAGCTGCCAAAAAGCCAACACAGTGCTAGGCTGCATTAATAGAGAGATAGAATCAAGATCATGTGAAGTGTTAATACCACTTTATAATGCCTTGGTAAGGCCATACTTGGAATACTGCATCCAGTTTTGGTCACCATGATGTAAAAAAGATGTTGAGACTCTAGAAAGAGTACAGAGAAGAGCAATAAAGATGATCAGGGGACTGGAGGTTAAAATATATAAAAAGTGGTTGCTGGAATTGGGTATGTGTAGTCTAATGAAGAGAAGGATGAGGGGTGACATGATAGCAGTGTTCCAATATCTTCCAAAGAAGAGGGAGTCAAGTTATTATCCAAAGCAGCTGAAGTCAGGACAAGAAGCAATGGATGGAAACCAATGAAGGAGAGAAGCAACCTAGAACTAAGGAGAAATTTCCTGACAGTTAGAACAATTAACCAGTAGGACAACCTGCCTCCAGAAGTGGTGAATACTTCAACACTGGAAGTTTTTAAGAAGAGATGGGACAACCATTTGTCTGAAATGATATAGGATTTCCTGCCTGAGCAGAGGGTTGGACTAGAAGATCTCCAAGGTCCCTTCCAATTCTATTATTCTATTCTATTCAATTGAAGAAAAGGAAGTGTCACTCAAGATTATCAAGTAATAAAAGAGCTTGACATTGCCCAGTTTGAATAACAGTTTGACATTATCCAATAGCTGAGACTTGGAATAGTGAAAAATGGCAAAGGATCTACTCAAGAGAGGTTTGTGAAGGTCCATATACATCAAATATGGAAGCCTTTTTCAGAATTATCACATAGGCATGCTCTAAGAAATGAGGAGGTGAAAAGCTGCATGGGAAAGCCAAGGGAAATCATCAAAACAATTAAAAAACAAAAGTTAGAATATTTCGGACATGTGATGCAACACCCAGAAAAATACGGCATACTCCATTTAATCCTTCAGAGAAAGATTGAAGGGAAACAAGGTCCAGGCAGGCAGAAGAGGAACATCATGGCTTCAAAATCTAAAGGACTGGTTTGGACAAAACTCAGCAGCACTTTTTTGTGTGGCTACTGATAAAAAACAGGATTGCCAACATGATTGCCAGTGTCTGATAATGGATATGGAACAACAACAAGAAGAAGATGCTCTAAGAAACCCACTAATGGATAACTGTTTCATCCATTATGCCAAGCCATAAGCAATTGTAGAAGGAAAGGTGTCACTCAAGATTATCAACTAATAAAAGAATTTGACATTACCCATACTTCCCAAAAAGAAAGAGCAGAGGAACCTGATCAGTGGGTGCTGATGTGCTGACACATTGCCCTTAAATTCTCAAGGACCTTCATCTAGAAAGGCTTTCAATTCTTTTGGAAGAACATGCTCTTATCTTGACTTATTTAATATTCAAGGAAGGAAGGAAGGAAGGAAGGAAGGAAGGAAGGAAGGAAGGAAGGAAGGAAGGAAGGACCCAATTACTCAAAATGAAAAACCAACTTAGAGTCATAACAAAAGATTTCACATAGACTCTTTCAAGTTCTCAGTTAGAAATTGGTCATACTTCTCGTAATAGATTTCTCCGTAGACTGATGTTATTTTCCAGATGCAATTTAAGGATCCACTTTTTACATTTCTCTGTGGTAGTTGAGAAGAAAAACATCTGTAAATTGTGATCAACGTAAGATTATTTAGATTATTGAGAATTATGCTTACCAGTAATAACAAACCATATACCTAATTAAATTCATAGCACTGCGGTATGCTCATACACCATCAAAATTATGGCATCAATTTAAAATAATTCATTTGAAGATACTGGCTCAGTACTGGCATTCACAAATGTTTGTTGGCAGCAGGTAAATGTGGTAGGAGTCAAAGGAATCTCAGTGAATAATGAGATCCACCTACATATAAGTCTACCAATTGAGATCTAGTTAGGAAAGGAACACACAGGTGAAAGAATGCTATGATTTCCATAATTTGTCTGAGATTATCAGTCATCCATAAATATGGAACATTTTGATATTGCCCTGTTAACTGGCAATATAAAAAACACATAATATTTTTCCTCTCAAACAATCACCTGTGAATTGTATTTTGGGGAGGGGATCACCATCTATTACCTGATTAAAAATAGATAAGCTATTTAAAACAAAGGATTGGGCTATAAGTGCAAAGATGATGAAAAGCATAGATGCCTTTGAAGATTAACTTGAAGATTAGCCCTTGCTTGGGAAGGGTTGCTTTCCTGGTGAATTTTAACCCTTTTTGTAATCCCTAAAGAGAGGGCTTCTCTCTCTTGTCTTTCCTTTTCCATCTAACTACCTTTTCCTCTCTCCTCATTTCCATCCAGTTTTGCTCTCCCTTTTCTCTTTATTTTCTTTCTCATTGCAGCTGCTCCTTCCCTCCCTCTGGGTTCCCACCCTCCTCCCACTTTCTTGTTTTTGCTGTTTCTGTGGGAAGAAAGGAATACAATGTTTTGGTGTATTTCTGTATGTAAGAGTAGCTTGGGTTTGTGAAAGAGACTGATTGGCACTTGCAGAAGGGGATCAATTAATTTTATCAATTAGATGTCTTATTTTAAAGTCATTTTTTCCTTCTTTCCTCCTTCCCTCCTTCCTTCCTTCCTTCCTTCCTTCCTTCTTTCCTTCCTTCCTTCCTTCCTTCCTTCCTTCCTTCCTTCCTTCCTTCCTTCCTTCCTTCCTTCCTTCCTTCCCCTCTCTTTCCCCCTCTCTCTTCTCTCTGGGCTGTGGCTTCTAACAAGTACAGTACATACAGTAGATAGGTCCAATAGAGACATGATCACCCAAGTGTGACATAAGTTAGCCAAGCTAACATGATAAGTAGGAAAAAATAGGCATTGTATATGGTTTTTGTCTGTATTTATTATTTTTCTTCTCCAATCTTTTATTTGGAGGATCATGTTAGATTCAGGGGTGTCTTCCTTTCAAATAAATAGTTGCATTTTGCATATGACTCATTTGCAATATTTCACACAAGGATGTATTTTGCCAGATTTTTGTAGCTTTGCTCTAGATATAGGCTTTGTCAGTAAGTGCTCACTACATGAAGGGCAATGCTATTAATATTTTTAAGCTATTATTCTCCCAAGGGTATGAGCAGCTTGAATAAATCTATGATTAAGGTGGTGTTTTTGTCAAAATTTGAATACATATTTATTCATGGTTTGAAACATGAGGCTTTTATTGATTCAAGAATCCAAGATATATAGCACATATTTTCCTTGACTTTTTGCTTTTAAAATGCATATGCTGCATTTCCCAGACTGAAACCAGCTACTTCAGAGATAGTGGAATCCATCAGGGGATATGTATTTATGTTTTTAAAACATATTTTAATTTCCCCATTGATCATAACTCACGAATAAAATCAAGATATTCCCTGAGAATTACCACTTAAAATTAAGAATTAAATACAATATGGAAAAAAACCACATCTTCAGCGACCCAGCAATAAAATTTCATTTAATCAGCAAGTGATCATTACTGAATATGAGTTTTTGTTTTAACAGGAAGAAGGGAAGGACTTCAAAAATAACTTTTTTTGGGGGTAATAAGCAATATCTTATTTTGTGTGCTGACAATACAAACTATGGAGTCAGTTTTGTAATGTCAGTAGATAAGCCAATTGTCTTGTTGACAACCTGGTGGATTCTTGTGAATGAAGGCTGAATGATCAAAGCCTTAGAACTTTAGCAATCTCAGTCTTGAAGGGTTTGGCCAAAGCTCATATTAAATAGAATTCTTTCCACTGATTTGAGATGGGATCAAGATGGGGTTGCAATCATGTCTTTGAGATTCTGTGCTAGAGTGAAAGAAGAAATAGAAAATAAATATCTGAGAATTGATTTTTTTAAGGGGACCAGTCACATCATTTGGAAGTAATTTTACATGACAGTTAAACTTGGACATGCCATCTGGTGAGAACAGGCTATATCATACACACAAACAAAAATATTTGATCTCTAATTCCTTTGCTATAGGTATATTTAAAAGGGTATCTCTTGAAATGGCAACGGAGAATGCAGATGCATCTTTCTATATTACAGATGTTGTTTGTCTACAATATAGTATAATATTTTCATAGGAAAGAAAATTACATTACTGATAGAGATGGAATTTCACAGAGAAATATATGACATTAAGAAATGTAAACGTCAAAAGATAATACATTCCTCTTTTCTGCTTTTCTTGTAATTAAAAAAGGGGGAATGGAAGAAAGGTACCTATTGTGCATATATTACAATCCTAAACTATAAACTAGAGACAGCTACAAAATTATCTGCATTAAAGTTTTACCAGTCTCTTACATAGATCTTTGAAAAACTGGAAAAGAAAATATTTTACAGTTGTGTTTGATATTCCAATTACTTTACCACTTGAAGTGACCAACAAGGGAAAAAAATAATCAGTTTGGGGAAATATTTTGGAAGATGTTATCATTTTAAGGATCTGCGGATTGGCTTCATTTTAGCCTTAATTGTTGTCTTGATTTGAATTGATTTAGAAATTGAGTCAATTTGAAGCAGTGATTTGATTTTCCAGATAGATTTTAACAAGGATCTTTTGAATAAGCACAAAACCATTCTGAATCATTATATTGATCTGAGGGTGTTCAATTTGATTCACTGATCTGATTTGGAAAGTCAATCTGATTCTAAGGTTCAATAGAATTACCTTCAGATCATATCTTAAAAACAAAAGTAATATGCAGTCTTGATAATTTCTGTGTCTAATACAGATTTGGAGATCTGTAGCTTTGTCACTGAAGTGGTAATAACTTCAGCTTTTTAATAAAACTTGGAAATTTAGATAAACATGTGCAATCCTGGAATTAACATAAGCACATACTATCTATTCAGAGGACTATGTTTTATTTACCTGGTGTGTCAAATGTGCATGGGAATGTGTTCTTACAGCTCGGAAATAGAGTGAAGGAAATATTTTAAAAATTAGATGTATGTTAATTGATGAAAATTAAAGAAAATTACACGATCATTTTCAAGATGATCATTTCAATTCGCATTTCTACCAACACAAATGCTTTCTTATGCAAATTGTCCACTGTTCCCCACTCTAAAACAACAACAACAACAACAATCCACTTGTAATCCAGGTGTTATTTTTGTCTAAATTCATTCCATGTGTGACACTTTCCTCAAGAGTGAGTCATTGTGAATGATTCAGAGGAAGTATAAACCTGCTTACATGTTTATATACTTGCAAATATAAAATTTGGTTTACTTAATGAACTGGGACCTAAGTGATGAAATCACATGCTTCTGTTATGTGTGTCTGTGAGAGATTATGTGTGTGTTCATCTGGTCCCTGACAAAAATCAAATTCATGTAATTTTAAAATTGTCCATATTTTCCTTTATTTATGTGTTTAATTCATAAACTACAATTCTACTCTAGCACTTGCTCAAGGGAACTTTCAAATACACACCCACATACTAAAATTAAGACAAAACTGATAGCCAAATCATTTAGCAATAGAAAGCTTGAGAAATGAATTGAGCAAAGGAAAGGAACAAGGGAAAGCTAGAAGGACAAAAGGAGCTGCCAAGAGAGTAGATTGTTATTATGATTTAGATTTCTATCCCACCTTTCAAGTCAATATCAAAACCTTAAATTGTGCCTGACAAACCTTTGATAACTAGTGTATCTTTCGGAACAGACTTCATGAGACAATTTACCTTGCAGAAGTTAGCAGCCAAACTGCCATATGGTACTTTCCCCCAATTGTAACTTTCAGGCACTTTTCAAGAGAAGCCCCAGACAGAGCATGCTGCAACAGTCAAGCTGTGGATAATTTAATTTGACAACCAGCTTTCTCCAACCCCTGCTTTGTTGATTAGAGATTGTTAGGGAAAAGCAACTTTACTTCTAATTCTCCAGCCCAAAACAAAAGGTCAGTCTGCAAAAACTCTGTTTTTTTGAAAATCTGCTCATTCTGGAACATCCTTCCTGCCTTTGAGACCCTGTCAAGCCATTTCATTTCTGGAAGAATATTTCCAAAAGTGTGAAAAGTTGCCCCCTTCTCTTGTCTTCAAGAAACACCAGCCCTGATTGAGGATTGTGGAGGAGTAAATTGGTTGGTAGGTAGATAGATGGAAGTCTGCTGGGTGTATTTGCCTTTAAACCTTATCCTTGGAAGATGCCTGTGTCGGTCTCCCTCCCACAAGGCCACATCCCCATTGGTTTCTGCAGGAGCAATTCCTTTATTAAACCTCTTAGCTCTGCAACACAAGATTGCCTCTTGTTTGCCAGCCCCCCCCCCCGCTTCAGCAGGGAGCTGTCCATTCAGAACCAGACAACCACGTGGTGCTTGCCCGCGAAAAAACAAAAGCAGTGAAATATTAATTAAGAGAGCTAAAGAAAGAGAGGAACAATCTGTTCAATTCTACGCCCGGAGGCAAGCTCTAACGGAAACCACATATGCTTCCCCTCTCCCCCCACCCACCCCCAAGAAATCTTCATTTGGGCATTAAAATACTTAAAAGGATTAGTCATTAAATACTGGCATATTTAGTTTAATTTGCTCGAAACTCTGTGTCACAGAGTTTGATCAGAAAGCTAAGGGTTTTAATCTCATTTGCCGTATTTACCTAGATGTTTTATTTCTTCTTCTGCTTGTTACAAGGATCATATTAATATCCCATGTATCCAGAGGGAAGAGGCTTTTTTTTAAAAAAATGAGCCGGATGCATAGAAATATCAAAGGGCCTTTTCAAGTAAAACAAAAGATGTTAGTGGGAATCCTTTGTTCCCTACAGCAGACTGACTCTGACTGATTATAGGGATCTGCAAAAGTTGCCCAGGGAGGCAGTGGAGCTCAGTGGCTAGAACAATTTTGAAATGTTAGAAGGTTTGACTGTTGCTCCACCATCTTGCCACATCAGAGTTACTGACTTCCTTTAGCCCTCCTTCACCAAATTTCAAATAAAGGACATTCAGTTGTTTAATGAACTGGATTTTAGCAAGATTCTGAGCATTAATGCAATCTCATCTATATTCATAGCCACCAAATATGATTTATCTTGTATTTGCAATAATTGTGTTTAATTAGAATCCATATGCCAGGAGGCTGGGTGCCCAATGCTACTTAACACAATTTTCTAAAAATCCAGTCACTAAGGATCATTAATAGGAAGGAATAACCACGATGTAGTGATAAAGCACACACCTTGTATAAAAGCTCCTGGCTTTGGTTTTCTGTATCTACAAGCAGAGCTTGGGAAATGCTGGCTGGTGAATTCCACACATCTTCATGGGACCAAGGTTGAGAGACACTGGTATAGACCTCTGAAGCAACAACAGAAGGAATATCAGATGGGCCAGAGAGAACATCTGGGAGAAGATTTCCTGTCACAAGTATTCTACTTTGCTACCATCTCTCCTTCAAGGCAAGCACAGCCAGGTGTGGAAAAATAGCACTGACAAGCAAGTCAGAGGAATATCATCTATCTATAAATCTGATGTTATTATTGTGGATCAGAAAAAATGATAGCACTGTATAAGGAGCATTATGATTCCCATAGTAAAGGTAAAGGTAAAGGTTCCCTCGCACGTGCGTGATAGTTGTTTCTGACTGTTGCTCATCTCCGTTTCAAAGCCGAAGAGCCAGCGCTTGTCCGAGGACGTCTCCATGGTCATGTGGCTGACATGACTAGACACCAAAGGCGCACAGAACACTGTTACCTTCCCACCGTTGTGGTCCCTATTTTTCTACTTGCATTTTTACGTGCTTTCGAACTGCTAGGTTGGCAGAAGCTGGGATGAGTAACAGGCGCTCACTCTGCTGCGCGGCACTCGGGATTCGACCCACCAAACTGCCAACCTTCTGATCGACAAGCTCAGCGTCCTAACCCACTGAGCCACCGCGTCCCTCATGATTCCCATAGTGTCACTTAATTCCCCTCTATCTACATTCATCGTGGGGGTAAATGAAAACAGAAACGAACAGTATTCAAATAGACCCAAATGTTTCTTTTCCCCAAATCAGTGTACAATGCCATCCAGAACAATGTTGCTAGAGATTCTCCTGCATGTTTTGAGCCACATTTTTCATTCATGTAGGTAAGTAACACCAGCTGCCTGCAATTAGTGCAGGTTCGAGTCCCACCAGGCTCAAGGTTGACTCAGCCTTCCATCCTTCCGAGGTAGGTAAAATGAGGACCCAGATTGTTGGGGGCAATAAGCTGACTTTGTAATAATGCCGCTTGGGGGCCCCCGAAAGCCCTAATAAGCAGGCATATACATAGAATGAAGGCTACTGCTAAGCTTGTAAGCCGCCCTGAGTCTTCGGAGAAGGGTGGGATATAAATGGAATTAAAATAATAATAATAATAAAAAATACTAGCCCCCTGCAAAAAAAACCTGAGACCTTAGAATAAATCACCACTGAAAGGGACTTCTCTGAAAACGGCCATGCTCAAAATTGGTGGATGAGATAGTTCATGATGACTCCAGGAGATGTAAAGAGGGAGCAGGAGAATACCATGATGAGATGAAATAATGAGACTAATTCATGTGTCAAGCTTCCGCCCCCCCCGACCTTTCAGCCTTTTTAGATGCTTTATGTCATGGGAGCATTAAATAAATGACAATTTGCTGGTCTTTAAAAATATCTCAAAATCTATTGCCCCAGGCATGTCCATTCACCCTCTCTAATGGTTGCCCCTTTAACATTTATCTGTTGCCCAGTTATCCTGTTACAAGTACTGGTTTGGGAGTTTGATGGAGGTGAAAAGCCCCTGATTTACTGGAATGTAGGTCTTACTTCAGCTTACCTTAGCTTCTGGATATAATGTACTAGATTTGTTTCCAAATATCTGGGAGAGAGACAGAGGGAGAGAGGAGTTCAACTTTGAGTATGCAGGAATAAACTCTGCACCTGTCTTGAAGCTTTTTCAATCCCACTATTGTGCTTTTCTTACTCTCTTAAAACCCAGAAATGCTTCTCATATTCAGAGCGCTCAGCCTGCTCCCCATGGGAAAACTTATAGACTAGATAAGAGAGTTACATTAGGGCAGAAATGCAGGTCACATCATATCAAAATGAAAGTATCAGGCCAAAGATGGGTTTCCTAGTAAGAAGTGTATTGCTCATTCTGCATGTTAAGATTTGCCTTGAAATGTATCTGTAAACAAAAATAAAGCATGAAGAATGGATACGGTTGTGAAAAACACATTTTAATTTCTGTGCCATGGTTTGGAAATCTATCGTTTTATTATTTTCAACTACTTCGAATATTCTGTAAAAGAACAGTCTGCTACTTTCTCATAGTAACACATGGAAATTCCATATAGTCAAATATAGAAAGCTGATTTGCAAAAGAAATAATCATCTAGACCGCAGGTCTGCAACCTGCGGCTCCGGAGCCGCATGCGGCTCTTTCAGGCGTCTCCTGCGGCTCCCAGTCCTCTGCCATGTGCAGTCCAAAAAAAAAAAGTGGGACTAAAAAATTCCAAGCAATCAATTCAAATATGCAGGGTAGGTGCATATCTTGCCTTGGCTCCACTCTTCAGTCAAACCCTGTTCTGCGCATGTGCGCATGTACGCGCATGCGCACACATTTTTTGCGGCTCCCAGTTTTTCCTTTTGTGAGGGAACCGGTTCTGAGTGGCTCTTTCACTGTTTCAGGTTGCTGACCCCTGATCTAGACCAACCCATCATGAACCATATCATTCCATTTGTTTGGAAGAACATTCCTCCATGTGAACTCTCAAGTGCAGTTTCAGTGCTTACAAGGCAATTAGGTTCAACACAACTACGTTTCATTAGCTACCAAAAAATGGACATGCTTAAGTAAAAAAAGAAAAAGAAAAATCTGAGGTCTCCAACTTAATGGCTTCCAAATATGCTGAGATAAAATTCTCAGCTAGTGTGCCTAGAAATTTTAAGAACTATTATTTTCATCTTCTGAAAGCTACTAAGTTAGAGAAGGCTGTGGTATACCATGAGTGCGCCATCTCAATGTAGATACTAAAAAGAATTAAATGTTTTAGTATTGTTCAGTTCCTGTTTAATGGAAATTGCTCTTCACAGAGTCTGGTTATTGACTATAGAAAGCTTAGATGTCCCATCAAGAAAAAGAATGTAAAAGAAGTAACCAAATATGAGCTGATCCACAGTGTCTAAAATGCCAATTTCCCACAATCTCTTTTAACCTGTTTAATGCTTGGCTATTCCAGATCTAATTTATTCCTAAGACTGTTCTCTGGAAGAAAAATGAAGTAGAAAAAAAAATTAAGGATAAATCATCTGTGCCTTTTGAACAGCAAGAACCTGTGGAATGACATTTAAAGGGAATTAAAGCTGATTTTGTACAAGCATCAGAAAAACCATATCTCCCAGCTAAAATAGAATTTCAGTTCATCCTCAGAAGCTGACTTGAAGTAAAATCATCATCCAGTAATTTACATGTCATTTACAGTGACACACATTGTGCCTTTAGCACTGTAAATACGATCTGAACAGCTTTTGATCTTTTGCAGCATCTGCAGGAACACATTATTGTTTCAGAAGAGGGCTGGGGAAAAAACAGAGTTCTAGGAAGGAAAGGAAAAATGCAGGAAGTGCAGTAATGTTGTCAAAATAAATGTGTCAGCCAAATGATAATATAAACGCAAGCTTCATTTATATGGTTAAATGGGTTATATATCAAGAAAATACTTTAGTAAGAGAAGCAAGCATATTGTTGAGCAACCAGTGTGACTAAACATACAACACTGTAAACATCCTCTTGTGTTCCAAGAACACTTCAAAACTCTTTTCAGGAGAATGGAAACAAGGAAGAAAATGCAGCCACAGAAAGTTAAACTCCCTATTTTAAAAGTTGTAAATGATTCTAATGACTTTGAAATGAACCTGCCCTTCATTAACCTTGAGATTCTTCTCTGATTCTTCTCAGATTTGGAAGTTGGTTGATTGGTACCAGAGGAAAGAGGTTTTTTCCCTTAAGGATGGAGTTTTGCAGTGATACCCCAGTATTGGAAATCTGATTGTTTGTGTATTATCTTTAAGGTCAAGTCTTTAAGGTCAGGTCTAAGCTGTTGCCTAAGTTTTTAAAAGCAAACACTGTAAGTGTTACAGTCTGACGTTGTAAATTGGTTCATAAAACAGAAAAGCATAAAGCAGAAATTCCTGCTGCTGGATATGTGAAATTTAGATGCAATTTGAAGGGGAATGGGGAGAAATCTGATCTGATCGATGGGACTCAGATTCCACCTCTTCTTAGTTTTCAGGCTCCTTGCTTGGATATGTTATTAACATCTCAGGTTGCCTGTCAAATGGTCGGCAGATGTGAACATCAGCTTGATATACCTTGCCATCAAATCAGCTGCTTTTTAGCTGGTTTGCGGCCTTGGCAAGCAAGTTGACATTGAATAGTGCACTGTTCTAATCTTGGCAAGCTGAAACTTTTGCAAAGCTTGTGTGCAAGATAGGGAACAACAAGCATTCAACATTGTTCCCAACAGTCAATATTCCATTCATGAACACGTTCCAGATGGCTCTTTTGGCCAGCAGGAGGTTGTTGTATGGGTGGAGCAAGGATGAACGGGCAGGAATAAATTAAGGAATAATTGGAAATAGTTGGAAATGTGAATGATCACTGCAGTATTTCTACTTTGTGTATGCCTCTTCTTTGTGACAGCTTTAAAAGCACTCACTGCCATAATATTGTAATAAGCTCAGTAGAATTTGCTTACTTCTCAGTTTGCATTACATTGTAACCCAGCTCTATTACAATTATTTCCAGTACTTTAAATTTAGATCAAAATTAAAAACTAAATATTTTAGTATATTTTACTTAAATTTGGTAATAGGAGTTTAAATAAAATAATTGCTTGGTTGAAACAAAATTTTATGATTTGTGACTCATCAGAGTTTTGTCATACTGATCATCAAAATTCTTAGGTAACGTAGAACTTTGGCTTCTTATTTCAGGAAACAAATATTTAATTCCAGGTAGGAACTTGTATTTGAATGAATTACTTATGTATGTATGTTTTTTAAAAAATTATATTTGCACCTGTTTATAATATACTTCTGGAAGTGTCTGATTAATCTTTTAAATCAGGTTTCCTTATGCTTTAATTTTGTGTTTTAGCAATAGTATAATATGATATTATTGGGTTTACTTTAAACATTTGCATTTTGTTTTTGCATCCAAGGAATCACATTTCATCTCCTATCTATAAATAAATGCATAAAACAATCTTTTTAATCCTTGTATCAGTGGAAAGTCCATAAAGGTTGGCAAAAGTAACAACACAGCCTTTTTAAAACCTGATCAAATAACTGAACTTTTCCTTCCTTTTACTTATAATTAGTTTAGTTTAGTTTAGTTTATTAGACTTATATACCGCCCTTCTCCCGTAGGACTCAGGGCGGTTCACAAGGTTTTTTTTAAAAGAAAACAATACCACAATTACAAAAATTAAAACAGATTAAAATGATTATATTAACCTTGAATATAAAAATCCTAATTAAAATCCAATTAAAACCCCAATTAATACCCTCAGTCCAGGCCAGAAAGCTCAAAGAGCCAGGTCTTCAGGTCCTGGCGGAATGAGCGGAGGTCAGGGGCAGTCCTAAGCTCTACGGGCAGCTGGTTCCAAAGGGCCGGTGCACCCACAGAGAAGGCCCTCCCCCTGGGTATTGTCCACCGGCAATCTTTTACCGGCGGCACCCTGAGAAGACCCTCCCTCTGCGCGCGCACTGGACGAAGGGAACTTGATGCTGGCAGCAGGTGTTCCCTCAGATATCCCGGACCCAAGCCATTTAGGGCTTTATAGGTCATCACCAGCACCTTGAATCTCAGTTTTATACTTTATATAAAAAGTATACTTTAATAACAGTTTTATACTTTAGTTTATTCAAATATTGTTATAGGATTTGATTTCTCTTGAGTTTTTCTTTGTGCCATTGCACACAGTTCTTCAAGGCCTTAACAAACCTCTTTTATAAATCCAATAGGAAAAAATTATCCAGTACAGTCTCTTAGTTTGTTATTGTATTTCCCTTTTAAGTTTTGAAACTTTAGTCAGATTATTTTGCAGATCCAGTGAAACATCCTTTTCTAGGTAATTTTCTTGGCCAGTTAGTTGTAAATATTCATTTAATACCATCTTTATCTTGTCAGATAAAATTTGTTCTACATCTGTTATTTCTTCAATATCCTCTATGTCTAACTCTATCCATAGAAGCAGATATCATTACAAGCATTGTTGATATTGTGGCCGCTATTTTCTGATTCCACACTTCGATAGTCTCCTTCAATATTTTATTGCTATAATGGTTTGCACTGTCTTGCGGGTCTGTATATCTATGTTAAATCTTTAGTCCTCTTTAGTGTCCAATTTTTGAAATCATGAAATTGCTTATCTTTGTTATGTCAAAATGGAATCTATTTTCCACAAAAAGATTTGTTCTTTATAATTAATTCCAAAATCACGTTGTAAAAGTTTCAATTTTCCAATTTTATCTGGGCCCTTAGTCCATTTATAACATTCTAAGTTCAAAATCTTATTTAGAGTTTTTTGCTGTTTATTTCAGATTTTTTAATTTTTTAAACTTAATATTAAAAAAATTTCTTTCATTCAGAATTGAAGGCAGACTCACCTGGCATTTTCAACCTTGTCATTACAAAGGTCTCTAAAAGCTTGTAAGTAGGTAATGAGCAATTTCTGAAAGTGATTAGAAAGTGAGGCTTGCGTACTTAATGTCCTGGAAATGTCTGCTGTGGTTGTGAACAAGATGGCTAATCTCATCATCTCCCAGTGCTAAAATGCACAGAAAACCACTGTCCTGCAGTCTCCTCAAGAGGAGCAGCCATGTAGAGCACATGTGGTAATCTCTTGTCTTCTCTTGATCCAGAGTGGTTCCAAGAAACTGATTTATGCACCTGTTGAGGGATACGTGTTTTGCCAGTTTATTTTCATGTCTTACGCCATACTGTCATTGATACAATGATATAAAGAGTCACTCTGGAAATAATCTTATCATCACAAGCTATTTTGTGCATATGTGCAGATGCATTGCTTGACTTTGATAGAATTAAAAGTATCTTCATACAGGTAGTGCTCAGTTTAGCATCATTCATTCAGCAACAGTTGCTGTATGAGTGGTTATGACTAGTCCTCAAAGTTGTGGCTGTCCCAGCACTTCCATAGTCATGTGACTATGCCCTACATCTGACAACAACCTTGTTTATTTATTTACATTTATTTATGAAATACTTCCCATCTTAAATATGTAACTCTAGGTGATAAACAATCCTTACCAAAATCATCCATCCCTCCTGCCCTCCCTCTATCCATCCCACAACAAATTAAAACAACCCTATGCAAAAGAGGAAACCTGAGGCACTGCATAGCAATTTCACAAAAACAAATGCATATATATTAGGTTCCACTAACATCCTAACCCTAATGCCTGGGGGGAAAGCCAGGTTTCAACAGCCTTCCAGAAGGTCAAGGCAATTTGTGGCCATTTTAAAAGAATCTTAACAGAGTTATGTTTGAGAAATGCCCTGTTCTCCCTTGGCCAAACAGGAAGCAGTGGGTGTGCCCCACTGCTAAGCAGAAGAGTAAGCTTAGCGAATGTGGGTGAGGCAAACATCTCAGAAGAAACCTTTCCTAGTTTCTTAGGCTGTATAGATGAAAGGGGAGAAGCATACTGTCAGACTTGCAAGATTCTGTTAAGGTAACCTTAAAGCTCGGGACGTCTGCTCTGTTTTCATCTGCTCGCGGGCTGAGGCAGCTTTGGGGACTGGGGATTGTTGGAACAGCTGCTGGGCGCTGCTTTTCGTGACGCCGAGCCCCCCCCCCAACCAGCGGCCTGCTGATTCGAACGAGCAGCGCTGAGAATTTCCTGCCGACCTGCTGAGCTCCGTTATGGCGCCGAGCACTATTACAGCGCCGGGAAGCCCGGGACGCTTTGCCTGTCTTCCTTCCTCTGCTTGCTCGCCGTGGATACCCTCTGTTGTGGGAGGGGCAGCGGCGATGATCCCACCGGACGGAGATTCTTCTACTACCATCGGCTGGCTGGCACCGTTTTCAGCGGTGCGGAGCCTCCTTCTCCTCCCGGATGGTGGTTGCAGACTGTGGGCCTGGTCATCGGCCTCGGCGGACATGCTAGCGAACTTTTTGATTCAATATAGCTGCTGGGACTACCTCTTTCCTTCGTTGGAGATGGTTTGGACTGGCGGACGGGCATTGACTGACGGCGCTGATTGGCGGTGTGAGGATCAACAGAGGCTTGGCCTCCCTGTCCTTTATTTTTTGTTGCCAGGCAGGCGTTATGACTGGCTCCGTACCTGATGGGAATTAAGATCTCCCTATTGATAGTCTAATGTGGACGGGACCGAACCGTGGTGGGAGGACGGTTTTGGACTGGTCAGCGTCCACCTCACTGGTGTGAGAGACCAGTTGGGGTGGGCCTGGCTCAGGATCCCCTTTTTCTCTCTCTGCTCCAGTCAGATGCCTCAACCGGAGTGAGAGGACGGCTGAGGTTGTCTTTTGGATTTCCATCTCAGATGAGAGCTGAGATGGTTCTGCAGATTGAGAGATACGCCCACTGGACTTTTTCTTTCTCCATCTATGTACCATCAACGAGCAATCCTCTGGATATATTTGTAACATCGGCCCTGAGAGACTATTCGAGCGCAATATGATTTATCGTTATTCCGAAGCGGACTTGTATGCCCTTAGGGCGGCTCCTGCCTCATGGGCGCGACCTGTCGCCTGTTTCCATACTCCCCTTAATGACGGGTCCAAGCTTTGGGACTCCGAGAGGTGGTTGGGCTTGGACAGGGGCCTCGAGTTAAGACGCGCTAAGAGGCCCCTGATAACATTCTTAGCCGGTTATTTTAAGAGGTTAGGGAGGGGGAGGATGGGGAGGGTGGGGAAGGAATCCGTAACCGGCACTCAGTCTGGACCTGTTAGAGGTCCCGACGGGACGGGGTCGGGGGAGGTGGCTGCTGGCGCTGGGAATGTGGGGGTGGGGCATCGAATCCCCACGGCGATAGGGTATGGCAGCAGGTGTTTGCGCGGAGGGCCATATCAACATCTGGGATCGCGCCCCCGCTATCTCCGAGCGGTGGCGCGCTCCGACCCTCCGGTTAGCACCCTCCTACCCGGGGATGAGGGTGATCAGGCCCCTGAGCTCAGGTTGGTCTATTTTAACGCTAGATCCGTAGTTAACAAAGCTCCCCTCATCCGTGATTTGATCGAGGAGGAATGTGCGGATCTAGCGTGCATCACGGAAACTTGGTTGGGTTCGGAGGGAGGGGTGCCTCTCACCGAGTTATGCCCGCCAGGTTTCCGGGTGCTGCACCAGCCACGGGCTCAGGGCAGGGGTGGTGGGGTGGCAGTGGTTATTCGGGAGACTTTGTGTCCTCGGGAAGCCACCATTGTCCAGATGGCCGGGAGTGAATCCCTCCTCTTGAGATGTGGTCCTCGGGTTCAGCTGGGCTTGTTGCTCACATACCTGGCGCCCAGCTGTGTGGCAACAGCCCTGCCTGAGCTGCTCGACACCCTCTCAGGGTTGGCGGTGGAGTTCCCCAGGCTTATAGTCCTGGGTGACTTCAACCTGCCATCACTGGGGGGGTCGTCGGAGTTAGCTCGGGAGTTCATGGCTTCCATGACAGCCATGGACCTGACCCAGGTTATTGAGGGCCCTACTCACGAGGGGGATCATACTCTCGACCTGGTGTTCCTGTCTGGACAATGGTTGGATGATCTGGGAGGGGGTTCTCCGTCCATCACCCCTCTGTCATGGTCAGATCATCACCTCCTGAGGCTGGTTTTCCGTCATGCCATCCCCCGCCGCTGGGCAGCGGAACCGACCAGGTGGTTCCGCCCCAGGCGCCTAATGGACCCGGACCGGTTCCAGAGGGCGCTTGGGCCGATACCTATCACCCTTACCCACAGCCCAGTCGATGCTCTGGTGGAGGCCTGGGAAACGGCTGCCACCAGGGCACTCGACTGTGTTGTACCCATGCGACCTCTGACTCGGCGCAGATCCCGTTGGGCTCCATGGTTTTCTGTGGAGCTCCGGGAGATGAAGCGTCGGAGACGAGGTCTAGAGAGCGGTTGGAGATCCAGCCGATCCGAATCCGACCGATTGCAGTTAAGAACCTTCATAAGGTCTTATCTTGCGGCGATAAGGACGGCGAAGTCTAACTACTTTGCCGCCCTTATCGCGTCCGCAGATAATCGCCCGGCCGCCCTGTTTAGGGTGACTCGCTCCCTCCTTAACCAGGAGGTGAGGGAGGATCCCTTGCAGGGACGAGCCGAGGAGTTTAGTCATCATCTGACGGACAAAATCGCTCGGATCCGGACCGGCTTGGACTCTGACTGGGCAGAGTCTGATGTGGAGGAATCAGGCGGTCTTGAGCACGTTATCTGGACTGAGTTCGACCCTGTTTCCCCTGATGATGTGGACAGGATCATGGGGAGACTGAGCTCCACCACCTGTTTGTTGGATCCGTGCCCCTCCTGGCTAGCTTATGCGGCTCGGGAGGGAACACGAGGCTGGTTCCATGCAGTAATAACTGCTTCTTTGAAGGAGGGTGTCTTCCCTGCCGCCTTGAAAGAGGCGGTGGTGAGACCCCTCCTCAAGAAGCCTGCTTTGGACCCGGCTGTTTTAAACAACTATCGTCCAGTCTCCAACCTTCGCTTCCTGGCGAAGGTTGTTGAGAGTGTGGTGGCGCATCAGCTCCCTCTGTTCCTGGAGGAAACTGATTATCTGGACCCGTACCAATCGGGCTTCAGGCCTGGACACAGCACGGAGACGGCATTGGTCGCGCTGGTGAATGATCTCTGGAGGGCTAGGGACAGGGGTTGCTCCTCTGTCCTGGTCCTATTAGATCTCTCAGCGGCTTTCGATACCATCGACCATGGTATCCTGCTGCGGCGTCTCAGGGGGCTGGGAGTGGGAGGCACCGTTTTACGGTGGTTCTCCTCCTACCTCCAGGGCCGCTCGCAGTCGGTGTTGACAGGAGGGCAGAGATCCGCCCCGAGGTCTCTCATTTGTGGAGTCCCTCAGGGGTCGGTTCTCTCGCCCCTCCTGTTCAACATCTACATGAAGCCGCTGGGCGAGATCATTCGTGGTTTTGGGGTGGGGTATCACCAGTACGCTGATGATACCCAACTTTTTCTTTCCACCCCGAACCAACCCAGTGATGCCCTCTCCGTGATGTCCCGGTGCCTGGAGGCGGTTCAGGTCTGGATGGGGAGAAACAGGCTTCGTCTCAATCCCGCCAAGACTGAGTGGCTGTGCATATCGGCGTCTCGGGTTAACCAAGTTATTCCACCTCTAACGATGGGGGGTGAGGTGTTACCCCCCGTTGATAGGGCTCGCAACTTGGGCGTCCTCCTGGATTCACGGCTCAATTTTGAAGATCACATAGGAGCCGTGACCAGGGGGGCTTTTGCACAGGTTCGCCTGGTGCGCCAGTTGCGTCCCTATCTGGACCGAGACGCCCTACGCACGGTCACTCATGCGCTTGTGACCTCCCGTTTGGACTACTGCAACGCTCTCTACATGGGGCTGCCCTTGAAGACCACTCGGAGGCTTCAACTGGTGCAGAATGCGGCCGCGCGAGTTGTAATGGGGGTTTCCCGATACTCCCATGTAACACCTCTACTCCGCGAGCTGCATTGGCTTCCGGTTGCCCTCCGGGTGAAATTCAAGGTGCTGGTTATCACCTATAAAGCCCTACATGGCCTGGGTCCGGGTTATTTGAGGGAACACCTGCTGCCGGCATCAAACGCCCTTCGCCCAGTGCGCTCCCACAGGGAGGGTCTGCTCAGGGTTCCGCCGGTGAGAGATTGCCGGCGGGTGACACCCAGGGATAGGGCCTTCTCAGTGGGAGCGCCTGCCCTCTGGAACCAGCTGCCGGTAGAGCTGAGGACTGCTCCCGACCTACGATCATTCCGCCGGGGCCTGAAGACCTGGCTCTTTGAGCTCTCGGGCCCAGGCTGAGGAGAAGATTTTAACTGGGGTTTTAATCTACAGGGTGAATTTAATGCTTTTTTAATTGGTTTTAACTTTTGTATGTTTCGATTTTAATTCCCTGTAAACCGCCCTGAGTCCTCAGGGAAAGGGCGGTATACAAATGCAAATATTAAATTAAATTAAATTAAATTAACCTTACAATAAAGTAGAATTAGTCCATCTGGTCATGCGTCTTGTCTGGACAACGTGGCTAAACCAACATGTGCCCTGCGGCTGCTGTATACTCCTATCTCATTTTCAAAGAGGAATGATTGAGTGAACCTTGGACATTCCCAATGTTGACTGGGATTTGAGTAAGCACAACAAGGGAGGGAGAATTAGAATAGAGTAGAGTAGAGTAGAGTAGAGTAGAGTAGAGTAGAGTAGAAGACAAGACAAGACAAGACAAGACAAGACAAGACAAGACAAGACAAGACAAGACAAGACAAGCTGGAAGGGACCTTGGAGTCTTCTAGTCCAGCCCCCTGCTCAATCAGGAGAACCTATACCCTTTCAGACAAGTGACTGTCTGGTCTCTTCTTAAAAACCTCTGGTGATGGAGCGCCCACTATTTCTGAAGGCAATCTGTTCCACTGATTAATTGTCCTCACTGTTAGGAAGTTTCTCCTTAATTCCAGTTTGCTTCTTTCTTTGGTCAGTTTCCAACCATTGTTTGTTGTCCTGCCCTCTGGTGCTTTGGAGAATAGTTTGATGCCCTCTTCTTTGTGGTAGCCCCTCAAATACTTGAATAGTGCTATCATGTCACCTGTTTCTTCTTTTCTTTAGACTAACCAAATTTGACCCCTAATTGATCCGCTACAGTTTAGGGTTGAAATGGATCATCTCTTGCTCCAGTATTAGTTGAGTGCATGGTCTATGCAACACATGGTATCATTAAATGACTCAGGTTCATTTTGTAAACCCAGACATGATATAAGAATTCTAGCCTGCATAGATATAGGTGGAATCATAGTTCTTTGGAGTTCTCATGTTCTTATATTTTAACTCCTGTCTTTTCCCAACTGATTTTTGCAACAGAGGCAGATGGCTCCAGCCTACTCTCATTGGCACACTTAAGAGAACAAGAGGATCAGAAATTAATGGCTTGTGTGTGTGGAAGGCACTCAAAAGATTAAAGAAACTAAATCCAGAAACTGGAGATTTCTAATTTGAGGTACATAGTTAAGTAAAGAACTCTTTCTCAGCTCGACTGAGAACATCAGTGAAGGACATATGCTAAACCATTCCTGGCACTGAGACAAAGAACCCCACTAAACTGCATTAAGGAAATGTTGGGATCAAAATGTGCATAAACAACCAGATGAACACAAAACAACAGAATGCTCATTTTGTACAACATTATATTCTGTCACATTCCAGTATAGTGTTCTTTCATTCAGCAACTTGCATTTGGAGAACCTGCAAAGTGTCAGGCAATGTAATTAATTAGTGTTTGTTAGAAGCCTTCAGACAGAGAAAAATGCTGCAACAGATTTTTAAAACAATTAAAAAGAGGAAACAGTCAAATAATAAATCTCATCACAAGTGCCTCTATCTGAAGCTGCCCTGATTTCAGCAGTGACTAAAGGCTACAAGTCGTAAGAAACTGGAGTGATAAACTTCTTTTGTGATGGAACACTACTACACAGCAAGACCTTGGAGTTCATTAGCCCTTAGTTTTTTTTTGTGTGTGTGTGTGTGTGTGTGTGTGTGAGAGAGAGAGAGAGAGAGAGAGAGAGAGAGAGAACAAGAGAGGGAGGAAAACTGAATGATTATGACAGTCTATTCACACATTCTTTAAATAATGAAAATGGTCTTTACAAAAAGATATTTCATTATCTCTCATTTGGCATCCACTACTTGTCTTCTTTCAGTATCTGGAACTAATAAGGAAACCACAAAAATAGTTACTCCTCAGCATTCTTCCCTTGCCTTTCCCAACTGGCTTCCCATCCACCAGAATTTTCTTCCATTCCGATTAATTGGTCCTTAGAGAGTCTCCCTCTTCTACCTTTGCTGTGACAGTCGGTGAACATTTCTTCAGCATCCTGAGTCAGAGGCCCTGTGATAGCTCACAAGTCATAGATTGAACTGGAGCTGTTCTACTCCCTTCCATAATGTTTAATGCATAAGGCTTTTAAAATGGCACCATTAAGGGGATCGCACATACTTTATTTTGAAAGGATAATGGATTCCTTCGGTTATCATGTGGCTGTGTTTATTAAAAAATATGAAATAGATTTTTATATGTCTTACACACACACACACACACACACACACACACAAACACACACGCTGAAACCTATTGGGAAATCCTAACAGGCAGTTGTCTGTCATATGACTTTTTGGTATCTGAAAGCTGAAAGGTGAGAAAGCTCTAAAGGAGAACTTCTCCCCACCTCTATCTCCCAAGATAATGCATTGACTTGAAAGGAATGCTACTCCCTTCCCCCCAAAATAATTTACCTTTAAAATGGGAGAAACATTTTAGTTTCTCCGAGAATGTGAAAATGGAGAGAGAGATAAGGTTTTTTTCCCCCCTCTCCTGTCTGATTGTCCTTTTGGCAAGCAGGATTGTCTAAAATTCAAGGTCATCTTCCTTCCAGGTAAATACATTTTTTATTAGATGCTTGCAATTTAGGGCATTAAATTAATTCTTAGGGTAAGATTATTTTCATCTTTATTGGAAGCCACTACATTTTTATAGTTCAAATTGTCCAAATTTATTGAAGCTTTATTTCAAGAAAAATCTGGTTTTACAATTAAATATTATAGACATTGCCATCTGACATCCATTTATTATCAATTCTATTTTTTTAGCTTAATCACTTGTGATTTGTAAAAGTTTCATGGAAATTTCATACCCATGAGTTATAAAAACTTTCTTAACTATGGAAGAGCAATACATTATTCTTTAAGGATTTGAATTTTGGTTGCTTGCTACAACAAATTGATGATGCTGAAATCCATCTTTTCTTTCATCTGAATCCCCAAATTTGTGTTTGCTTTGATATTCAACAACAGGTAAGCCAATTAAACCTGAACTAAGTCAAGACTGGATCTGTAAGTGCAATAAAACAGAAGTATGAATAATATATCTAAATTCTCATTAG
This sequence comes from Vipera ursinii, assembly GCF_947247035.1. NCBI lineage: Eukaryota > Metazoa > Chordata > Lepidosauria > Squamata > Viperidae > Vipera > Vipera ursinii. The sequence continues at coordinate 193,944,696 of NC_139512.1, forward strand.
AGATCCGATTCGCTGCAGTGGTTAAGGTACCAGGTTAGAAGCCAGCTGAGCAATTTTGGGCCAGTCACACACTCTCTGTCTCTCTCAGTCCTGGGAAGCATGCAAGGGCAAACCACTTTGGTAAGCCTTGCCAAGAAAACTGCAGGGACTTGCAGGTATAGGTCAAGGCTGACTTGAAGGCCAAAATATATAAATTCTTATTGCTGTCTCAAAATCTTAATTAAGCAACAAACATATCAAATTAATTAATTGGTTAATGACATATATGTAGCTATATAAACGGTTGATAATAAATAATAGAAAGCAAAGATAATCAAAACAAACTACTATTGTATACTCAGTAGTATTTGTTGATGATATAACCACTGGTATCATATAAAAAGCAAAGTACTTGTTTAATAATGCCTGTCAAATCAAGGTAGGGTGATCAACAAATAGACTTCTTTCAGCAGGCAATCAGCCATGCAGGGAGGAAATGGAGGAAGATCAATCTGAGAATGTTTGTATTGTATGATATGAGCAGCCATCCCAAGGTTTGATATTATATTACCCATGTCCCACTCAATATTTTTGGAATTGTTCGCAGCTTATATAAGATTTAATATATTGTATGAACTTGGAATGGCTTGCATTTATGATTAATCTATGGTTTTTCATTTCAATTTCTGATCAATCAAAGGAAATTCTCAGAATATTCTGTGAATTATGTTTGCTTCCATCTCCTCCTCCTCCTCCTCCTCCTCTTCCTCCTCCTCCTCCTCCTCCTCCTCCTCCTCCTCCTCCTCCTCCTCCCTGTTAGCAATGGTATTTTCAAAAATCCATTATAGTATACGTATGTGAGAATAGATATTGCATATTAGACTTGCTAAATCAATTATTATTAATTGTAATACATGCAACATTTTGATAATATCTCACTCTACTACTTTCTTCAACACCTTGTCATCAACTGAGAGTGGCTTGCAGAAGGCTACAGCAATAAAAATAAGCTTTAACAAACAACCAGGCTAAGGAGGAATGAATCAGATGTATCACACCATTAGCAGTGCTTAGTAAGATCACACCAACTTTAGGATCATATCTAAAATTAAGACTTGTAGGAAAAGCCAGGTTTTGAGTCCCTTCCTGAATACCACCAGATTGGGACAAAGTGGACCTCCATAGGGCAGGCACAGCAACCAAGAAAACATAACTCTTAAGTCATGTAAAATGGATTGGATAATTGAGGGGACCCAGAACCTCCCAAATTTGCAAGAATTTATTTTTTATGACTTATTAACTTTCTATGCCACCCATTTCACTTAAGTGACTATTAAGCATCTTTTCAATCCTCCCTAAAAAGAGAAGTTGGAGACTGGTTGGAAATTATCTAGCATTGTTGAGTTCAGTGATAGTTTCTTGAGGAGAAGCTGTAACATCACTTTATCCAAGGCAAGCAAGATCATTTCCTCACCCAAAGATGAATTCACTATTTCTTGGACCCAACCACATGTCTTCTGCCAGAGGTGCTTGACCAGCAGGAAGATCATGTACCTAACAAATACAGTAGATCCCTAACCCCAAGGATATTGCATTAGAGATTCATAGGCTCAAATTCTCTCAAGATAACAGAGCAAAACTCTGGTCAATACACTCAGAAGGATCTGTCCAGCTCAAGTCCAACTCAAAGCAAATTCAACTGTATCCATCAGAGGTTTGGAGCAGTCCTCAGAGTGACCTATATTGATTCATGAATTGTTCCCCATTTATGATGTAATCTCCCTCCATCATAGTTTAATCATTTGCACTAAGCACATGATATATATCTCAAGTTGAATTAGAACACAACAAGTGCACTTTGAATTTAAGATGATCTATCTCTAAAAAAGAATATTAGAAATTTTCTATTTAGAAAATTAAAAAATCAGAAAATTAGAAGGAATTCTTTTTTTTAAAAAAAAAACCTGTCTGTATTACTGTGACATCTCATTTACAAATATACTATTTGGAGACAAAAAAACGCCCCAGCTAAGTCCAAGGCTGATCTTGCTTGAACTTGGGAGTTAGTTTCATGTTGCCTTGGCAACATTTAAGAGCATGCCAAAAACATATTCCTTCCATTACTATTGAGGATTATATATTTCTCCAAGAATTAAAAAAAACACCCAATGATTGCTATCAGTAGCCATTTACCATTATTATCTCCAGAAATCTCCCTCAAGGTTTTTTGTCCTTGCCTCCCATTATTCCCTCTGGTTTCCTTGTTCTTTGATGGTGTTAATTTTTAATGTTTCATTTTTTTTAAGATTTACCCTTAATCAGGATCTGTTCAGTGAATGTGAAGTCAGCAAGACTCTGGAAGAAAAGAAGAAGGAAGGCCATCAGCTTTCCAGACCCCTTGTTCTTGTTATCAACAATGGAAGAGTCCCTAAAGGAAGGGAAGGAAGGCACAGCAAAGACCAGAATCAGAATCTTGTTCAGCGAAAATATCTCCTCCCGACCATAGGGTGTTCTCTAACCATTTTTCTTCCCACAGTGTCTCTATTATAAATGTTTTTTCCCCTACTTTACCCATTCCAAACTATTCAACATTGGGCGCTATCTAACAAAATGAAATTCAATGGTGAAAAAAGTAAGGTTCTACATTTAGGCAGGAAAAATCAAATGTACAGGTATAGTATAGGTGGTACCTTGCTCAATAGTAGTAACTGTGAGAGAGATCTCGGAGTCTTAGTAGACAATCACTTCAATATGAGCCAGCAGTGTGCTGCAGCTGCCAAAAAAGCCAACACAGTACTAGGCTGCATTAACAGAGGGATAGAATCAAGATCATGTGAAGCATTAATACAACTTTACAATGCCTTGTTAAGGCCACACCTGGAATACTGCATCCAGTTTTGGTCACCACGATGTACAAAAGATGTCAGGACTCTAGAAAGAGTACAGAGAAGAGCAACAAAGATGATTAGGGGACTGGAGGCTAAAACATATGAAGAACAGTTGCTGGAATTGGGTATGTCTAGTCTAATGAAGAGAAGGACAAGGGGGGGGGGACACGATAACAGTGTTCCAAAATCTCAGGGGCTGCCACAAAGAAGAGGGAGTCAAGCTATTCTCCAAAGCACCTGGAGGCAGGACAAGAAGCAATGGATGGAAACTAACCAAAGAGAGAAGCAACCTAGAACTAAGGAGAAATTTCCTGAGTTAGAACAATTAACCAGTGGAACAACCTGCCTCCAGAAGCTGTGAATGCTCCAACACTGGAAGTTTTTAAGAAGAGACTGGACAGCCATTTGTGTGAAATAGTATAGGGTTTCCTGCCTTAGCAGGGGGTTGGACTAGATGACCTCCAAGGTCCCTTCCAACTTTATTATTATCGTTATCATTATTATCATTATATTACATAATAATAATAACAATAACAATAACAATAACAAAATAATAACAATAACAATAACAATAACAATAACAATAATAATTGCACAGTCAGCCAGATGTTCAGTCTGGAGTTGGCATTTTTGTCTACCTATTGAGTCCTTACCAAGGACCTGGGATAGGCAGATGTGGATGTCTGATGGTATTAGAGATATTGTTGCAGGATGGAAGCAGTTCCTAGTAAGGCCACCTTTTGCAATTGACTAATGGCGAATTTGTCAATGCCAATGGTGTTCAAGTGGTGCTCCAGCTGTTTTGGGATTGCACCCATGGCACCTATTACTACTGATACTACTTGCTTGCCTTTGCCAGTCTTTCTATTTCTATTTGTAGGTCTTTGTATTTTGTTATCTTCTCCAGTTCTTTCTCATCTACTCTGCTGTCTCCAGGCACTGCCATGTCCACTACCCAGACTTTTTTGTCTTTCTTATCGACAATTGTTAAGTCCGAGGTGTTATGTTGCAGGTGCTTGTCTGTTTGAATTCTGAAGTCCCAGAGCAGTTTAACTTTATCATTTTCTATGACTTTCTCTATTTTATGATCCCACCAGTTCTTGCTTAGAGGCAAATGATATTTCTTGCAGATCTTCCAATGCACCATTGTTGCTACTTTGTCATGCCGCTTCTTGTAGTCAGTCTGTGCAATCTTCTTGCAGCAGCTTACCAGGTGGTCCACTGTTTCTTCAGCTTCTTTGCATAGGCGGCACTTACTGTCTGTTGCTGTCTTCTCAGTTTTGACTTTGTATGCATCATCATCATCATCATCATCATCATCATCATCATCATCTAGCATGCAGGGTAATGTTGTCATAACAAGACTTTGAAGGATGGAGGTTACATTAGAACACTGTTTTCTTTCTACTGTACACATCTGAGATAACTTTGTCATGAATTTTGGTATCCCCCCAACACTGTATTATGTAGCTTTGGAAGCTACATTCATTTAAGAGTTCATGGCTGAGACAACACATCACATCTGCAATCTGGAATCATCTACAGTGTATAGAGCACCCAAACTACCTGAGAAACCATGATAGTTTCATTTGATTGATGCTGGCTGTGAAAGCCTACACCAATATAAATATGGGATGACACTACATGCTACAACACTACATTATTCTCTGTTATGAAGTGACTGGAAGACATATACAGCAGCTTTTCTCTGCCAATAGTTTGGATATCAACTTCCATCAACCCCAACCAGGTAGGTAGATGGGAGTTGTAGACCAAACTGCTTGGAGGACTAAGGTAGGGACAGTGCTCGAACAGCCCCCTTAATAGTATGAGTTTCTCCTGTGTGGAACCTTTTCATATGCCAACATCAAATGTGATAGTGGAATGCAGCTGAAAGCATGTTGGCAATGTTTCCGCTTCATTGTGAATACAGCATTTAGTGTGGAGTTCCTTTTCTCTAGTCTAATGTATACCCATCAACAAAGACTTGCTTATATTTATTGGGTAATATTTAAGGGCACAGTGATGTACAGCTTGGTGTTTTAGTTGAAGATCAAAACTAAGGCTGTCTATTATTTCCAGTGGGAGAATATGAATAGGGCCCCTCTTTCAATATATTATAATAATAATATAATCCCATTACAGGGACAGCAGTGAGCCCTAAGCAAGCATAGACATTTTCCTGTGTTTCGGTCCACTCCTTTCTGAAAATCCCTGCTTCTCTTGGCCCTCAGACTAGTAGTGTGTCACTAGCATAAAATTCAAATAGGATCTATTGTGTGTGTGTGTCTCTGTGTGTGCATGCATGTATATACATGCATGCGTGTGCATGTCTGTGTGTGGGGTATGGGATAGTATTTTAGTTGTTCTGGTCATTTCAGAACAATTCTTTCACTGACTCTATCTCTTCAGAAATGAATCCCTCCATATGTTTTCTAAAAGTCAGCTTATTACCTTATGAGTCCTCTTAATCCTTAAAATAAAATCATTAACAATGAGTCTGATGTTTGAATAATTTATAATGAAGTAAACTTATACATAAAGAGCTGTATTTTAAAAAGATACATCTGCCAAGCATTCATACATATAATATCTGATTCTATCTGATCCTGCAAAATTCAGATTAAATGAGGAGGAAATCCATAGTCTCATAAAGGCTTTCTGTTATCTGTCTTCAGTAATACTCTTTGGTACTGTATATATACACTAGTAGACACTTCTCTGTTACTCATGTTGTAGCAGCTCTCCCTTAATCCCAGTTCCCCAAAAAACTTAAAAAAAAACCTGTCAGATTGTAAATGTCATTTGTTACTGTTCAGAATTCTCTTACAGATGGTGTTCCACAGTGGCTCCGTCACTCACAGATCACGGTCCCCATTTGGCTCCACACAGAAGTGTGAATATTTCAGTGTGGTGATGTGCAATCATTTTCACCTTTGTTTCAGAGTATCTTCATGCTGGGAGAGGTGTCTTTAAAAATATCACAGCAAGATGAACAGTGGCTTTTATTTCCCACATATTAAAATCAGGCACATGCATGTTCACATAGGCCCCCAGACAGTCTATGCATTTACCCGTAGCTTTTTTTGGAATCTTTAGAACTAGTCCAGCTTTGAATATGATTCTGTTTAGAATTAAGCAGAACTTAGACGTTGTTTTGTAGTTAGGTGGTGCCTAACTTCAAACAAACAAATGTAGTGTTTTATACCTAATCATTTAGTATTGTACAGTATTTATCTATCAGAATGAAGATGAATGAAAGGATACTTTTATCAAATAAACAGAATATTTGATTTGTGGCACATATTATTTATTCTATGGTGGTTTCACCTATTTATTTTTATATTAATTATGTTATTCATTTCCTCACAGACTGGTTTACATGCATGCACGAGCATACAGACACACGTATCACGGAATTTTTATATTGTCAATATTGCCAGCTCAGTATGTGGATTGATTCCACTGAAAAATTGGCTTCTGAAAGGAAGATGATCTAAATACTCTGGACAGTCAATATAAGCTGAAACACCATAGAGCTGGTTGCATATAATAAGCTGCAAATAAATATATATATATCAGGGAAAGATGCACATAACATTCATTTATTAAGAAATGTTGTAGGCATATTCGCTGAAGATTATCTTACTTTTAAAAAAAATGCTGTAGCAAAAAATGATAGAGTGGCTTAGTGATTCAGCGCATGCAAATGGAAAAGAAGCAGAGGTAGATTGAACTGTACGTTCATATGAACATTGTACAACTCTGAAATGCTCACAGGACACAATTGTAATACAACTTTAACTTGTCTTTTAAAGTTTTTTTTTCTTCTCCCAAGAACATTTCAATCCGAGGATACTTTGAATTCTTAATTTTCACAATATTAAAAAGCGCAGGTCCCCTTTAAAGAAACAAGGGTATTTACAGTATATAAAGTTGTTATGCACATTTACATTTCTTATGCTGAAAGTGGAATTTCAGATCATTTTAAAAAATATCTCACTCTTAATTGGGTGACCTTGTACTTTATTTTGCATTTTTCTTTATCCAAATTTCGAGGCCACACCTAGCCTTATAAATTCTTTACAAAGTGACACTGCATTCTTCATTCATTCTTAATAAACAAAATGCGCTCTCTCCCCCACCCCTAAACATTTCACTTTTAAAACTTTACAAGCTGTTAAATTTCACATCCCTTCTGCTCCATTTCCCTACCAAACTTCCAGCACATGCCATGTAAATTGTTAAGTCAAGCACCTGGCATGCAAACAACCTTGTTAAAGTTGGAAGAGAAATGCAAAGACAAAGGCGCAGCAGAATATATAACTAGATATTTAACTCATGATGAGTAAATTTCTCAGAACTATGAATGGAGTTTCATGGTGTTGTTTAGAACAGATCATATCCTCATGGGAAATCTGATCATCACCGCCATTATCATCACATTATTTTAACACTTGGCAACTTAGGCAATTAGAAGTCCTATAGATATATAATTTCAGCATCCCTTCCTAGAGTTTTTACTTAATTTTGCTTGGAGCAGTGTATACAAGCTTCTAGCCCTTAGAGCCATGATCTGAACCTTTGTGAATCACCTAAATTATACACTTGCATCTTGATATATGGCAGAGTTATGTACATCACACTACTTTGTCTCTCATCGTTTCCCCCCCTCCCTCCCCAGATGAGGGAGCACTCTGCTACCCCAGCATTACCCTTTTGTTAGGAGTTTCTAAGCCAAAAGGGATATGGTGGCTCAGTGGGTTAGGACGCTGAGCTTGTCGAATCCCGAGTGCCGCGTAGCAGAGTGAGCTCCTGTTACTTGTCCCAGCTTCTGCCAACCTAGCAGTTCGAAAGCACATAAAAATGCAAGTAGAAAAATAGGGACCACTACGGTGGGAAGGTAACAGCGTTCCATGCACCTTTGGTGTCTAGTCATGCCAGCCACATGACCACGGAGACATCCTCGGACAAGCGCTGGCTCTTCGGCTTTGAAACGGAGATGAGCACCAGCCCCTAGAGTCGGAAACGACTAGCATGCATGTGCAGGGGAACCTTTACCTTTACTCTAAGCCAAAAAGTATAATGGGCTGCGAGATTAACCTTGGGAGACTGAAGGAAGAGCCGGATGGGGTGAAAGCATCTCAGAATTCACCTTCTCTAGTTTCCTGGACCATCAAGCCAAGGGAGGAAAAGTGATTTCAGATTTGCAAGAACTGTTACTCCTGTAACCTTACAGTAAAGGTAGTGTTAGTAGTCATGATTTGGTGTTCTGTCTGGACTACTACGAAGGCTTGACAAAAGCGCCATGATCTGGAGAGTGCATCAACCTTTTCCCAATAATCCTGTTGGAATAGCAACCCTTTTTTCCAGTGTCTGGAAGGCCTTGGTTATAAATGATGCTGCTTAGCACTCTGAAGGGAATGACGATGAATATTGAACACACTTGCAGGGTTCTGTGGGATGCCTTGTGGCTCTTGGGGTAGGTAAGATTTTCCTGCATTGAGGCCAGACTTTTCTGCCAGCTATCCCACAGCCCCCCTTGGTATATCCCTGGATGGATGCCATACATGGGCTGAAGCTTTAAAAAAATAATTTTTAGAGGGAATAAATTGGCTTGCTGCTCAGGAGACTACAGAGAACTTACCCCAAGCTTCATTTTTGTTGTTGTTGTTATGGGATTCTAATCTTCAAATTTGCTATTATGGGCTATTCCAGGGTTTATTTTATCCCATTCAAAGAAATTTACAGATACAAGATACAACTTTTATTGATTAGCCCTTGGGCCATATCAAAGTACAAAGTTCCAGCAACAAACCGTCACCAAAACTAGATAAAAGCAATCTGAAGTGGAATTTGATAAAATACAATTTAAAATGGAATTAAAATACAATTTAAGTTAAAATAGTAATAAAATGCAAATTTAAGATATAGATAAAATATGGAAACATTATATTTTGGAGTCGCCCTTACAATCTACCCCAATCAGTCCCACATATGCAGATCTTAACTGGATCATTTTGTTCAAATACTGTGCTATGTTGGATGTTATTTTCAAGTTCTGGCCGGACATAAGGTAAGTTATTTTGATATGGGGATCCCAATGGGTCATTCGTTTAGTATATAGACCAAGATACCTGTCTCTCACCCTCTTATACAAACAACAGTCAAATAGGATGTGAGCCAGGTCCTCTACCTCTGCCGCTCCGCAAATGCAGAGACGCTCATTGTACGGTATAGCATGAAATCTCCCATATCTGACCATTGTGTCAAGCTGTTCGAATCTCGCTCTCGTAAATATCTCCCTAAGATGTTTTGGGAGTTGTGACTTCAAATAACTGTCCACTTGAAAAGTACATTTGTATTTACTCAGCCATTTCAAGTTACCCACCTTACTAAGGATAGCTATATCAGTTTGTGCTTCTATATCCTTAATTCTTTGGGCAACTCTTTTTTTAGATTGTTCTCCTGTTACGCAAGAAACAGGAAGGCCACAGCTTCTTACAAAATTTGTTAGTTTGGTGATCAAGGAGATTTGTGATTGTAGTTTTATTTGCTCTAGTAGGCATAATTTGGGGAGTCTATCAGTCTCCATTTCATTAACTTTGCACCAGTAGTTATAAGCTCTAATTTTAGATAATGCCTGAATTGTATGGATTCCCAATTCAGCTCTAACTGCTGCAGCAGATGTTCTTGGATCTACACCCAAAATGCATCTCAGATGCTGGGACTGTGTTCGTTCTAAAGCTGTGGTTGAATAAAGACCCCAAATTTCTGCTCCATACAAGAGCATTGTCGTAACCTTAGCCTTATAAACTTTGAGTAGTGGAGCTAGGGACCCTGGGTAACTATGATTCTTTAGTTTGAGCAATAAATTCAAACTGGCTTTTGCTCTAAATGTACTTCATTGATGATGGCAGGCCCAAGATCCAGTCTTGGAAAAAGTTACTCCCAAATATACAAAGGTATTAACCTGTTCAATTGGTTCACTGTCTAATTGCCACTTATGTCTCTGATGGTTTCTTCCAAACACCATTATTTTCGATTTGGATTTGCTAATAATTAGGGAGTTATCCTGGCAATAAGAGCTGAATCTTCTTAATAGCCTACGTAATCCTACTTGTGAGTATGATAATAAAATCATATCATCAGCATAAAGCAAGCTGTTACAGTAAGTATTTAGGATCATCGGCATGTGTACCATGGTATCCTTCATTAAAGAAATTTACAGGATGGTGGCCCAAATATTTTTTTTCTTCATTTATTATCCTTTTGGTTTTTTTTTTTACTATTTCTTCCTTCTTTTTTCTGTCTACAAACAAAAAATCTAGATGGAGAAATTGAACGCTGTACTTTGATTGTAAAATCTTATATATGGATGCACTCTGAGTGCTGTATTCAAATAAAGTGTGTGAGCATCTAGGGAGTTGCAGTATGATGGAGTCACTAGCAGATCTAATTAGTCCCAACCAGCAAAACACAAATATTTCTTCAGAATGTATGTGGGGAACTGAAGTAGATACTCTAAAGAAGTTACCGTAAATCAAAGGAAGAATCACAATTTATCCTGTGGTGCCTTTCCTCCTGAAAACCCCCCCAGCAAAGATCTTGATTTATTCTTTTATAAATTTATTAACTCACACATCTATGCAAGATGGAATGCAGCACCTAGAATCTGTGAAATATTTAATTGTGTACTAATTAATTATATTCCATTCTTGTTTTCTTCTAATAATTTATTCTTTCTTAACAGTGATTATAATCTGCCTCAATCCTGAAGGATTTGGGAATACAATAGCGAAGCAAACAAAAACTTCCATAACAAAAGAGCCTCAATTAAAAAAAAAGATGCTATCCATCAGTCATCTGGGGCTGAAATTTCATTAAAACAATACAGATTTAACTTCCTTGTGGAATGTCAACAATTCTGGATAAGAACGTTCCACCAAATGGTAGCCGCCACACAAAGACTCTGTCATCTTGCCTATATCCCATGTACCTAGAGAAAAAGAGCCCTCTCAACTGACTTCTCTGGGTAATTGAATTGGGCAGCCATATTTAGTTTCATCAAGGCATTGCCTCAGTGGTGAGATTCAGGTGGTTTGTACCACTTCGGCAGAACCAGTAGCTAATTTTTTCTAGATCCTAGAATGGACTTCCGGAAGCAGCATCCACACAGAGAACCGGTTGTTCACATATTTAAATCCCACCACTGCATTGCCTGGTACATTATGTCTAGTGCTATGATATATAAGGCTTTACAGGTAATGACCAACAATTTCAACTCAGTCTGTAATTATTTCAACGAGATTAACACATATGCTATCCTAATCTACCAGCTATCAAGTCATTGTATGTTGTATAATACAACTTCCTGGTCATCTCAAAAGGCTGTCCCTTGTATAGCACATTGCAGGGGTCCAGCTGAGTGGTGATCAGGATGTATTGTCAAGGGATCCTAGTCCAGGTAAGATTGCAAATGGCAACCAGTTAGGAGTTGAAAGTGCAGGATGTTTCTCATGTCATGAACTATTGCTTTTAAGGGGAGCACAATCCCAGCTCAAATAACTACTGGAAGCAAAGGTTAGTAGCCACTAAGAACTCCATATTGGAGGAGCTTTGACCTCTGTGGAACCCCACATTGTGGTTCCCATGGACTCAGGAGCTTCCCTCCCTTTCCTCCCAGACTGGAACCACCCACTTAGGTAGGAAATGAAGTATTCCTCAAGTCCAATAGATTTTTGAGAATAAAACGTAAAAGAAATCAACACAAAGAATTACATTCAAATTCATTGTTCTGCTCCATTCTGTATTATTTCTCATGACATTGTTTGGTTTCAAATAACAAACAGTGCTGATTTCACATTAATAGCCACAACGATTCATTAATCACGATTCATTAATCACAACCATGTAGTTATAAGGACTACTTTGTATTTCTTAATGAACAGAAGTGCTTATTTAAATTAGAATAGAATAGAATTTTTATCCTGCAGTGCTCAGTCTACATGTGGTACTTCGTAGTAGCTTTCAAAATCAAAATTCTACAAAGTAGGGTCAAAACATGAAAATATCGACATTTTAGTTATCATTATAGGTCCCCTACTGTAATTGCAAATTATTCAGAAACTAGACTCAAAAGAAGAATACTTTCATAATATCCTAGGCTAATATCAAAATTAGTCATTTCAAATAAACCTACCATTCCTGTAGGTCAGCTACCATTCCTGTAGATGCAATTCTATATATGCCTTGTCAGCAATAATTCCAAATCATTGTATTTCCTTCTAATGCAACTTAAATCTTGACTTTAATTCATAAAATAGGGTGAAATTTGAAACAACTCTTTTTGACTACTATAGATTGATGTCTTACAAAGAATAAATAATTTAGAAGCAATTGATGGACAACAGTTCTGATGAAATCATCCTGTAATATCTGCCATGTTTGTTGTATTTGCATTGCTTTGAAAGAATATAGTTTAGAACATTCTTAGATCAACAAATAATAATTAAAAGGGGCTCTTTAGCTGTTTTTACCTCCTCAGGCCATAGTAAAACAAAATTGATCACCACTCAAATGTTAAATTCTTAAAATATTAATAAATTGAGTTTAACTTTTCCCTATTTGCCTCTATTAGATATTTAAATTTAACTGAAGCAATAGATAATGCTATTTTTCCCAAAAGAAAATAGAAAATATCAGATTTGGGAATCGAATTCCAAGAGAATGGTTACACTTCTGTCTTTCAGGAAGAACAGACTATACATTTCAACTCAAGAATAACAAATATTTTATTAAAAAGAACCTCCAACAAATATATTGACAAGGAAGCAAAAATTTTCAAATATATCATAAACATCTAAATTTGATAAGGATTAATATAAATTAGGAAAGTCCTATGCATTGATTTAAAATGTCACTTTACTTTTTTCCTGACATAGGCTCCTAATAGAGAATAGGATATTAAATTAATTACTTTATTAGAAAAGTAACTCTGAACACACTGAGTTTTTTACTTATTTGGTAGGCTTCAGTTAAAAATTTAGTATATTAATTACATCATTATTGAGCTATTAAATTATACTGCTATATACAGCAGCAATTTGATTTGATAATAATCCACACTTAGACAGAAGGGGCTTTCAAGTTATTTTTTTTAAAAAAAAAACCAACCCTAAATCTGGAAAGTTGTATTTCATATAGAATAGAACAATATTTTAAAGACTGAAAAGTCTTCCTTTTCTCTCACAATGCTAACCGCAAAATCATTGTACTTTTCCTTCCCTTTCTTCACTGCTGTCTCTAAGCGTAGAAGGTTACCAAGCAACTTCTCGTTAGTATCTGGGGTTCTGTGGTATCTTCGCTCCAAGACAGAAATGTCACAGCACTATGTGTTAAGGTAGACTCAGCTAAATGACTTGCCAGAATCCTTCTCAGTAACTTTTTTTTTAAAACTTCTTGACATCACAAACTGAAAGAACGTGATAACTGGGCATTAAACAAGAAGGAAAAAAATGGCTGATAGTCTTATTTTAAGAGATGGATAGCACAGATATTGACAAGCTTTCAAAAACAATATGCTCAGTCCTATTAGCTCTTGAATTAAATCTATTCCTTGTGGTGAATTTTGATTCTGAAAGCTAATCTTTCAAAGGAATGGAAATATAAACCAAGGCAATAAATCAGTGTCTTCCAGAGTCCAAAGAGAGTCAATTTTTTCCACAGGAATTATAGTCTGTACATAATGTATACCAATGGAACGTCCTTGTGTTGTCTTTGTGGAGGCTGGGTGGTGTTGTTTTTTTTAGCTTGCTATGTTTTTATTTTAGGCATACACATGTACACAACTGCTGTGAGCATTTTTCTGTTATATACAAGTGAATGCTTGACAGATTTTCTTCTCCTTCTTACTCCCAAAACTACTTTGATAGCCCATAAACATAGTAAATCCTGCAGCTGCCTTCATATTTCCAGTAAACTACTCATTAAAAAAACTTCAACCAACCCAAGTCTGTAGAGATTCCATCCCAGAAAGTTACTATATCCATCTTCTCACAGTGTAAAAACTGTAAAATGTAGGCACTCTGGATTATATACAGCCATAGTTAAGGAGTTAGTGAGCCTCTTTATACTAGCACTCATAAAAAGGAAATAAAACTCACAAAGCATATTGAAGAAAGCAGTAGTGGAATGAAAAAAAATATCATTTGCTACGTTGGAGGCAAAGGTTTTATTATAGTGGCAAAAGATACATGTATTTGCAGGAATCCGGAATGTGATGATCGCGGTGGTTGTAGTGGGAAAGAAAAAAGTAATCTATGAGAGACCATTCAGAAACTCTAAATCTCTAAATCAGTTCCATCAATTGTGTCTTAGGTGTCTTGAGAAAAAAAAATCAGTGCCAACGTACTCATTCTAACATATACTTTTATAGTCTCACATTATAATCTATTAATTTATAATTTATTTTAAATATTGCCCTGTAAACCGCCCTGAGTCCTTCGGGAATAGGGCGGTATGGAAAACTAACTAACTAACTAACTAACTAACTAAATAAATAAATAAATTGAATAAGAAAGCCAATTTTGTGTTCTTTTTAAGGGTTAAATGCAGTCTTTGTACTAAGAGAAGGTTGTTCATTTCATTTATACCATTCTTTTACTCAAAATGTCATCCCATTAATTTTCCTTCTTCCCTGCCTGCATGCCTGCTAGTTAATACCAGAATACCCAAAAAAGCAGCATTTTTCCCATGATGGTTTTTACTTTCTGGTGTAGCAACAACTGAAAAGCATTCCCAAAGGATGAACAGACAACCCAAAGAAGAGGCGACCTGTAAATTCTGTTCTGTTTATCTATTTCCCTATGGTCAGACTTTGGTATAGATGTGACTAAAATTTGGGGAGGCCAGGAGTTTTATGTAACTTGAGTACAGTATACATTCTGGGGGTGACATCTCTTCCTGATCTAGACCAGAATGATATGCCACTAACTGCTTAGAATGCTGGTTGTTGTTGCAATAATATGGCAGTAGTGGTGGGCAAAGTGTGGTCACTGTCACAAAGAAGATGGGAAGGTAAGTTATTATGCATCCTTAATGGGATTTGCCAAGATTCTACTATTATTTTTCAAGTTTTTTTTTAATCCCATTTATATCCCGCCCTTCTCCGAAGACTCAGGGCGGCTTACAATCTAAGAAGCACAAATCAATGTGCTTAGCAATAGCCTTCATTCTATGTATATGACTGCTTATTAGGGCTTCCCCCCCCCAAGCGGCATTATTACAAAGTCAGCTTATTGCCCCCAACAATCTGGGTCCTCATTGTCATCAATGTCATCTCAGAAAATAGGCTTTTAACAAAAGACTATGCTATAACTAATTATCTCAGTCAACACCAAATACGGAAATTGATAAAGGGTTTGACTAGGGTGCCATTAAATTGCTATTAGCTGTAGTGCAGAAAAGCAAGAAATGTTGATAACTTTTTTTCACCATTACAGATAGTGGTGAGTTGGTCTCACTTGATACAAGTGTGTGGGCATGCAGTATTGTGTGATCCAATTCCTTTTTTGCCCTAGTATTTGCTACTTTATAAGTAACACATACTGTATAAAGTGTGACTTATGTATAGATTTGTTAAATTAAATAGAGCTTGGAATGTTTATTTATGCTTGAAGTTGGAGTGGTTCTTAGAACAAAATATGTACTTTTACTTTCACTTCTCTACTTCCGCTGAACATTGAATATAATCTTCTATTGAGCACAAATAACGCATAGGGACCAATGGCCATAGGAACCAATAGCCATCATACTAACATTCACTATACATATCTATGCTGTGCATGCATTTTTTAAACACCAGAAAATGAAAAAAATTGTATAACTGTAGCTTCCCAATCAAGAACTGCTTGTCTAAAGCTAATCAAGGAACACAAACAATCTTAAGGTCTCTTCACAACATAAAATCTTTAAAAGTCTACTTATTTAAACAGTCAAACATAAAAAATACAGATGTAGCAGATATTAGTAAAATAAATTTGCATAAATGTGAACGGCTGCAGCTCCTGTTAGATGTATTTTGAGTGTCAAATCTAGCTTTGTATCTGTGCAGATGGACAAAGAGCTAAGAGTCAGAAGGAAGGGTAGAATCTTTAGTTCATTTTGTAGAAGGCTGCAATTTGAGATCTTGTCATAATTTAATTTCCACAGGTGTTTAGTTTCTGTTTCGTGCCTTTAACCAATTCTTTGAGACTTCATAGACAAGTCCCTGCAGTTTTCTTGGCAAAGTTTTTCAGAAGTGGTTTGCCATTGGCCCCTTCCTAGGGCTTAGAAAAAGTAACTGGCATAAAGGTGGCTTGTACCTAAGACCAGACTAAAACTCACAATCTCCTGGTTTCTAGCCTTATGCCTTAAACCACCAGACCAGGCTGGCTCCCTCCCTTTAACTATTAAATGTATGTAGATCTCTGCAGCTATTATTTTGTAGCACCACATGGATTTCTATGCGTATTGTCCCATTTTGTTTAATCCGAATGATATTATTTTGTGAAAATAATCCATCACTGAAGTAGCAGTAAGGCTGGCAGATGTCAGTTTAGGATAGATAGACAGATAGCAAAACATTAAAATTAAGCAAGCTTAGGTTTTACGTTTTCCAATAGCTGTTTCAATCCTTCTTACTGAAATGGATAAACGTATAAACGATGTATTTAGACTGACAGCACCCCATTTATAACCTGTAAACTGAAAATTGTTATTTAAATAACCTTTTTGTACACTATTATCTTTCTGAAATTAGCACAGTCTGTAAAAACCCTTTTGTGTTCTCATCAGAACGCAATCCTAGGAATACTTGAGAGTAAGTCCAAATGAAAGCTGTGAAATATTAAGGCTGCATACCTTTCTCATTGAATTTAATTGAATTGGAATTAGGTCCAACTATCTTGATCAGATTGTTTCTTAAATGCCGGTTGTTTCTTTAATCTGGACTGCTGCTGTCTTCCAAAAGAAAAACTCCAAAACATAAAGGCGTTTTCTGACTTTCCCTTCCATCTATACCCAGAATGCATAAAAGAAACTGCCCTTTTGGGGAAAGCTTCTAAATGGCTATACACAAAGAGGCTGTTCCCAGAGCTTTTGCTCAACAACTTTTCTCCTTTTACACAATCAAGTATACACGAGAAGCTATTTTTAAAACCAGAAACATTTTCTAATTCAACAGTCTCGTTCCATAATTAGAGAGGAAAACTTGTTTGTGTACATGTGCTGTCTTTAAAGAATTCGCTAAGGATCCTTGCTGAGATTTCTTACAATAGAGGATATTATTTGCACATTAGCTATACATGTTATCAAAGACACTAAAGAAGAAAACTTGGGGAGAATCTCTACTGAAACGTTTCTTAGAGTTTGTCTATGTTGTTTCCCTAATTTTCTTTGCAAAGCACCGTGGAATTTGCGTAGCAAGTTCAACATATTGCACATAAGATATATAAATATATTAATTTTCTTCATTTGCAAACAAATGCTTCATTAAAAATGCAAATTAGCACAAATATATCCATACAAGCACCAAAGACACACCAGTTATAAATAAGACAAAAGTTAAGATCTTAAACCTTCTTATTTAGGCATAATTCCATTGAAATAAACAAGCATCATTTCTGAGCAAACAATATTAGAAGCAAGCTGAAAATAATGTACAGTATTCCACCTGAAAAAAAATGGCATTCTATAAAGAATATACTGCGACTACATGGAAGTTGTATTTCTGGTAACTATTTAATTTCATGATTAAATAGTCTTAAACCAAACAAATGAATAAATATACAGTCTAAATGAATAGGCTTCTGCTTTTCACAGTACTGTCAAAAGCAAGCACATTAAGCAAACAAATATAATAAGACTTCAGTTAAAGACAATTTCTTTATGTGAACATAGGAAAATTTGGAATCATGTGATTTATACTACTAAATGATTAACATTTTACAAATTCTAAAGATGGAACATGAAATGCAACAGAGAAGGACAGAAAGGGAAAAAAGAAAACAAGTAACAAAAGCTTTACTATTTTACTTTTTCATCAACCATTGCATTTGATTTTTTTTCTTTTCTATTGCTTGATGACAATTTCACATGTTAATAGCACTGAACATTAATCTTATACAAGTATCAGTAGCAGTTTTATAGTTTTCTTTCCTAGGGACTTTCAAATCAAATGTGACAATAGATTTTACCCTTTCTAAATGAGTGGAATTTCCACATTTTATTATGGAGGTGGTTGGTATTTTGGGAAGACATGAAATTTTATTCTGTCTCTTCTTTAATCCCACTTCATCCTAAAACATTATGTTGGAAGGAAGATAGAAAAATGAAGATGATGATAAGGTAAAACTATTCAATTTTTAAAAAAAGCCCTCACTGTATCCATTGTTAAAAGATCATATTATCCAATTCAGTGGAAGTGAACTTATTGCTAACCTATTAGATTCCCAGGAGATGCCTTACATTAATTGTTTAGCAAAAGCACCCTTAGGCTATAACTAGGGAAGAGCATTAAATGCATAAAAAGAGAAGTTGACAGAGATCCCTGTAGAACAAGCTCCATCTACTAAAATAAAACTTCTCTAAAAGGGTGGGAGGGGGATGCTAGAATCCTGAATGGCTATTCTGGAGTTAGATTTCCACCCCCATACACACATTCTCTGCAAGTACAAACACAATTAAGCCAAACAAAAGAGGGGGGGAATCAATGATGTGACAATACAGAAGTCTTTTGGAAACAGCCTGAAAATGATAAGTAAGAAACAATAAATAAAAATTTAAAAGAAAAGATGCCCTAGAGTTGTTTGTGTGGCTGGCAAGGATGGAGCAAGAGGAAAAGTTGGAGGACACAGTAAAACGAACCCTACAGATTAGGGAAAAGGACCAGAAGAGAGTGTTCAAGGGAGAAGAGGCCATAAAACATTTCCAGCTGTAGAAATACATTCTTTAGAAATCTTCTGTTCGGAATCTTTCGCTGAAAATCTTCTGTTGTAATCAAATGCAACATTTGCAACTAAAAAGTTATGAATTTAAGGTAATTTCCCATTTCCCATTTTTGTCATTACTTGTACTATAACTCCGAGCACTGTTTTGAATGGCTATTTTATCATTTTGTCTATTTCTATAGATATTGTTCAGTGTATTTTAATGATGAAATTTTGCTATGAAAAATATTGTGACAATTAGTATTAGAAGAAAGCATGTGTCAGAATTTAAATTTTTAAGGGTTGGGTTGCTGTTTTTTTGCCAGTATTGCTGCTAATATACCACTAGAGGGACCACTGGTTAAACAAGAGGCAAAAATGGAGGTTTTCATTCTAGTTTTAAAAAAATGTGGTTTCCGTGAAAAAAATCTATTTTCATCAAATAGTCTCATCGTAATTATAGTGTGGTTTTACTGCTGTTTGTTACTATAGTAAGGTTTGTGGTAGTGTTGCTACTCTGAGGCTATAGAAGAAAGAAAAAGAAAAAGAAAGAAAGAAAGAAAGAAAGAAAGAAAGAAAGAAAGAAAGAAAGAAAGAAAGAAAGAAAGAAAGAAATGCTTTGATTATATAAAAATACACAAAGGAAATAAGTATTTGTACAGTATATACATTTAAAATATGGCCACATATTTTTAAATTTATATTATCTGATAGTTATCCTGAAATATTGCAGCTTTTCACATTTTTAACATCTGTTTTAATGTTATGTACCAGTTATGTTTCCCCTTCATGGATTACTGCCTTGTCGTGGCGAAGGGGCTTGCGTAATTCAATGAAGCTATGAGCTATGCTGTGCAGGGCCACCCAAGACGGAAAGGTCATAGCAGAGAGTTCTGACAAAACGTGATCCACTAGAGAAGGAAATGGCAAACCACTCCAGTATCTTTGCCATGAAAACCATATGGACAGTACCAAAAGGCAAAATGATATGACGCTGGAAGATGAGCCCCTCAGGTCGGAAGGCATCCAATATGCTACTGGGGAAGAGCAGAGGGCTAGTACTAGTAGCACCAGAAAGAATGAAGTGACTGGGCCAAAGCCGAAAGGACGCTCAGCTGTGGATATGTCTGGTGGTGAAAGGAAAGTCCGATGCTGTAAAGATGTTTTCTCCATAGGAACCTGGAATGTAAGATCCATGAATCAGGGAAAGCTGGATGTGGTCAAACAAGAGATGACAAGACTAAACATTGACATCTTAGGTATCAGCAGGGCTTTTTTTTCTCATAGAACGCTCAGAACGGAGTTCCGGCACCTTTTTTGGATGGAACCTTGTAGGGTAGGCAAGGTGGGTTGTATGACATGTGTGAGTTCCAGCACCTTTTTCTTTTACAAAAAAAGCACTGGGTATCCAGCCGATCCGAATCCGACCGGTTACGACTAAGATCGTTTACGAGAACTTATCTCGCAGCGTTGAGGGTGGCTAGGTCTAACCACTTTGCCACCCTCATCGCGTCCGCAGATAATCGCCCGGCCGCCCTGTTTAGGGTAACTCGCTCTCTCCTTAATCAGGAGGTGAGGGAGGAACACTTGCAGGGTCGAGCCGAGGAGTTTAGTCAATTTCTGTCAGACAAAATCGCTCGGATCCAGACCGGTTTGGACTCCGGCTGGGCAGAGTCTGACAAAAAGGATACGGGCAGCCTTGTTGATTTAATCTGGGAAGAGTTCGATCCTGTGACTCCTGAAGAAGTGGACAAGATCATGGGGAAGCTGAGCTCCACCACGTGTTTGTTGGACCCGTGCCCCTCCTGGCTGACTTACGTGGCCCGGGATGGGACGCGAGGCTGGCTCCAGGCAGTGATTACTGCCTCTTTGAGTCAGGGTAGTTTTCCCGCCGCCTTGAAGGAGGCGGTGGTGAGACCCCTCCTCAAGAAGCCAGCCTTGGACCCAGCAATTTTAAACAACTATCGTCCGGTCTCCAACCTTCGCTTTTTGGTGAAGGTTGTTGAGAGCGTGGTGGCGCAGCAGCTCCCTTTGTTCTTGCATGAAGCTGATTATCTAGACCCGTACCAATCGGGTTTCAGGCCCGGGTACAGCACAGAGACGGCATTGGTTGCACTGGTGAATGATCTCTGGCGGGCTCGGGACAGAGGTTGCTCCTCTGTCCTAGTCCTTTTAGACCTCTCAGTGGCTTTTGATACCATCGACCATGGTATCCTGCTGCGACGTCTCAGGGGGTTAGGAGTGGGAGGCACAGTTCTTCAGTGGTTCTCCTCTTACCTTCTGGGACGCTCGCAGTCGGTGTTGGCAGGGGGGCAGAGATTGACCTTGAGACCTCTCATTTGTGGAGTTCCTCAGGGATCGGTTCTCTCGCCTCTCCTGTTCAACATCTATATGAAGCCGCTGGGTGAGATCATTCGTGGTTTTGGAGTTGGGTATCACCAATACGCTGATGATACCCAGCTTTTTATTTTGACCCCAAACCACCCCAGCGATGCCCTCGACGTGATGTCCCGTTGCCTGGAGGCGGTCCGGGTCTGGATGGGGAGGAACAGGCTTCGACTCAACTCTGACAAGACTGAGTGGCTGTTCGTGCCGGCATCCCGGGAAATTCCGATTATTCCATCTTTGGCCATGGGGGGTGAGTTATTACCCCCTGTAGATAGGGCTCGCAACTTGGGGGTCCTTCTAGATTCACAGCTCTCTTTGGAAGAGCATATTGGAGCTGTGACTAGGGGAGCCTTTGCCCAGGTTCACCTGGTGCGCCAGTTGCAGCCCTATCTAGACCGGGATGCCTTGCGTACAGTCACTCATGCGCTCGTGACCTCTCGTCTAGACTACTGTAATGCTCTCTACATGGGGCTGCCCTTGAGGTCCACCCGGAGACTTCAACTGGTGCAGAATGCAGCCGCGCGAGTTGTCTTGGGGGTTTCCCGATACTCCCATATTACACCTTTGCTCCGCGAGCTGCATTGGTTACCGGTTGCTCTCCGGGTGGGGTTCAAGGTGTTAGTGATGACTTACAAAGCCCTTCATGGCATGGGTCCGGATTACCTACGGCAACACCTGCGGCCGGCATCAACTTCCCTCCGTCCAGTGCGCTCCCACAAAGAGGGCCTCTTCAGGGTGCCGCCGATCAAAGAATGCCAATTGGTGGCCCCCAGGGGGAGAGCGTTCTCTGTGGGCACGCCAGACCTTTGGAACCGCTTACCGGTTGAGCTCCGGATGGCCCCCGACCATCACTCCTTCCGGCGCGATCTTAAAACCTTCTTTTTCAAACAAGCTGGCCTGGTCTGACGGGATGGGGTTGGGTTTTTATAAATAGTTTTAATTTTAATATGTATTAATTTTATGGGCATAATGGTTTAATGGCTTTTTAATTTTTGTATTCTGTTTTTTTATTATGTATTGCCCTGTTCACCGCCCTGAGTCCTTCGGGAGAAGGGCGGTATACAAATTAAATTATTAAATTAAATTATTAAATTAAATTATCAGCAAACTAAAATGGACAGGAATGGGTGAATTTAATTCAGATGACCATCAGGTATACTACTGCGGGCAAGTATCCCTCAGAAGAAATGGAGTAGCCTTCATAGTCAATAAAAAAATAGGAAAAGCAATACTGGGATACAATCCTCAAAATGACAGAATGATCTCAGTTCGAATCCAAGGCAAACCATTCAATATCACAGTAGTCCAAGTCTATGCCCCAACCACCGGTGCTGAAGAGGATGAAATTGACCGGTTCTATGAAGCCCTACAGCACCTTATAGAACTAACACCAAAAAATGATGTCCTTATCATTATGGGGGATTGGAATGCTAAAGTAGGAAGCCAAAAGATAACTGGAATAACAGGCAAGTTTGGCCTTGGAGTACAAAATGAAGCAGGGCACAGGCTGATAGAATTCTGTCAAGAGAATACGATGGTCATAGCAAACACTCTTTTTCAACAACCCAAGAGACGGCTCTACACATGGACATCACCAGATGGTCAACACAGAAATCAGATTGACTATATGCTCTGCAGCCAAAGATGGAGAAGCTCTATAAAGTCAGTAAAAACAAGACCAGGAGCTGACTGTGGCTCAGACCATGAGCTTCTTGTTGCAAAGTTTAGGCTTAAACTAAAGAAAGTAGGAAAAAGCGCTAGGCCAGTCAGGTATGAATTAAATCATAACCCTGTTGAATATACAGTAGAGGTGACAAATAGATTTAAGGAATTAGATCTGATAGACAGAGTACCTGAAGAACTATGGACAGAGGTTCGCAACATTGTACAAGAGGTAGCAACCAAAACCATCCCAAAGAAAAAGAAATGCAAGAAAGCAAAATGGTTGTCTGAGGAAGCTTTGCAATTAGCTGAGGAAAGGAGGGAAGCGAAAGGCAAGGGAGAAAAAGAAAGATATGCCCAATTAAATGCAGAATTCCAAAGAATAGCTAGAAGAGATAAGAATGCCTTCTTAAATGAACAATGCAAAGAAATAGAAGAAAACAATAGAATAGGGAGGACCAGAGATTTTTTAAAGAAAATTGGAGAGATGAAAGGAACGTTTCATGCAAAAATGGGCATGATAAAGGACCAAAATGGCAGGGACCTAAGAGAGGCAGAAGAGATTAAGAAGAGGTGGCAAAATTACACAGAAGAACTATACAAGAATGAGCTTAACGTCCCTGATAATCACAATGAGGTGGTCACTGATCTCAAGCCAGACATCCTAGAATGGGAAGTGAAGTGGGCCTTAGAAAAGCTGAGCAACAACAAAGCTAGTGGAGGTGACAGTATTCTAGCTGAGCTATTCAAAATCTTAAAAGACGATGCAGTAAAAGTGCTACACTCAATTTGCCAGCAAATTTGGAAATCTCAACAGTGGCCACAGGATTTGAAAAGATCAGTTTACATTCCAATTCCAAAGAAAGGCAGTGCCAAAGAATGTTCAAACTATCGCACCATTGCACTCATTTCACATGCTAGTAAAGTTATGCTTAAAATTCTACAAGCTAGACTCCAGCAGTATCTGGATCGAGAACTACCAGAAGTACAGGCAGGATTTCGAAGAGGCAGAAGAACTAGAGATCAAATTGCTAACATATGCTCGATCATGGAGAAAGCTAGAGAGTTCCAGAAAAACATCTACTTCTGCTTCATTGACTATGCTAAAGCCTTTGATTGTGTGGATCATAACAAACTGTGGCAAGTCCTTAAAGAGATGGGCGTACCAGACCATCTTATTTGTCTCTTGAGAAACCTATATGCGGACCAAGAATCAACAGTGAGAACTGGACACGGAACCACTGATTGGTTCAAAATTGGGAAAGGAGTCCGGCAAGGCTGTATACTGTCTTCTTGCCTATTTAACTTATATGCAGAGCACATCATGAGAAAGGCAGGGCTAGATGAATCAAAAGTTGGAATTAAGATTGCCGGAAGAAACATCAACAACTTAAGATATGCAGATGATACCACTCTAATGGCAGAAAGTGAAGAGGAACTAAAGAGCCTCTTGTTGCGAGTGAAGAAGGAGAGTGCAAAAGTTGGGTTGAAACTAAACATTAAGAAAACCAAGATCATGGCATCTGGCCCTCTCAATTCCTGGCAAATAGATGGGGAAGAAATGGAGGTAGTGACAGATTTTATTTTCCTGGGCTCCAAGATCACTGCAGACGGGGACTGTAGCCAAGAAATTAAAAGACGCTTGCTCCTCGGGAGGAAAGCAATGGCAAATCTAGACAGCACACTAAAAAGCAGAGACATCACCCTGTCAACAAAAGTGCGTATAGTCAAGGCTATGGTCTTCCCAGTTGCAATGTATGGCAGTGAAAGTTGGACCATAAGAAAGGCTGAGCGCCAAAGAATTGAAGCCTTTGAACTATGGTGCTGGAGAAGACTCCTGCGAGTCCCTTGGACTGCAAGGCGATCAAACCGGTCAGTCCTAGCGGAGATCAACCATGACTGCTCTTTAGAAGGCCAGATCCTGAAGCTAAAACTCAAATACTTTGGCCACCTAATGAGAAGGAAGGACTCACTGGAGAAGAGCCTAATGCTGGGAAAAATTGAGGGCAATAGAAGAAGGGGACGACAGAGAATGAGGTGGCTGGATGGAGTCACTGAAGCAGTAGGCGTGAGCTTAAATGGACTCCAGAAAATGGTAGAGGACAGGAAGGCCTGGAGGAACGTTGTCCATAGGGTCGCGATGGGTTGGACACGACTTCGCAACTAACAACAACAACCAGTTATGTTTATCTTAAGTACAACTGTTAACTGTAAAAGTAAGTTGTTGTTATTATTACTAACAAATTTTATTCTAAAAGTTCTCATAGAACATGCTCATTTTTGCTACACATGTCTAGGTTGCTCCATATACATAATACCGGGATTTCAACTGATGTTAAAATGTGGCTTAGCCATCTCATTCAACAATTAAGCAACTATACCTACATAATTTTGTATATTACAAAAGCTTCAGCAATAATATATGTGCTTTTGTTGATACTCTTAAAGGAATGTGGTAAAACATTAGAAACATTTAAATAACTAAATTCATTAATGGAAGAAAATCCACATGTAATATATTCATCTCCTCCTGTCCTCTTAAAATAGTACATTACCATAAGTATTTCATTACAAAAGAAACTGTGCCTGTTGCTTTACTTGATGGAAGATTATTTAGAAATTATCCTATTTATTCGGAAGGTTACCTAGCAGTAGCCAGCCAGTGCAAATTCCACTGGAAACACTTCAAAGTATTTGAGTCACTTAAATGTGCTGCCATCAGCTTTCCTATAGGATTGAGAGAATATCACAAAGGCATCTGAAACTCTGAACCTACGTAAGGTTGCATTCTACTGACTAGGACAGAACATGTGAGAAATAAACTAAAGATGCAAGAATAGCCCTGCTGATCAAGCCAAAGATTCAGCTAGTTCAACACTGGTTCGGTGTGGTGGCCTAGTGGTGAAGATGCTTGCTGCCACTTGGAGGCTGAGAGTTTAATTCTGGTAGTGGCAGATACCTCTCAGGGCACAAAAAATTTTTTGCTGTGAACTCTACATAGGCATCAGGAAGGGCATCTGGCCAGTAAATGCTCAGCTCCATTCAGTCACCCTGATTTTCCCCTGAATTAAGGAACTACGGGGTTTTTAAAAGAAGAAAAAAATCCAATTGGATTTTTATTTTATTTTTTGAAGCAGCCAGGCCAGACATGAGGGTGATAGTCTTTTCCAATCATTAACTCTCTAACACTTATTTAGGGAATCTTGCCTCAGATTCTAGAACTGATAAGTTAACTTGTTCATGATGACGGCTCAGTAGATTGCTTTGATGTGTATGCCAATCCGAAGATTGTATGTTACTTTTTGGTGCTCCGATGACTATATTGATATAGATAAAGATAATGCCCTTATGTCATTTATATCAAAAATGATGTTGAATACAGACTTAGCAAAACATAGAACAGCACAATTAATTCAGTGAGACTTAAGTTATTTATAACTTATTTAACCTTGGGTTTTAATGGATTGCTTCCAATTATGTCTATGTATCCAACTCAGCAATGTTACCAAATTCAACAATAATGCATTTTATTAGGAACAACCAGATCTCAATGTTACCAAATGCCTGGTCATTTGGTAAGATATAGCATCAAAAACATGGGGAAAGAAAAGGTGGAAAAGGAAAAAAATGACTTGCTGATGAGTAGGATGGAAAAGCCTGACAATCCCCCAACTTCTAAGAATCTTATAGACAACAGGAAGCATTAGCTACATGTAGTTAGCATACAGATAACTGAAGGCTGTAGCAGGAGTATCTAAGATGGACAGAGATACTTCTATTGTTCCGTTGAAAATAAACAAGCAGACCTTCAGTTTTGCTTAAAAACACATAGTTCACTTGTAAGGTACAAAGAAGACATAAAGAAAAGTGTGGCAATTTGTACACTAGCAGTTAATTAACACAGCGGTAAGATAATCACTAGCTTTGCTAAAATAAAGATGAGGTTTTCTTTCTTTCTTTCTTTCTTTCTTTCTTTCTTTCTTTCTTTCTTTCTTTCTTTCTTTCTTTCTTTCTTTCTTCTCTCTGCTTCAACAGGGACCATACTTTCAGACGGTGCAACTTGGAAAAACAACTGACTGAAAAGTCATCAGAGCAAATATACCAACCAGAGGAGCACAACCTTAGCTCTCAACAACCAAGCAGCCCCAGAAACTCTTAACCATAACCCCTCAAGTCAGCAAATGATTCTAACAAATTGTGAAGAAGGAAAGTTATTAAATACATGAGAATCAACCTTATCAGCCGAAGAGCCAGCGCTTGTCCGAGGATGTGTCCGTGGTCATGTGGCCGGCATGAGTAGACGCCAAAGGTGCTCAGAACACTGTTACCTTCCCACCATAGTGGTCCCTATTTTTCTACTTGCATTTTTGCGTGCTTTCGAATTGCTAGGTTGGCAGAAGTTGGGATGAGTAACAGGCGCTCACTCTGTTACATGCCACTCGGGATTCGACCCGCCAAACTGCCGACTTTCTGATCGACAAGCTCAGAGTCCTAACCCACTGAGCCACCACGTCCCAATCCTGTATTACTAGTCAGCTTAGCAATTGCCACCATTTCCATGAAGGGTCTAGAGGTCACATAGTAGTCTTTGCGTTACAACTGAAAAGTCAGATTCCCACCATTGTGTGCACTGCAACTAGTTTTTTCCCCCTATTCAATCATGTCCTTATCTCAGAGACTACTTGAACAAGTTCCTACAGTTTTCTTGGCAATTTTTTTTCAGAAATAGTTTGTCATTGTCCCCTTGCTAAGGTTGAGAGAGTGTAACTGGCCTAAGATCACACAGCTGGTTTTGTGCCTAAAGTGGCACCTTAACTACTACACCAAACTGGCTCTTGTAACTTCTGTACTAGTGCCGAGAAACTACATGGACATGTCTACTAAGTCACTGGGCACTGAACTTGATTGAATGGAGAATTCACATTACATGCTAATTTAACTGAAATTGATACAAATTTTGCTCCTTATAAATTCTGATTTTTATTTTTAAATGTCTGTAATTGTTATACGAAAATAGTGTCATTTTCAGGCATTGCATTATCAAAATACCTGTTTGTATTATTTTGTATTAGTTCAAGAAGAATTCTTGAGCAGCATGGTCGCCTAGTGGTGAAGACGCATGCCTCCCACTCGGAAAGTTGAGAGTTATTCTAGGTAGCTACAGATGTTTCTCTCCTAGGGCGCAAAGGAAAAATATCTGCTGTGAACTCCGTGTATCATCAGGAAGGGCATCCAGCCAGTAAATGCTCAGCTCCATGCAGTTGTCCCAACTCTACCCCGAATTAAGGGATTATAGGGCCCTAAAATAAGGAGTTTCTAGTTAAAAGAATTCTATATGGAGGGGAGCTCATTCAGAAGCAGATTTGTCCTGGAAAATGTGGGCTTTGATAAAACTAGTTTTATGATCCTCAGATGGTTCATAAACATAAAGAATCATGGATCCTGCTTTATCAGAGCTGAACTCATAGAAAGATGAGTTGAATTCTCATTTAATCTTACTCATATGAACATGCATAATTCTTCAGGTCTTGCCAGTAAGCACACAGATCTCAAAATGAGCAATCACAGAGATGGAAAGCTTGACTTAAATGAAAAACTCAAATGATCAAATTTTGCTATCTTGAATTATGTTTGAAACAAATCTCAGTTTATGGAGATGTATATGTATTTTTTAATAAACTTTTGAGAGATAAATTATACTGGAACCTATTGCCCCTTAAAAAGTATATTTAATTTCAAAACACATGCTCTAAATCTATGAGTTTTCTTTTCTGGAAAGAAAACTTTGGCTATTTCAGTATGCTCTATTTAACTCATGGAAATGTCAATGAAAATATTTTATTCTCTCTCACATAACAGGTTTCTTCCCAGCCCATAATAACTGATTGCAGGCATGATCAGCACATCCTCTACTGTAAGCTTAGATTGTGTCCATCGAATTTTCCCAACCCCAGGAAGGGGAGAAGATGGCTTTAGAAGATCTTAACTGTTCTTTAAAAGAGCTCTCCATTGTATGCACCTAAGAGTCTTATCACTGAGGAGTAAAGGCAGCTTTCAGGCAGATTTTACACAGGTCATTGAACAGCCATATTTCAGCTGCTACAGCCCTAGGACAGATACAAGCCAATCCAGGCTTTTTTGCACCAAAAGCCTGTGTCCTGTTACTAAGCCCCCAGGGTTGTCATCTAGCCTGAACCCCAAAGGATATACAGTCAAGACACAAAATGGGATTCATACCAAATCACATCATATCCGCCAATAAGATATCTTCAATCTGAGATACCTCCAGGGCTTAACTATCTTTGAAAATGTTCTCTGTAACTATCTTGGGAAAACAATCATTATGCTGCACCACATCAATTTCAGTTTCATACATGTAGTGCAGATATGTTTGCCTGTAAAATCCTCTCCCCAAAAGGTCGGTGAGGAACATCTCTACAAATACTGAAAAGAAAGGTGCTTCTTCCCATATCTTCCTTTTCTTAACACATGTTTAACTGAAAGACCCATATGAGGATCCATTACTTTTTCTTTTTCTTTTAAACAATATTTTTATTAATTTTCTAATTTTACATTTAGGTATTTCAGAAGCAACGTGGTGGCTGGGTTCATCAATAGTTCAGTAACAGACGAAAATCTTTAGTACAAATCTCAAACTACAACCTCAAATATTTCCTCTCTTTTTCCCTTAATATCTACTAGGTAAAAAGGTAAAGGTTCCCCCGCACATGTGTGCTAGTCGTTTCCGACTCTAGGGGCCGGTGCTCATCTCCGTTTCAAAGCCGAAGAGGCAGCGCTTGTCCGAGGACGTCTCCGTGGTCATGTGGCCGGCATGACTAGACACCAAAGGCGCACGGAACGCTGTTACCTTCCCACCGTAGTGGTCCCTATTTTTCTACTTGCATTTTGACGTGCTTTCGAACTGCTAGGTTGGCAGAAGCTGGGACGAGTAACAGGCGCTCACTCTGCTACGCGGCACTCGGGATTCGACCCGCCAAACTGCCGACCTTCTGATCGACAAGCTCAGCGTCCTAACCCACTGAGCCACCGCGTCCCTTTAATATCTACTATCTCATATTTAAGCTAATACAGTTCTTACTATATCAAGATTTTTAAATTCTAATTTTAAATTTGGGGGCTATTGATTTAATTTTATTTTAATTTTTATATTGTATTAATTTTGCCCTGTAAACCACCCTGAGTCCTTCGGGAAAAGGGTGGTATATAAATTGAATTAAATAAATAAATAAAATAAATAAATAAAGTAAATAAAAGCATCGTTATTACATTTATCAATAAATTTTTAGCTTATACATATCTTAATTACTTTTACTTTTCCTAAAGTCTGCCTCAATTCATTGAATTACTTTACCTTTTAAAAAAATCCACAGGCCCAACAGCATGTGAAGAAGCTGAGGCCTGGTGGTTGCTGAGGCTTTGTGACATTGCTTCCCCTGTTTCCCATAACTGCAAGCAAGAACTGCCAAGATTTCAGGATCCTCTTCATGCTATCACTTCACAGGCTGGAAGGTGACAGCTTCACCAGGGAATAATGCAGTCCAACATAATTGAATGTGGCCTGCAGCAAAGCAGCCGCCTGGAGCCACTTGCGATTGTAGCTGTCATCAGGTGGAGCCCACTGCAAGAAGACGTGTTCCACTGGAATGCCAGCCTGCCATGAAACTTTATATATTGATAGCTTATTTACTCCTCACCAGCCCATAACAGTTTGTGGTAAAGAATTGTCGGTCATGTCATCACTATTATATGAGTGTGGGTATTCCAAAACACCAGACACTACGGTACAGTCTCAGGACCAAATAAGACATTTGCACTTTTAATGCTCTTTTCCATGTATTCCATGCTTACCTGCCCAATTCCTGCCTCCCCCCTCCACTGGAAGTATACTGAATGCATACTTTTTGCCACCACATGGTAATGCGCAAAAATAATTAGACATGAAAAAGGATATTCAGGAGAACAAAAATAAACCTCCCTGATTTCTCCCTAGTCATAAAGAATATCAGCTTCTTTACAACTTCAGATAAAAGACCAATCAATTTGAGCAGAACTTTTCTTCCAATTGACATTTCCTTACTAGAGAATTGTTTTCACTTATTCATTTGCCGTAGATTCCATTGAACCAATATAAGAAAATAAATGTTTTTGTTCAAGAGAAGATTGTTTCCTGAAGAAAACATAACATGCTCTTGACCATTCAGATTACCTTTCTAATGCAGAACTATAGCAACATTGTTATATTGATCAGCATTTGGCCTCTCGTAACCTGATGTGAGGATAAAGCTTCTGCTAAAAGTGAATTTGGAGGCTCAAAGGATATGTTGTACATACAACTTGGATCCCACCCATAGTTAGATAGGGGACTGTAAACACTTAAGTTGGAAGAAAATGAAAATAATAATCTTATTTGCAAAGAACACTCACAAAAAGATTGTTCTGTGATAACACAGCAAACTGATGCAAATTGCATTTCCTGTGATTAAAAACTAAAAGCAATGTTCCTATTCAATATAGAAGACACTGTTGATTGTAATTAGTTCAACTCTTTTACTTTGGAAACTATCTTTGAGATTCCTTTGTTCAAGATTATTCTTCAACATTTTCCTGCTTGTTTTGAATTATGTGATTTCTTTATGTTGAATGTATATCTATTTCTTTCCATATTAGTGCAACATACAGTATTAGTGGAATGCATCATGAAATATAAATAATGGCAGAGGGACACAGTCTAAATTTTACTTAATTTACTTAGTGTCAGTAAACCTCAGTTCAGTTGCTAAAGAAAGTTTAGTCAGTAAAGATGTTTCATTAACTACTTGAATCAATATGCTGTCATCTTCTGATGAAGATTCTCAGGCATCCTGGTAGGTTTATAAATTGAACAATGGCAACTGGAAGTCTTTCCTTTTTTTGGGGTTTGAAACATTTTACTGCTAACTATTTTCAATCTTTATTTCAGAGGAAATGAAGCATTTCATTTAAATATTAGACTTTGCAATTGCAGGTTGGGGTTTGGAGGTTTTTTTTGGTCATTTTAAAGAGCCAATTCAGGCATGGCTATTCACAGTTGGTAACTTGTTAACCCATACAAGCACTTGATGCTTAAGTTTTCTCAATTATGTCCACCATAACTGGAATTTTGATTATGACTTTAAATTTCCTTGCACACAATTATGGAATATTTGCAATTACAGCTGTCAGCCATTAATAAATTAATAATGCCCAGAGTAATGAAATAAGGTATCTGTATGTAAAAATTTATCATAAACTTCAAAATACTATATTTTTTATTTATAGCAGAAGTTGAAGGTCCTTAGTGCTGACAACTAAAGTTGTTCACAACTAAGTTAAAGACTGAGTAGTATATTTATTCACAATGGAAATAACTTAAATATCAACAGTTCATTTTTAATATTACTTGTTTAAAAACTGCCTCCATATCAATACCATATTTTTCCATGTATAAGATGCACACTTGTGTAAGATGCTCTGGCATGCGAGTTCCAAGCTTACAGAAAACAAAGTCACCGCTCGTAGCAACCGCCTCCCAAAGCTCTAAATCAGGGGTCTTCAAACTTGGCCCTTTTATGACTTGTGGACTTCAACTCCCAGAATTCTTCAGCCAGGCACGCTGGCTGAGGAATTCTGGGAGTTGAAGTCCACAAGTCATAAAAGGGCCAAGTTTGAAGACCCCTGCTCTAAATAGACGCCTCCCGGCCAGCCCCACCCCCCTAACCAGCATCCGGCTCAATGAGCATGCAGTCAGTTCACAGCAGCAGCATTCCGACCCTGGTAAACAAACCAGCACGAGCACCGGCATGACAGCAAGGCAAGGGAAGCAAAGGCAGGTTTTAAACTCCCCGCCGTTTCTCCGTGCCAATCAGCTGTTCGGTGGAGTGCCGAACAGCTGAGCCAGCAAATCCGGAAGTTCCGTCGGCCTCTATTATCGAGCAGGATGGCCTTGCCGCTAGGTTCCACAGGGTCCGGCCAGCGTACAAGTACGAGGGAGGGAAAGGGCTGTCACTGCCATCCATGCTGCTGGCCCCATCCGCTGCCTCCAGACGCCGCCATCCGACGATCTTGCTCCCTCCCCCCTCCCATGAGAGACAAGCCCACAGGGGCTTGACACCTGCACCAGGCGGCATGGCAGCGGCATTTAAAGAACCCACACAGGCATGCCCTGGGCTGCGGAGGTTACCATTATTTTTTTCGTGTATAAGACACTGCACTTATATAAGACACACCTGATTTTTGAACAGGGTGTTTGCAGGGGAAAAAATATAGTGTCTTATACACAGAAAAATACAGTACCTTTTAGACATCAATAGCCTATAGATCAATCAACAACCAAATAGGCATAAAGCTATACACACATCAAAGAGCTGAACATTGAATGATTTAAAAAAACCTAAGGGGTATTTCTAAGATAAATATGAATATGTAAGAAGAAATATTGTTCATTATTGCTTGCTGAAATGAGAATTTAAATGATTTTGCCTTGGCTGATTGGTTAACCACCATTGCCTTCAGGAACATTTTAAGTTAAAAAAATATTAACCAAACCAAAATGATTGGACTTTTATATGTAATTGTTTAGGCATGGGAGAGTAATATAACACATACTGATGTGTGAAGGTGATAAGTTCCTATAATTTTGGACAACAGTATACCACTCACGCTCCTTTGCTACTGGCTATGTTAGTTCCAGCTAATGCCTATCAAATTCTTGTCTACAGTGCTGACTTAACATAGCCCGGCACCTTTCAAATCTACTGGACTACTGATCCCAGAATCTCTAAATGGACTTCTAGGACCCCCTAGATTGGCATATTTGGAGCAGACCAGGTCTGGATAGGTTGTCATGAGGGTCAACATCATTATTTTCTGAAATAAATAGGATAATAAAATCAAGTAAGACCAAAGTAGACTTTTTATCCTTAATTAATTTATCAGGAAGAACAATTTACAGAAATACTTATTTCTGAGTATTTTAAAAATGCAATTATAAAAGGGTATAAGTTGAACCAGTGTCTTATGTACTTGACAGAAATGTCCGTGATAGAAATGGAGAAGAAATAGAAAAATGCTGTAAGTTGCTGATTTCCTTTTGGGAATAGTTCAGGGGTTCCATGCATTCTGGTAGATCACATATTGATAGATTTATTAGGAATTGTTTTTATTGAAATAAATGTTCATTTAAAATAGGGTATTTCAAAAAAAACACAGTCTTGTATAATTTAGCCTTTCAGTGAAAAATTAAAGCACTGCAAACTCTTAACAAATTTTAGAATGTCTGAAAAACTGTTCAAATATATATTCTTCAACAGGATAAATTGAATAGAATATACTTTATATTAGATTTGAATAGAAACAAATTTATTCTAACACTATTATTTATTAAATTTTATCTATTTATTCTAGTAACCTTTTAGAACTCATGTGTCAAGAGTTATGTTCCCCCACAACCATAATTGTTACAGCAATCTTTTATGCAATTACTTGTGACTAAACCTTGCTGAATGCAATAGGTTTTATTCATATACTTATTCCTATTGTAATTCACTTAGTAAGCAGTATGTTTGAAACAATGACACCCACCCCAGGATTCTGTTCCCTGATCCCAAGAAATTCATGCCATAGCATGAGCATATATTTCATGTCATGTCATGTATCTTTATCTCTACATATTTATTTGTATTCTGCCTTTATTATTTTTACAAATAACAACACATCTACTTCTTCCTATTTTCACCACCACCACCACAACAACCCTGTGAGGTGAGTTGGGCTGAGAGGGAGCGATTGATCCAAAGTCAGCCAGTTGGGGTTTGTGGTGGGACTAGAACTCAGTTGCCAGCTTCCTAGCCTTTAGCCACTAGACCAAACTGGCTGTTACAGTAACCCATGCTGTTCTGGGTAAATTATAAGACCCTATCCTCATTTAGAAGAATCTATATCTGATTTGAGAGTTTAGTATTTACAAAACACTCACAATGTGGCTCTCCTGAGACTTGCACCATAAATGCACATGCGAAATATGAAATTTGTATGTTCTCGTGTAAATTTCTCCCCTCAAACCTAGCTTACATACCAGAGAATGTAACATCTATGTACTACTTTATTTGAAAGTGGTAAGTATTTCTTTGGACTTCACATGCTAAACAGATAGGAAAAGACAAGTGGATTAGGACCCAGAAAAGAGATAAATTCTAGCCATTATCAAAGTCCCCCAAAAGAAAAATTTCCCAATTACTGCTTTTTCTGTTTCTTCCAAACTGCTATGGACCCTCTTCAGCACACACATGTACACATGATGTTTCCCCTTTTTCTTTTAATGGTTTTAGAACATACAACAATCAACTGTATAAAACATGTGTTGAGACTGGCTTTTCAATAAACATATTGAAGCTTCTAGAGCCAGGGACAGCGTATTCTTTATTACTTTTATCCCACCTTTATTATTTTTTTACAAAGAATTCAAGTCGAGGAACATATATCCAAAGCAACTTCCTCCTATTTTCCCCACAACCACCACCTGGCGAAGTGACTTGGGCTGAAAGACCCCAGTCACCCAGCTGGCTTTTCATAGCTAAAGTGGACCGAGGAAGCGAAAGAAAAGGCACGGGGGGGGGGCTGTCGCGTGTAGAGCAAATCCAGACGATCTCCTCCATTTTATCCCAAACGCAGCCAAAACGTTTTCCTAAAACGCCAAAAGGAGACCCAGAGTGTTTCCGCAGCTGTCTCCTCTCAAGAGAGGCTTGCGAGAGGCTTGGCAACCACTTGTTTCTCTCTCCTTCGCCTTCCCGTCCCCAACTTGTTAAGAGCCATGAAGTTGGCGCTGACCCTGGGGGAAAATCCCCTGAAAAGCCCCCGCCCTGGGCTACGCGATCTGTAGCCCTCATCGAAAGTGATATGAAAGGGCCGTAATGAAGCTCTTAACGTTTCGAGGCGGTTTTCAACGCCTGGCCCGCAGACGGAGCTGGCAGTCCGTCACCTCCGATAGCCCACCCAGACCCTAACAGGAGTTGAGTCGAGTCTTTTGTAGCGGAGGCGAGGTGCCTCCAGGCACAACCTGCTTCGCTGACCCTCCCGGAGACACTTCCCCCGCCGGAAGGGATGGATATCGGATGTGACAACACTGAGGACGGGAGAGAAGGAGATCATTTCTTTCTTTAAATAGCTTCGGCTCCCTTCCTCCCTTCCCCCCTCCGCCTTCCCGCGCCTGCACGGACGGACTGAAGGGAGAGTCGGTGCAAGCTTGGTGCTCAGCGCCGTCCGTCTGAACGGCCTTCAAGCCGAAGGAAGGAAGGAGCGGGAAGGAGCTGGGCAATGGTATTGCACCCTGGCCGAAAAAGACGCGCGCAATCTGCTCTCGGGCCGAAGCCTGCACGCAAGGAGGAGGAGGAGGAGGAGGGAGGAGGAGGAGGAGGAGGAGGAGAGGGAAGGGGTGGCGAAGAGAGGAAAAAAAAAGTTAGTTGGAGAGAAAGAAACTTCTTGTTTTTCATCATCCTAATCCTCTGGGCATAGGAGCATAAAACCTTGGGTGGCGGAGATGTTTATCTTTGCATTAAGGAGGCGGCAAGGCTTTGGCGCTATTAAAATGGAAAGGGTTAATGGAATGAACTATGGATTAAATTGTAAAGCAATCAAAGGGGAGGGAGAGAAAAGACGTGCGCCTGCGCAGGCCGGACTGTTTATAGCAGGCAACCATCTTCTGATGTTTTGGGTCTATGTCAAGCCATGGATGTGGAAAATTAAAGCCATACTGAGGGAGGAAATGAACCATGTCTAATACATCCACAGCAATAAAATGTTTTCACTAGGACTGTAAAACTGTGGCTTACATTAGGAAGGAGAAAATCAAACTATATGTCAATTCCACATCATGGGACATGAAGTGTCCACAAAAATTTATATTACTATTTAGAAGTGTTTCATTCTGGTGTTTTATTGTGATTGGATGCGCCCTTCTCGGTATCTTTTGACTGGTATGAAAATGATTTGAACTACTTTTTTAGCATTTATTTTACATCTATTACCTGTTCTATTACTTTTTATTATTTTATTGTGCTTGTGTAGAGGATTTTGCACAGTTTCCATTATAATGTAGCATTAAGTCAATTTATTTGTGTATTACACGCTGTATAATTGCACCTTTTTCTGGAACAATTTGGATTTCATTATACAACAAATCAGCTGTGTTACATTTCAGAAGGTTCCTGTTAGAAACCATGTACATTTTTAAACTATGAAAGCAGAGGTTAAGTTTGCATTAAAAACAAAACAAACTGCAAAAGGAAATTTGCCAAACCAGTCATTCAGCTCTGGAAGGTCAGGTTGGAGACAACTAGAGACATCAAGAGGAGGAAGAGGAAGGTTAGCGTTCATTTCTATGGCTGGCAGCCTGTTTAGGAAAGGAATAATAGAAAAGTGCATTTGATATGGACTAGAACAAAGAGCACAGAAAAAAACCCTCCAATCCAAATTAAATAAATATATCAAATATAATTGGAGTCATTATCCTAACTTGAAGAAATCATTTTGCTTTTTAATTTAGAAACAGCATAAGATGTATAAATGGCAACAAGCAGAATTGCTTTGCTATCAATTAACAGGTTTGAGCCTCCCCCTGGATTTGGCAGAATGACTTGTAAAACTGACAGCACTTTAAAATTTGTAGGTAAAATATTCTTTGATATATACCAAATTGTCTGTAGAAGGTATGTTTTATGTGCTTTTGCTCCTTGAGTTGATGGCTATAAAACTTTACAGGAAAGTGGAAATACTGTACAGGAAACAATTCGCAGTAGTTCATTCAGTCCACTGCTTGTCCTTTAGAAATCAGTCTCTTTACCCTCAAGGGCTACAAAGAACTCCAAACCATAGTTGGTCTGTATGGGTAATCCCCAAGTTATGAGCGTTCACTTAATGTTCATTCAAAGTTATGTGATGAGCACCCATTAGTACTTACGAGCAAGTCCCGAAGTTACAAATATTGCAGCACCACGGCAGTCGTTCGCCCTTACGAGTGACTTCAGCGCACTGCAACATTCACTCTATTCCCCTCCCCCACTCCTCACAACTGTTTCGCCCTCCTTTCCTGCCACCCTGGATTCAATCACCTTGCAAAAATCCTCTCTGCCGCGGTTTCTTTCCCTTTGAAGGAGAGGAGAGTTGGCTTGGAAATGTTTTTTGCATCAAGAATAGAAGTTTCTGGAGCCCGTGATCTCGCGTAAGTGTTTGAAGTTGTGCCAAATCACAGACCTCAGAAACTTTCATTCCCTATGCGAAAGGTACCTATCCTGTTCCTGCCCCCAACTCCTTTCTGCCTGAGGAAGCCTGAAGCCTTTAACTGAGGGAGAAGGCCAGGCCCTGCATCCAGCCAGCTGGAGCTCTCCGTGATGTGGGAGCAAGTGACCTGTTGTCCTCAGAGCCTTCCAAGTGGCCCAGAACACAGGCTGGTGGAGGCTTCTGCATGCCTCCAGAGGTTGGATCCAGCCCTTGGAGGACTAGTCCAAGCTGCTGCCACCAGGAACGGAACTTCCAAGGGCCTGATCCAAGCTTTGGAGGCATCTTCCTAGCTGTTTGTGCCAGTAACAGAGGTTAGGGGTGGACTTCTGCATGCCTCCGGAGGTTGGATCCAGCCTTCGGAGGACTGCTTCAAGCTGCTGCCACCCAGAACAGAGATTTCAAGGGCCTGGTCCAAACCTCAGAGGGGTTTCCCTAGCTGTTTGTGCCAGGAATGGAGGAGTGGGCTTCTGCTTCGGAAGCATGCTTCTAGTGCTGGAACAGGCCCCCAAGGCCTCCCCGACCTACTAAGATACCACATGCTTCCCCCTCCCTGCCGCGGAAAAGATCCTCTCTGTTGCAGTTCCTGCTTCCACCCAGATTTGAGGTTCAGGAATGATTCCGCGCACCCCATGTGGCCCAATCGGGCCTAGGAAGCACTCCGGAGCCCGGATTGGGATGTGTGTGTGGGGGTTTGCAGAAGCATTCCCTGACCTCAAATCCAGGCGATAGCAGGAACTGCAGCAGGGAGGAGATGGATCTTTTCCAGGTGAGTCCAGCACGGGCAAGAAGGGAGGGGGAAACGTGGTATCTTAGTGGGTTGGGGAGGCCTTGGGGGCCTGTTCCAACACTAGGCCCTCC
This sequence comes from Vipera ursinii, assembly GCF_947247035.1. Classification (NCBI taxonomy): domain Eukaryota; kingdom Metazoa; phylum Chordata; class Lepidosauria; order Squamata; family Viperidae; genus Vipera; species Vipera ursinii. The sequence goes on from NC_139512.1 coordinate 193,983,751, forward strand.
ATGGCCTTCCCCACCCTGAGATACCTCATGTTCATTTAATGAGCCGCATGTGATTTAACCAAGCAAGGGAGTGATCTCGTACCTTGAACAAGAATCACTCTGCAAGTTTTCGAGTTTACGAGTGTAATGGGCAGGCTCCATTTCACTCGTAACTCGAGGACTACCTGCAATAACTTCACCATAGGAATGAACATACATACATACAATTATGTGAGCAAATTATCTTGGTGGCCTGGAAAATCATAACCTTTCTAGGACAGAGATAAAAAAAAACTTAATTCTTCAGGATGGATGAATTCAGAGGAAAGACTGCTGTAGAGAAGCTCCTCCCTTTTTCAGGTCCAATCCCACAACATCAGTAACTCATTTGATTGTTCAGCCAGCATCTCCTAAATTCTTTTGGCATGGAGGAAATGGTAGCTGGCACTTGCAAACAGTCCCAATTGAGAATGCCGATAAGTATTATTGTCCCACCACATTGAACTAGCTTCCCCCAATCCCCATCTGTACTTCTTGCACAGATTGCTGCAACTCAAGAATAGCTACAGCAAAGGAAAACTTAGGCCGCAATCCAAATGTGTAAGAGATACGCCTGGAATAGAATCACACAATACAATCATACAAAAGTTTACACGTATACACTTGTATATTCTTTTTTTTTTCAGTAGCAGAGAAACACCCAAGACTTACTATCCAGCAATATCCTGTTTCCCACACTGAACCATGGAAAGTGGGTCAGGGGAAAATACTAACAAAGGGCAGTAGTCTGTAAGACATAAAACCAAGTCTTTGCTGAATTTGTCCTTTGATCAGCATAGAAAGGAGGGTGTTTTTATTTCATTCATCTATTGATTTAAAACAGTTATATGGCACTTATTTTTTTTAAAAAAACCTTAGTTCAGAATAAGAATCCATAATTAAAATAATAAAGTATAACCACTGAAACATACATCAAAGCATTATATAAAATATATAGAATAAAGTAGGAGCAAAATAGCAAACAATATTCAAGGGGGAAAATCATGAAGACAAAAAAATCAGCTGCATTGTTGTTAGAGGGCCACAAGAATAAAATGACTGCCTATTACAAAGCATAATGAAGGTAGTGCTTTATGCTGATGGTTTTAGGATACAGGTAGAATAGAGAAGTTCTATCAAATACTGTGCTTCCAAGCTTTATATATTAAAACCCGAACCTGGAATTCAAATTAGAACTGGAAGGTAGTGAAAATCTTAAAGAACTGAGATGCTAGTCCTAGTCAGCAGTTTTGCTATTTTGTACTAAGTTTCAAGGGTAGCTCCCCATATCATGTAATCTAAGCAAGATGTTATCAAGGTCTGAATACCTGTTGTTCTGTCCAAGTAGGACCACAGCTGGCACATTAGCATAAGATAATGAAAGATGCTTCATCCCATAGAATTGCAGCAAAAGGATAAGGCATAGTAATATAAACTAATGTGAATAGTATTGTGAAATAATGTGAATAGTAAAGGAAAACAGAGCTGAAGCTAAGGTACATCAACACCATTCACTATAACTTTCCATGCCTTTTAATCTGTGCAAGCCACCGCCGCCTCCAGCAAATCCAAACGTTGCTTCATTCATTGCCTTTTGGTCTTTTAACTCTTAAGTTCTTTGTTTTTGAATATCTCATCAACTCCATTCATCTATGACTTCTTGGACTTCTCCTTTCTTTCACTTTTCCATCATGTATTTTATCCGGAGTTTAATTTTTATTCGTTCTCTCTCTACAATCACACTATCTCAAGGTGCTTCTTTCATATTGGTCATTTATTTTCTATTAACATTTATTCGCACACATCCCTTCATTCTTGACCCTATCTTTGGTCTTCTATAACAGCCAACAATAGTAATGACCATAATGTTTTCCTGAAACTTCCCAACATGAAAAGAAAACCATAAAGTTAAACAGCTCAATTCAATAAAATTAATTCACATGTTAAAAACAATCTAGCCAATATTTAAGACTAAAACAAATAAAACACAAGAACCATACATTTTTAAGCAATACCCGGCAAAGCACACATGTACCCATAGTTAATATTAAGCATGTATGTGTGTGTGTGTGTGTCTGTGTCTCTCTGTGTGTATGCATGCACACCTTCAAATATTTCTTGATTGTTGGCAATTGCATGGACAAACCCACATATTTTCCTTGCCAATAATTTCAGAAATATTTTGCCATTTCTTACTCCCAAGGCCTGAGAAAAAGTAACTCACCAAAGAGGTGTAGAGAGAAGAAAAACAAAGTAATAGAAATTTTGTGAATGGAGGGCCAGCCCTACCCATATACAGCTCATCATGCCAACTCTACTCGTATGCAGTTTTCATCCCATCCAGTTTGCACCAACTGACATTTAATGTGGTGGTTGGTTTCCAGAAAGGCTTTAAATGAGACTTCATCCACCAGATGGTTACTTATTCCTGCTACCGAGTAACCTGAAACATGGGATTTTTCTTTCCAACAGAAGGGCAGACAAAACGGGAGAAAAATTCCAATTATATGATTGAAGAAGAAAAGGAAGCTCGTTGTCCTTGTGCCTTAGTAGTGTATCATTAAAATAATAATAATAATAATAATAATAATAATAATAATAATAATAATAATATAGTGAATAGTAGTAATTGTGGCTTTGCATCCCATGATCTCTCATTTGAGTGTCAGTAAAGGTTAAGAGAGAACTAAGCAAGCCACAGTCACATGTACAGCATTATTTTAACTAGAGCTCAGCTATGCTTTGTGTGTGTGTATGTGTGTGCATGTGTATTCTGTTCTCCTGCCAGGGAGGTTCAGAATCGAAGTTTCCAGCATTACTTGCACGTAGATGTTTCCTCTCTTGTGAGAAAGATGGAAGCTGACATGTCAGTACAATTCTTTGTCAGAAATATACATCTGCATGAAGAGGGTAGAGTTAAAAATTTAATCTGCAAAGCTATTTGGAGAGTGGATAGGCCTTGACAGGCCTCCCAAATGTATTAAAAGAACAAGAACAGCAGAATTATGGGCGGAGGGGAAAGCTGTTGCAAGCAAACAGAATGAACCTAAGCTTTCTTGACAGAATCAGTTTGCCAAATGACTTTAAAATGTCTTGTAGGGGTTTCCTTCCCCTCCCCCACTTAAACAGACTTTAATTTAAATTATAAACCAAAAGAAACTTCTTTGAACTTCAGAGGTCAATGTTCTGTCCAGAGGCAAAAAATGAAAGCAAGAGGGGCAAATGACAAAGAGACAAAGAGAAAGGGGTGACAATGGCTAAATAGTTGAGTCAGAAGATAGAGGAGGATAGAGATATTTAGGAGGGGATGTTAAGAAGTCTTTCTCTCTAACAGATTTTCCAAATGATCTTAAAAAAAAAGATGTATGTTGTTAATCCAAGAACATGGACATAATCTAAGCAATCTCTTTGAATTCCTGTTTACTCAAGCCATGTGAACAGAACGGAAGATCTCTATTAGTCATTAGTAAATGCCATTGTCCTCCTCATCCACAAGGGTTATCAGTGGGACTGTACAAAGCATTTCAAAGAGGCAATTCATGAAATCTGTCAATGTGAGTTGGAGCATCCTTCTCATCCAGCTGTTTGAGAAAGCTGTTCCTGGTTGTTTCTGCATGAATGTGGCTGCACGGGACAAATGTGGATAACCTTGCAATAGCTTTTGAAGCTGGATCAGCAAGTCTTCTATAAGCACCTCTTCAAGAGTTTGTGCAGAGTCCTTCTTAACAAAAGTGAAAGGATGGGCACAGGTAGAGTTCTTTGTTTGAGGGGACTCAATACTGTGAAATTTCTTCTGTATTTTTGTTTCATCCAATGGAAAGAAAACTGCTTTTTTTCCCACCAGTGAACATTTGGTGAAATATTCATGTGCACAGCAGTTCTGGTGTGTCTAAGATGTCTGAATGAGTCTTTCACTGAATAATGGTCTCTTTGGAGGTCTACAGCCTCCTTGGCTTTCTATGTTCTAAACTTCAATAAATTTCATGGCCAGCTTGACATTTTATTATAAAAGGTAAAGGTTCTCCCGCACATGTGTGCTAGTCATTTCCAACTCTAGGGGCCGGTGCTCATCTCCGTTTCAAAGCCAAAGAGCCAGCGCTTGTCCGAGGATGTCTCCGTGGTCATGTGGCTAGCATGACTAGACGTCAAAGGCGCACGGAATGCTGTTACCGTCCCACCGTAGTGGTCCCTATTTTTCTACTTGTATTTTTACGTGCTTTCGAACTGCTAGGTTGGCAGAAGCTGGGATGAGTAACAGGCGCTCACTCTGTTACGCGGCACTCGGGGTTTGACCCGCCAAACTGCCGACCTTCTGATCGACAAGCTCAGTGTCCTAACCCACTGAGCCACTGCGGATGTTAAAGGTTTTATGAAATTTTCAGTAGACCATATGCCATTGGTATAATGAAAGAAAATGATTTTTTTTAATCTTCAGAATAGATGACATTTTTACAACAGCATTTTTAGATCATTTCATTTTCTGAAGAAGAATAATTCTTATTCAACCAAGAGCACACATTTTTAAGACTAAGCTTTCAGGTAACTTACCTTTTGCTTCTCAAAGAATTGCAGATGATAGTGGTATTGGCTACTATGTTTAATTAAACAAGAAATTAGTCAGGGAGAAACTTATTCAAATTATTTCTGAGATATGAAAGACCATCCCTTTTGAAGAAAGAACATAAAAGCTACAGTCCTAAACTTGTTAACATGTAGACTGAATGCATGGCTCTGAGAGTCAATCCATTTAACTTTTTATTCAGTTGCTATAATACCTGGTGGCTCCAACTAAAAACCAAGAAAATGGGCAACATGGACGTGGGGATCTTCTCCCTACCCTAAAGGATGATCCAGGATCTTGCCCCTCATGCAGCCCCACTGATAGCAATCTTGTCCTAAAGATTAAAGAAATCTGAAACCCACATCACAACAACCGATACATAATCAGGGTCTTCTGAGCATGGCCCAGCCCCTTTCTCTACTAGATGTGCCTTCAGAAATAATACCACTGATAATGAGTGAGACTAGTTTAGCTTGTATGTAGTCTGCATTTATGAACTAATTCTTGGTGACCTCTCAAGTCCTGTTTCGTTGGAAATCCCTCTCCAAAGCGTTCTGCATTTTCTCCTTGTTCCTTCCCCAAAGTATGATTTGCCATGGAATCGTTCCTTTGATAAGTGATTCTGAATCTTTACTGACCTGTTTTTGAAAAGCTCCAAGCCCAGAATCCTTCACTGTGGGCAATGCACTTCCCATTCTGTTTGAGGCAGGAAGCATCATGGAGGTAGAAGGCAATTGCTAGATCACTGGCAGTGCTAAATACACAGGAAAACATTCCCTCCTTTGGTGTCCTAATCTTTTGACTCATTAGAACAAATATGCCTGTTCCTCCTTTCTTACTTTGGGGCCAGGTTTAATAAAAAGTCAAATTATTTTTCTCTGCCCGGATAAATATGATTGCCTAAATTTATTGTTAATAATGATGTGAGCCTAAAATAAAATAAAAGCGTCTATTTTAGGGATTTGGTCATTTTTTGGGACCTCAGGACTAGGACTTGGTGGGAATTCTAACTTTCCCGGTAGAGGCAGACAGAAGAAAGGACATTGATTTGATGCTCCAAATCAGAGAATTTTATTTCTCTGGCAAAGATAATTGATTAGAACTACAATTAATAATCTGAATAAGCATTAAGTTCCAACTCCTTGCCTATTGCACTTTTGACACTGCACAGCTTTAGCCCTTATGCTCTCTGTAAAAGTCATAGTTGCACCTGAAGAATATCATGCTATCACAAAATGTAATGCAATGCCAAAACAGAACCTTGACACAGCCCAAATATATTGAAAAACAATATAATTCTTTATTTATTTAAAAATCATATTTACATGGCTGCCCATCACATGCAGAATGTGATTCTTGGTGGCTTACAATAAAACCATAAAATAACAATCCAATGGATGTGAGTCAACACTAAAAAAATCATGTTTAGCTTTTCAATTGTACATTTTTAAAAGTTACCTGTAAGGAAACTGGGCACTGAGTGGGTTACTGGGACACATCCATGCAGTTTTATTGTATGTGGATTTCCATTGCCCTCTTTTGGAATGTTTTGTTTTCACCTCCCAATGGAGGTGGGGGGTGCCTATTGTAATTTGATTTCTCATCTTGATTACTATTTTCCAATGCCAATCTTGACTGATCTAGAAAGCTAAACAGGATCAGTTCTGGTGAGCACTGAGATGGGAGTCCACCAGCCTACAGATCTGTCACTTCCTGGTGGACACTCATCTCAGTATCTGATCCTGCTTAACTTTCTAGATTAGTCAAAGCTGCCATTAGAAAGTAGCAGTTAGGATGAGAAACGAAATTACAATAAGCAAGAATATTTATTAGTAGTCTTTTAGATGTGTTAGGCTTCCTAGGCAATGAATTGGACAGCTGTTCATTTGTACTAGGAGGCTGTTAATCATGCAAAATATCCCACCAGCTTCAGCAGGTTTTTCATCCTCAAGGTCACTCTGTAGGATGCTATTCATTGACCAGCAAATATAATCAGGTTTGACAGCTTGATGAACCCTCATGCTGACCAAGAACATGCTTTGAGTACATGCTTGCAATGCATTCATGTCTAAAACAGCAGGTTTGTTAAGGTCTCTATATGAAACTTCACCAGTTGCAAATTCATGCAACAAATTTCGAAAGTTTATTTCATAATGGGCAACCCAGTATCTCTTTTAGTATTTAGAAGAGAAACAATATAAACAAATCTAAAGCAGGGGTGTTAAACTGCCGGCCCGTGGGCCGGTTGCATCATGCATGATCTAAAGCATACAAAGCCTCTCTCAAACATTTTTTTATTGATAACTTGTGAATATTGTCTATTATTTCAAAATTAGAAGACTAATGAATATTATACATTTGCTGATGTTAGATGGGCACTTTCAGGTTGTTTGGTTAAAATTAACAGAACTGATTAAAGGCTGAAACACAGATAACAGGTAGCACTGAATTCCATGATCAACCAGGCTTGAGCTCAAGTCAGCCTGAGCTTTTTGATCAGTTCACCATCAAACAGTCAATTATTATGTATTTTTCGAGGAGAGAATGGTGGCAGTGGATTGGGAATGTTCTTCTTCAAATATCAGTCTTAACCTAAAACATTGTGGTTCCCCCCCTCCCCCCAGTTTCGTTACCCAACAGACTCAGTCTGCCAAATGAAATGAATGGAAGAATTCATCCCTGATAGGTCCACTATAACCAAACTTCAACAATAAATTCAGGGAGTACAATAATCACTTTTTTCCTTTGGAAAGTAGCTCCCATTTTTGAGTATGTTTCGTGCCAAAATAACAATTATGGCTTCGCAGAGCAACACCCCTCCCCCCAGTACTTCCAACAGAGAAATGGTAGTTTTTCTTCATTTTGCATTGTGATAAATCTTTTACCAATTCCACTTCCTACTGGAATTATTTATTTATTTTATTTATTTAGATTTATATACCGCCCTTTCCCGAAGGACTCAGGGCAGTTTACAGGGCATTTAAAAGAGAGTCAATACAAACGTTAAAACAAAATTTAAAAAGATTAAATAAAACCCTGAGAACAGTAAAAAACCCAATTAAAATTAAAATTAAAAAATTCTCAGCCTGGGCCAGAGAGCTCGAAGAGCCAGGTCTTCAGGTCCTGGTGGAATGAACGGAGGGTGGGGGCAGTCCTAAGCTCCGCAGGCAGCTGGTTCCACAGGGCAGGCGCACCCACTGAGAAGGCCCTACCCCTGGGTGTTACCCGCCGGGTATTTGTCGACTGAAGTGACCCAAAGCGGCTCAGTGAGTTACAGTGCCTCCATATCACCCAGAGATGAACTTTTTCTTCCATGGCACAAACCATAATTTATATATGATATATTGAGTTGTTGCTCTTCTATTCTTATTAGTTGCCCTGATTAGTTGTAAGGTTTTGCATTGTGTTCACCTAATTCCTGCAGTGAAGTTATTAGTGCATGTTGTGACATGTTTGTGTGTTATTTATCAAGTGGCTTGACAATGATTTGAAGTGATTGACCCAGCATCACCCATCTGGCTTCCATGCTTAAAAAAGGCCTAGAATCTGTATCTTTCCACTCCTAGTCCAGCAACTTTACCATTATACCACATAGGCTCTCTAGTTATTTAGAAATGTTGATATATTTAAATAGATTTCTGTTATTTCCTTATTACCTGAAAGGATACTAATTAGCAAAAAAGTATTGGCAAACATAATTTGTTGTTTCCCCATGTAAATGATGGTGTGGAGAGGCACTTTTGTTTTTTGTTTTTAATTTTAATAAAATTAAATTATTTTAATATAACTTGAATAAAAGATTTCCCACTTTTTCACCCTCCCTCATGCTTTTTCTCTCTATTTCTTTTTCTTTCTCTTTCTATAAAAAGAAAAGCAAACTCATAGAATCAGCTAGACAGTAAAAGCACAATATGTTTCTTCTCTTCCAGCATTCATCCTGTCATTAGGCAGCTGCCAGGGTGATGAGAGAGCTGATCTATGATAGCAGTTTCACACATTTCAGAAATAAAGTAATAGCTGCAATTATCACAAAATAAACATAAGCAAGCTCATTTTAAATGTCAGTAACAAGGGTCAGCTTTGCAATTGCTCTTTGCTGCAGTGCAGATGCCAACTGATAAACTGCTTAAAATGTGGCATAATTGTTGGACAAATTGTGATCACTAAAAAAAAGCAAAAATGCAAAGACAAACTCTTTCACTCTTCTCAACATTATATTTGTATCAGGCTTGACTAACAAACTTAGGCCAGGGATATGTTGTTACTGGGAGAATTGGGCTAGAGTTTTAGAGATTGTCATTGGACATTGATGAGACAGCCACCCTGTGTGAATGTTGCCATGGAAACAGTCCTGAAATGTCATTGGGAAGACTTGGGTTCTGTCCCTGCTCAACCATAGGACTGAATGGGTTCCTTTGTGTCAGTTTAACATTTCTCAGCTAGCCTATCTCACAAAGCTGCCTAGGGATTAGGCAAGGCTTTAAAGTAGGATGCTTTGTTCTACCGATACAAGGATATAAAACAGGATATAAGTTAAAAGGAAGGAAAGAAGGAAAGTGTTGTGGTTGGAGAGGTAAATAAATCAATAAATATTGATTTATAGGGAAGGACTCAAATATATATGGAGTTGCGATGCTTTGCATTCTTGTTTGAAGTCAACTATTGTTTAACGACAATGCCTGGTTTCTTTTGTGTGTATGTTTATGGAAAGGACTTCAAATGTGTCTAGTGTTGTTAATTGTTGTAGGAGTGGAGAAAGGTGTCCCAGTACTTGGTTTGCCTTAACATACGATGCAGTAAGGCAAAGCAAGAATTAGCACAGCTTGCTCCATTCCTACAACATCGGGCAGTCCCGATCAGCACAAAGAAGCATCTCATGCAAAACATATTCAACCCCACCTTATGTTACCAAATCCGGACACATACTATAAAACATAAATGAAAGTTAGTCACCACAGAAATGAGATGTCTGTGGAAAGCTGCTGGAGTGATCATAAGAGACAAAATCAGAAATGAGACCCTAAGAGAAGGAATTGGCATAGAATCAATCTTAAATTACATATGAAAACAGCAAATAACATGTTTATTCACCTGGACAGGATGTCATGGGATTCCATCCCATCCAAGGCAAATACAAAAAAAAAGAAGGTCAAAGAACATGAGGCTGACCCAGAAGATGGAGAGACAACATCAAAGACACATTACAACAACATCACTTAACAATGGTTAAGAGCCAGAACTTGACACGTAAAGGGATAAAAGAGGAAATAAAGAAGAACAGATGGCTGATAATTTGCATCCCATTGTCTGGAATGGAATCCTGAAGTTAAACACTCTTGCTTTCCTAGAGTGATACCCCCAAATAATGTGTAAATAATGTGCCATCATGGAAGTCTCTGATTACTAGTGATAGCTTATAACATGGAAGGCTTTAAATGGAAGTTGGATAGATTCTGTTAAGGGCTACTAATCTTGATACTCATTGATACCTTCAAATAACAATTGCAAGTATGAGAGAGGGGCAGACCCACAGTATATATTTGGCACTGTGAAACGCAAAATATTAGACCAAAGTGTGACTTGAGTTGGGCTATTCTTATATTCTTGGAGAGGAACTACTCCAAAAAGCCCTTAAGACCTGGTTATGTCACTAGGCCCAGGATGTCCATGCAACTGGAGACTAGTCTACATGAATCCATTGTTGATGGGTCCATTTTTTGATTCTCCCTTCAGCTATGGTTTGTATTTTTGTTTTTTTATAATTATTACTATGGTTTTTAAAATTTGTATTTGCTGTTTTTAGGTGAGATTGGTGGCTACATAAATTTGATTAATAAAAAAATCAGTTGCTTAATTTACTTTTTTATGTTTTTCTTCTGAAAACAAATGCAGTCAGCTGAGTGTAAGCATAGAATTAACTGGGAGGTATTACTGACACCTCATGCACTTCAGGATAAAGATTAGTGGGACTGATCTGTGGATGGAAGTAAGTTGCTTGTTCAGGTATTCTGCACTGTGTGGATAATAGCCACTAGGACTCTGCTCTTTGTGTTTGGGGCATCTGCAGTGACAGTCACTGGCTTCGTAATGGTGTGTGTGTGTTTGTGGAGGGCTGAGACCAGGTGATTGAAACCTGACCCCTTTTATTTGTGTGATGTCTCTGAAAAAGAGCTGGGGCTTTTTTCATTGGGTTACACCCACCATTTTGATATCAATGACCACTGCTGCGGACACCCCCATTTGCACGCTTTTTTCACTTATTTAAAAGCAAGCCTTGCAGAACTGGCTTGCATCTTATTTATGCTTTTAAGAGCCAGACAGGGTATAAATAAAATAAATGTACATATGCTTTAGGGGTAAATGGTTAACAGTCTGTAGGAGAGTTTCTTCTAACACCAAAAATATATTGAAAATGGCCAACTTAAAAGGACCCTAAGAAATTCTGAACCTATAAGAGGCAGTTTAAAAATAATTAATATTCACCATTTCAATTTTTGACAGTACCTTACTTAATGGAAGGGGTGTGTATGTGTACGCAGAAAAGAGGGCACTTTGCATTAAAAAAAATCAGATAAAAGTCCTGATTTATTTTTGTAATGTTCACCATAAATACTGTTGATCTAATGAAGAGTGTTATTTTACTAAAGTGCTGGAGATTTTCTTTTAGAACCTGCTCCAGCGGTCATAATTTACTGTATGTACAGCATGCCAATCTGATCAATAGACCACTCAAGCATGTGTGTCCGCCTTTGCTCATCCCCACCATTTGCAACCTAATTAGCAGCTGCTCAGAGATGGGAAACAGGTGCAGATCCAGGCCCAGACTGGGGAAGCTTGACTGTAATTAACAAGAAAAAAGGGTCAAATATTGGAAAGAATATCAAATCTGGGTCCACAGGGGATGCCACGCCAGCCTCAAAGGCATAGTCACCTGAGATCTTAGGCATGCTAATGTATATTATGCAAGCTTTCAAACAACATGGCTGCATAATCAGCTGGCAAGGCTGTTGGTTTCGCTCCTATCATTCAACTGTGGAAAATGAAGCAGCTTTCAGTATTCTCCCCAAGTTTTTCTTTGCTTGGTAAATACTAAGATCCAACAATTGGGAAATAGAGCTTAGGAGCAGCAGGGAGAAAGACAAGGAAAGGGGGAAACATTACTAACTTTGTTTTGGTTTTCTTTCTCAAAGAACATGTACCTCTCTTAGAGAGTTGCCCAATAATAGTGTTTTATAAATGGCAACTTCCATGATAATTAGCTTTCTGAAGACGTTCAAAGTCAGAAGTACAAGGAAAATCATTCTAGTGGGCTGCAGGCATGGAGGAAATGTAATAATTTTGGTGCCCAAGAGAAAATAAGGAAGGAAATGGGTGGGCATGAGATACTTATACCATTTCTCTTGATAATAAATCTTCCACATCTGTGTTTGACCAGAGTGGAAAAGACAATGAAAGACATCAGTGTAAGATTATAGATCTGCAGGAATTCAGCAAAATCTAGCCATAGATCTTGGTTGTAAAGGGTGAAACAATGAAAAAAAAAAATTGGGAACAATTTTGCATCACAAGGTTATAACACTTTAAGTTAATGCCGTGGAGAATGAAGAGTATCCTTTGCTTCCTTTTCTTTCACTTATAATACATATCCTGTTGGATTTGCAAGGGAATGTCAACCCTTTGTGAGATTCACATCATTCAATTTCTCTTGTTATCGACTGCAGGAAAGTGCACTATTACATATAGGCCCTATCTCAAAGATGATATGAAATTCTTTTTAAGGCTTCTGCAAGTTTGCCTTAGCTACTTCCACTATTTCTGTTGAATGTGGTTGAATGTTGCTACTTTCCATTTTTATAAACTCTGGCCTGGTGGATTGTGTGCCAATTAACATATCTAACGTTTTTTTGGATTTGTTTGTTTGTTTTGGCAGCAAAGAAGGAAGAAGGTCAGAATTATAGCTCTGACTTCTTTCTGACAGAAAACACCTTTTTAGAAAATCTGTGAATTGTGAAAATGCCTTGAACCCATAGCTTTAAAAATACAAATCAGGGAGAAAGTACAAACAGTGAACCCCTATTTTTCACTTAGCATTTTCTTTTTGTTTTAAATCTTTCATTCTAGCAATTGAATAGACATTTTCTGGCAGAGTACAACCTCATAATTCAAGACATGTAGCTAAATCAGTAAATTATTCCTGGGCCATTTGCACCATCTGCTGCGTTAAGGGCTGTCTGATGGGTGGATGGAAAGACACCTGCTGACAGCAAAGTGGATCTCTGATCATGAGAGAGATAAACAGATGATGGCTGGCAAATGGACAGGGAAGTAAAAATTTCAACAGATTTGTAATGAGAGGAATTGAAATCTAAGTTATAATTTTATGCATTAAACTTCCAACCAACCAGTCAGCCACCATAAATACTAATCATAAAGATAAACTCTCATTTCAATTAAGCACAACTACGAGGCATGTCTGTGAAATTTTCTTGACAGCATTCTGGAAGTGGTTTACTATTGCCATTTTCTAAGATGTTTTTCAACTTCCCAGTCTAATCAAGAACCCCAAAATTCTCAGTCAGTGTTCATTCAAGTATTAAGCAGGCTCTACCATGTTTACCTTACAAACCCAGAAAAAATGAACCAGCACCCCTATGGTAAAGACTGATAGAGACTATCATGTCAGGCTTGCAGGAGTACTACAGGTGAATTCATAAGCCACAATGGGAAATGTATTGAGGAATTCCATGGTAGACAGTTTTGGTTCCCAGATCCAGAAAATGATTAAGGTAAGATTCATGGATGGGGTTGGTTCAAATCCAGAAGCCAAAGAACAAGACAATCAAGGAGAGAAAGGAGAAGAGAACAAGAACAGGTAGTTTATATGTGGGAATGGCAAAATGTCTAAGGTGCAATGCAGGGATGAAAATACAAGTGGATGAATAAAGTACTGGTTTATAAAATGAAAGGTAAGAATGAGCTATGAGAATGCAATAAAGACAAAAACCAAGACATGCAAACAGAAGTGGAGCTTCACACAGTAAACTTTGGATGTAGACAATCAATGGAATAAAAGTTGGAAGCACTTTTAGAAGAATGTTCTTGGATATTCTCAGTCATCCAGGTCATGCTTGTTCCAAAGATGTTTTTTTTATAGGCAACTGGACTTTCTTTACAAGCAAAGTTGCCTTTTGAAAAAAACACCTTTGGGACAACTTTTAGAAGAAACAAGAGAATTAGGAAAAAGATTCAATTCAACAGGAGAACATGTGCTGGTTTCCATGTTATAGATTTTAAAAAAATCTCATAAATTCATACAAAAATATTTACAATAAGACTTGTTGGCGTACAGGAGACAATAGCTAAAGTCTCTTCTGTCTGAGGGTACATTTGTCTAGAATATTTCCTACTCCCTTCTGGGGACAGATGTTTTTAATACCACAAGAACCATATTACAACAATGAAGATCATACATTTCTGGAAGCAGGAAACACTATAGTGCAACCAGAATTTTTCCCCTCATATCTCAGTTCAACTCAAGTAAATGGAAACTTAACTATTTGTTGTGAGGGCATTTCGAAAATACTAGTGGGGAACATACACAACAATCTGATGCTAAAATATCAGGTGACAAATATCAGTCTTAAATTGTACTAGCAATAAAGCTAGCATGAGAGCTATTGAAAAGGCGGGGGGGTGACTAAAAATCATTTTCATGAATATAAAATGTTCTGGTGTTTAAGTCAAGCTTTAGGGTTTTATATCCTCCACACCAAAAGTCAAATGTTACGTTTTTCCAAACCCGGCTCTCATAAATTAATATCTGAAGATCTGGGACGGTTCTGTCATTTTCGTGCTCTATGCTAATTCCTACTTGCCTTATTTTTGTAATAGCAGAATTTGCCTTAGGGTGTTCTTCTCTTAATTAATCATGTCCAAATATTAACTGAATCAGTTCTTGGGTGTGAATCAAATTTCCCGCCTCAGGGCACTTCTTCTTTGGAAATTGGAAGCATTTCCAGGTTGAAAGCCAATTTGTTGAAAGGACAGGATGTTGCTATTGCAAACAAGAGATGGGTATGTCTTGGCCAGTGAAAGCAGAAAGAAAGAGAGGGAGAATTGCTCCCAGGAACATCTTGAATAGTACTATAGGTTTTGCCCATTATGGCAGCAATCAGTTCAAAAGACAGCTACCAGATACATTTGGCCTAATGCTATTTTTTTCAGGGATTGTAAAGTAAAACTAAAGACATTTAGAGAATATAGCATAATATTCAAACTATTAATATGCAGTCTAGGAAATATACATTGCAAGGTAGGAAAGGATTATTTAATCCTTGCTGAAGTTAACTGTAGTATAAGGAAAGGATTTGGTCAAAGTCACATGGAAAATATCTGGCCAATCTGCCACCCCCACCCCCCATTGTCCTCCCCCTTCCTTCTTTACATTTCCCATTTGGTAATAGTCTTGCAGTTGGAATGAGCAGGAATTATAGTCTAACTTTTTGTTTCTGGGAAATAACAGAGTCCCTTGCACAGTCTGTTTTGTGTTGTATTTTTAAAATTCCATTTATATCCCGCCCTTCTCCGAAGACTCAGGGCGGCTTACAAGCTTAGCAGTAGCCTTCATTCTATGTATATGCCTGCTTATTAGGGCTTTCACACCCCTCCCAAGCGGCATTATTACAAAGTCAGCTTAATTGCCCCCAACAATCTGGGTCCTCATTTTACCTACCTCGGAAGGATGGAAGGCTGAGTCAACCTTGAGCCTGGTGGGATGCGAACCTGCGCTAATTGCAGGCAGCTGGTGTTACTTAAGGAGGCATTAGCCCACTGCTCCACCAACTTTTTTTTGAAGGGCAGCTATATTGTACACATCTTTGTTGTGTCTTATACCAGATTTATAATGGGTAGTATTTTACTATGATTTGAATAGAATGAACATATTGTAGGCACCCCCCAAAAAATAGCTATTTTGGCATTTTTTTACTACATGAAAACTTCAATCACAGATACATCCTTTTATATGATATATTTTAGTCAGCAACAAGAAACCTATGCGTGTTTTAGAGTATTTTCATTCTAACATTGCTATTTCATGAGAATATTGGATAATTGGCAACAGTGGTGCTGCCAGGGAGTAAACTATGACAAGATTCAATTACTATATTTTGAAATCACTGAAGCAATATGAAAATTTTAAGGCAGGAAATAAATACCGAGTGATTTGTATGCTTTAAAATTCTCTTAACATGTTTCAGAAAATCCCAGCCAAACCAGAACATTTGGCCCTTCACAACTAAGTAAAACGGTTCTGTCCAGTTTTCAATGTAATGTCAAATAGTGCCTCCTTAGAATGCAGCTTCTGAACCCCAAAGCTTGCCAACCCATGTTGTAGCTATTTTATGTTCTTTTTACATTTAAAATAATTAATTACACATAGCACATTTTCATGGTGCTCCAGGAAGATTGTGCAATAAATGATAACATGGATAAGGTATTCCGTGATCCCATCCCGACCATGACAGAAAAAATGTCTTCCAAGATGACATTTCTTAATAGACGGTACCCATAATGTGCCTCTCCTTGTCAGACTCCTAGAATATCCCAAATATTTTCCATAATTCCCCCCTATATTGTTTGTAGCTCTTTACTTTCTAAACTCTTATTTTTGCACCTCAGATTCTAAAAAAAATGCCATGCAGTATACCACAGTAGAATGAATTCAGTTTCCCATTCTTGATGAAGTTGTTGTTTTGTATTTGTATTTGTTTTGTTTTTTGTTTTTTTTAAGGTGATACAATACTGGCATGACTCACAGGAGTACTGCAAGATTTTACTGGCTTATATGTTAACGTTTACATGAAAGCCATGCTGGAGCTTCAAAAACCATTATGTCTAGAAGTATCACAGTCCCGTTCTTGAAAATAATCCTTCTAATAATGATCATCACAATCTAATATATAAATTAATTGACACTTGCGACCATCCTGTATTTCAAAGGCTCCTAGAAGACAAAGAATTCATATCAATGATATTTATGAGATAGTTAATTTCTATTCATGTCTGCTTGGATTTTTTAAATGTGGTGAGACAAAATAATTTATTAGCTAGAGTTTATTTGAAAAGAAGTTTCAACTGCACTTTATATTATTATTATTATTATTATTATTATTATTATTATTATTATTATTATTATTATTATTATTATTATTATTTCTCAAGACAGTGTTTCTTTACTTAGGAGCAGATGTCTGAAATCCTCCAGGAGATTTTTTTTTCTGGTATAAGACTATGGAAATGAACTTGGCATGGGTAGTGCTCTCCCAGGTGGAGAGGGTGCATACAAGCCTCCTTAGAAGTCTCAGATCAAGGCTAGTCGGAAAGAGCAACAGAGCCCAGCCACCAAAAGCTAGTGCGTTGGTGACTGACAGGTACAGGCTCTTTCAGAAGCATAAAAAGGAATGCTAAATGATCTCACTGACAGAATAAATCTTCTATTTGTTTGGTCTGGTCCAGATGTGCTACAGGCTGATGCAGAAATGTCTGTTGATGCCAATCTCAGTTTAAATCACAATTTGGCAGCAGGTTTAGATTTGTTACTACTAAAACAACAACTACAAATTATCATCATCATAATCATCATCATCATCTTGTAATTATGTGCCATTTAATGTAATACAATTTGTTCAAAAAGATCAACTTGTCTTAACTAGAGACACAAAGAGCCTTACCAGAGGAGATGCAGCAATATCTAGAAAGGCTTAGATGGAGAAACAGAACTTAGCCTTTAGGGGAGGCTGTAGTTCAGACATGTCAAACTCACGACGTCATGTGACATAGCGTGACATATTGGAGCTTTTTCCCCATTGCTGGCTATGGGGTAGGCGCAGTTTCCTCGTGATGTATCCAACCCGTGGGCCAGCAGTTTGACACCCCTGCTGTAGATGCAGTTCAGGCGGGCTTACCCAAATATTAGTTGACTAAATCCAGCTGCCCTTTTGAAAGTGGATACAGCCTAGATTTCAAAGGTTCTGTTGCATTCTCCAAATCTGACCACTGAGGCACAATAACAGGAGGTACTGCCTCACAGACCTAATTGCTGTCGTATGGCACTCATCATTTTAAAATTACATAGTCTCTAACTTAAAGATAGATTTTAGACAGGACCTGATAAACCATGGAGGATATATTTAACATAACAGCAAAATAACCAATTACTTTCAGAGTTGCCATACAACCACCCAGTGATGTAATATTCTCTCTCTGTGTCTTTCTTTTTCTCTTTCTCTTTCTCCCCCCTCCCATCCCACAGAATCTGGGGCTAACATACTAAAGAATAACATTCTGAATAGCTATATCTCACCACCATTTTAATTTTATATTTTTAGGAACCAGAAGATATCTTATGATTTGAGCAGCATGGTAGTCTAGTCATGAAGATGCTCACTTCCCACTCAGAAGGTTGAGAATTTTATCCTTGGTAGAGGCAGATGTTTTTTCCTAAGGCTCAAAGAAAAAATATCTGCGGCAAATTATGTGTGGCATCAGCAAGGGCATTTGACCAGTAAATGCTTACTTCATCCAGTCACCTTGATTCTACCCCAAATTAAGGGAATACAGTCATAAAAAGAGAGTTTCAGGTATCATATGATTTTGAATCACTTTAAACATTAAGAATGACTGAAATTTCCTGAGAAACCACATTCTGCCTTGAAATTTTATAACATTCTAGCATCCAAAACCCTGCAAGATTTTCTGAGGGAACCTCAATGATTCAAGGATTTTGAGGGAGATATTGATGAAATGATCCCTGAAGTTGCATGTGATCCAATCTTTCCTTTAGGGATTATAGCTTTATGAGAAACCTAAAGAGGCCCATCTGAAGGGAAAAGCTCCTCTCACCTTCAAGTTTTGTTAAAGCTTTTCACTACGCAGACCTCAAACATGCATTCATTTTGCAACAAATAAAATGTTGAGATAAGTAGGGCTCATTTGTTATTGCTGTCAAGTAGACAAATGTCATGTTTTCCTTTTCTTCCATTTGTTCCTCATTCAATATACATTTGTTTTGTTTTTCCCTTGCAACCATAACACATCAGATAGCTGCTGGGGATAAGGAAGGAGGAAGAGAAGTGAATAGTTTAAAAATCTATCTGTAATCCAAGTTCAGGACATCAAGTACTGCTCACAAAGAAAAGAAGATAACCATTGGGGATTTTGAAGAAAGGCTGCAGGGATAAGTGAATGAGCCTGGTTATAGAGGGGAAGAGCATAGGGAGAAAATAATAACAGTTTTCCAATATTTGAGGGGCAGTCAAGAGAAGAGGGGATCAACTATTCTCCAAAGCATCTGGGGGCAGGACAAGAAGTAATGGATGGGAACTAATCAAGGAGAGAACCAATCTAGAATTAAGGAGAAATTTCCTGACAGAGCAATTAATCAGTGGAATGGCTTGCCTTCAGAAGTTGTTGGTGCTCCATCACTTGGAGGTTTTTAGAAAGAGATTGGACAGTCATTTGTCCAGAATGGTATAGGGTCTCCTGCTTGAGCGAGGGTTGGACTAGAAGACCTCCAAGGTTTCTTCCAACTCTGTTATTCTGTTAAAATTGTTCTGTAGGTATCCCCTGAACTTGCCTTATCAAACTCTGGGGAAGCTTCTTCAGTCTACCATGAATGATCTTATAG
The DNA here is from genome assembly GCF_947247035.1 of Vipera ursinii. Taxonomy (NCBI): domain Eukaryota; kingdom Metazoa; phylum Chordata; class Lepidosauria; order Squamata; family Viperidae; genus Vipera; species Vipera ursinii. The sequence continues at coordinate 194,003,016 of NC_139512.1, forward strand.
AACATATTAGCTATATTATAGCCCTGTTTCCTTGATATCTTTAACTCAGGAGGAGATTTTTGAGAGAACGTATACAGACATCAAGCTACCTAGAATTAATTTTTTTAGATGTGTACTGTATGTGAGTTAGAAATTTTTGTTAATAGTAACAAAATTAACAAATAACACTTTATTGCAAATCACTTGGCAGAAATGATAATTGAAATAACAGGCTTTAATTTGTCTTATTTATATCAAGTTCACTGTGTCCTATTTCTAACTTAATTTGCAAATAATGAAAAGTGTAGAATTGTGTTTATGTTCATATGCACTTTTTGAAAGTAATATGCTTTGTGTAATGCATAATTACATAACATTATATTATCTACTGTATACCTTTCGTTCTGCCAAATTACAACAATCCAATGGTATATCTTTGAGATTTTATTTGCAAAGTAAACCTATTTTGTAAGAAAGTTAATCTTCCAATGATCTAGTATGAGGTGTGAATATGCATGCACAGGTGTGCATAGGTTTGCACCCTACCTTGCCATATAGTTTGTACTTATCTACTTCCTACTATATCTACAACCTGTTGCTCATTTAATATTTGTGCTGGTGTTACTTTCACAAATATTAAATGATTGGGCTTAATGATAGTCTGTTGTGTGAGTCACAAAGTGAGCTCAGTGGCTGAATGGGGACTTGGCATATTTTTATTTCAGACATAGTTTTTATGTGATCTCTGCTTATGTAAAAGTCCTGTTGCAAAACCTGATAAATACCTAAATTTGATCTCAATGGAATATTTCTTCCTCAATATTTCTTCTCTAGTTCAACATTACAAAAAATTCATCTCTTTAACTATACTGAGCATAAAATTTCATTTCTTTTTTTATTGAAAAGTTTTACAATACATTTTATCTTTAACAATCCCTCCCCCCCTCCACCCAACCCTTCCTAACCCTCCCTAACCCTCCCCCCCCGCCCCTTTCATTTCTATCTATTCTGATTCAACATTATGTAATCTATACTCAAGAGATATCCTAAGGAGTTTCAGTTGCAATCATGGAGTCAAGCTATTCTCCAAAGCGCCCGAAGGTAGGACAAGAAGCAACAGATGGAAACTAATCAAGGAGAGAAGCAACCTAGACCTAAGGAGAAACTTCCTGACAGTTAGGACAATTAACCAGTGGAACAACCTGCCTCCAGAAGCTGTGAATGCTCCAACACTGGAAGTTTTTAAGAAGAGACTGGACAGCCATTTGTCTGAAATGGTATAGAGTTTTCTGCCTGAGCAGGGGGTTGGATTAGATGACCCCCAATATCCCTTCCAAATTTATTATTATTATATGGACAGAGTGCTTGAGGTAAATCATGTATGGTTCAGTCACTGTCTGGTTTAAGACTTCTAGGAGGAAATAGATAATTTGGCCAAGGATGTGGTCAAAGCCTTCTCCAATCAGAGAATTATAGTCACTTTCCTCAAACAACTGTAAGGTTTCTTTTAGACCTAAATAGCTACTTCTTGGACATTATTCACTTCTGAATACTGCTGGATAAAAATGGAATTTTCATTCAACATAGTTGGCTTCCTCTTTCAATTCTCAGAGCTTTAAGGCAAAACTACCTTGATATCTACATCATGAAGTATTATCAAAAGTAATATTTACAAGGTAACTCAATGTTCCTAGTTGTTTCCAGAGAGGAATGTCATGGGAAGTACTGAAATTGGTTATGCTGAGTCTGATCACTGGTTCATTTATCTCAATGAACTAATGAAAAACAGCAGATCCTGAAAGGTTGGAAATTTCACTGCAGCTGCCAGAGACAGATCTACAAAGTTTAAAACAGGATAATGGCCCTTATACCAGTGCAGTTAGTGACAACTATGTTTTTAACCACTGATGTTTCTAAAAGTTGTTATGAAAAATCATAGCAATTCTACCCATTGAAAGAGATCTTTCCCCTGAGTTATTAGTACCAGTAGCAGTCAGTCAAGTTAATTTGTATTCCATTTTATTTTATACTTAATAGAATAACAGAGTTGGAAGGGACCTTGGAGGTCTTCTAGTCCAAGCAGGAACAAATGGTTTTCCAATCTTTTCTTTAAAATCTTCATATTGGAGCACCAACAATTTCTGGAGGCAAGTTGTTCCACTGATCAATTGTTCTGTCAGGAAATTTCTCCATAGTTCTAGATTGCTTCTCTCCTTAATAAGTTTCAGTTTTGTTCTGCTTTTTCTTTATGGAATTGATAAATTGCTCTCTCCAATTTCATCATCATAATGCCTTGTGAGGTTAGATAGAATCTGAAATCACAATTGGCCCATACTGCAGTATGCATTCGTATTCCAGTATTTGAGGAGCTGCCACAAAGAAGAGGGGGTCAACTTATATTCCAAAGCACCTGAAGGCAAGACAAGAAGCAACGGATGGAAAGTAATCAAGGAGAGAAGCAACCTGGAACTAAGGAGAAATTTCCTAACAGTGAGAACAATTAACTAGTGGAACAACCTGCCTTCAGAAGTTGTGGGTGCTTCATCACTGAAGGTTTTTAAGAAGAGACTGGACAGCCACTTGTCTGAAATGGTATAGGGCAGGGGTAGGCAACCTCGGCTCTTTTATGACTCATGGACTTCAACTCCCAGAATTCCTGAGTCAGCTATGCTGACTCAGGAATTTTGGGAGTTGAAGTCCATGAGTCATAAAAGAGCCGAGGTTGCCTACCCCCGGTATAGGGTCTCCTGCTTGAACAGAGAGTTGGACTAGAAGACCTCCAAGGTCCCTTCCAGCTCTATTCTGATTGATTGATTGCTCAAGGAGATTCATGGGGTATTCAAACCCAGATTTTAGAAATCTAGTTGCTATATCTTTATTCTATCTCCAGCAGTAGTGAAAACCTCAAAACAATGATAAAACAAGTATCATGTAGGAAATTGTTTGGTATATCTTGCCATTTTACTCCATTGCTCAATAGGAGAATCAAACTTTCTCCCAATCTCTTCCCATTCGTGAGTGATCATTGCCAAACCAGTTAACTTTAAGTTAAATAATAATATCCCTTTTCTTTAAATTATTCTACCTCATTTTGAATCTAGGACAGGAAGAGGAATAAAATAAATAAATCAATAAAGCTTGAAATCCCCAGGCTGAAAATGCCAAGAAAGCGCAAAGCACAGGTGGAGGTAGTATCTCTAATAAATTATGAAACCCTATAAACAAAAATGGATTTTTTTTTCAGACTTATAACCAGGCAGATCAGCTCATCCTATAAGATTTGCCTGGGCGTTCCAGATCCCCAGGCAGCTGAAGAAAAAGCATTTTAATTTATAGCAAAAGTATCTCTTCTTAGTGGGTGTCATAACAGCAGGAAAGTAAAACTGGGGCAGCTAATTTGAGGTTAAAGAACAATAAGAGCAGCATCATTATGTCAATTCTATAAGGAAAGCTAGCATTCTTATTTCCATACTGTATTACAGCTGTAAGAAGACAAGATGGAAGGATGGACAGTTTAGCTAGGGTCATCTTGTGAATACATAACTCAGTTTGATTTCCCCACTATTAGAAGTACTTAAGAAACTTTGTTACTGCTTCCTGAAGTGAGTGCTGAACTTGAAATATGTTAGTTTCTTTAAAGTACTCCATCTCCCTAATTGTAAAGGCAAATACAGGCACTCAACAATTATGTTATGGTCATCTGACTCTGTTTCTTGAAAGGAGTCTTCAGAGATAAATTGTCCAGGTCTTCAGCTTTGTCAGCTTTCCCTTCATAGCCAACTGGATGTCAGCTACAAAGGAGATTGAGTAATTTTCTTTTTCTTTATCAATATGAATACACACCCATTACTTCTCACATTCCTTAAACAAAAATGTTTGGAGTGAACATATCTGAGGTCTGGGCAGCCTAGAATTGTTATTAAACAAAGAATTTTCCAGATTGTCTTTGGAGGTCCTCATAAAGCAGGGGTGTCAAACTTGCAACATCACTTTTTTCCCATTGCCAGCAATGGGGTGGGTGGGGTTTTGGCATGTCGCATCCGGCCCGTGGGCTGGCAGTAATACACCCCTGTCCTAAAGTTTGTAATTCTACCTATAATTATGTAGTCACTGAGTTGCAGCTGTTTCACAGACGTTCTATTGGTCTTTTGTCTTCTAGGCCTTTCACAGGAGAAAAGCAGGAGTTGTTGCTGCTAATGCAGCACACACACAATAGCATCTGGCCAAAGGCTCTACAGAGTTGACGTTTTTGTGGTAAAGTTTTCCACAGGACAATACCAAGTTCCATAGCACTTCAATCTTTTAATGAGGTACATACATCAGGATACTTTTTTTTAAGAATAATGGCATTTTGCTACTGTGAATTAACATATGATTAAATAAGCATGATGTAAGATCTCATAGAACAATATGCTATGCTTTGCCATATCAATAGATCAATGGCCCAATCTGCTTCCAAGAATGTATCCATCTATAACATCTAAGATAAACTAATCATAAGGTAATGTGTTGGAAATGTCATGTAACTAAAGTAATGTTTTATCACATGTAGTAGACATGTAAAAAGCCCCCAAGTATTTGAAAGATATGCATTGTACAATGCTGAAAATTTAGGAATTTAAATTGGAAACAAAACCACAACTTTTCTTCCTTGATATAATCTGAAATGTATGTTTATAACAGCAAGAATAAATGTTGATAAGAAAGATACAATTCAGATAATATCTGACTGGGAAGTTAAATTTGGAGTCAATGCAACAAAGAAGAAATTAACAGTACATAAGCTCAAAAGAAACTTAATCAAATTTAAGCAAGAATGGCTCCTATACATGCAACACATCACACAGCATGGCAAATATAGGATTACTTAAAATTTGGTTTTTAAGGGGGGTAAAATGTCTATTATATGGAAGCAGATATACAAAAATGGGGAAGCTAAAATCCCAACAGGCTTTTCTTTTTTTTTTCTTTCTTTTTTGGTTGGTATTTTAATTTTTGTTAAATATGATCTACATATCTATTTTTTCCTTTTATTAACATGTAAACCACTATACACCCCCTCACACACAATCTATATAAAATAATAAAGTAAAGGTTTTCCCTGTCCAGTTGTATCCAACTGTAAGGAGTGGTGCTCACCTCCATTTTTTTAGCTGACAGAGCCAGAATTGTCTGAAGACATTTCCACAGTCATGTGGCCAGCACAGCTATATGCCAAGGCTCATGGATCTCTGCTATTTTCCCATTGATTTAGTACCTATTTATCTACTTTCATTTGCATGCTTTTGAACTGCTAAATTGGCAGGAGCTGGGGCAAGTAACAGGAGCTCACCCTATCATGTGGTGCTTGGGTCTGTCATTTTTACTGTGAGCACACTGGCACACATTAAAAATTAAATTATATATGTTTATATAATTTTATACACACACACACCTCATATATATATTTAATACATAGCAGGAAGAGGAAACTTGAGAGTTCACAAGGTTGATGGAACAAAACTTTGACTGAATCTAGATGTTCTGAATCTAGATGTTCTGCTTTGGATACCATGAAGCATCCTCCCAAAAGGTAACAAGGAAAACAAGTCATGAAGAGGATGTGTAGTGTCCCAGACAATACTCTGGATCCTGCTTAAGCATCACTTGTATACTATGTCCTGAATAGAAGGAAGCAAAATACTGATAATCTTTTCTGCCATCCTCACCACTCTCTGCACCACTTTCCTGTCCGAAGCAGTAATGCTTCCAAACCACACTATAATGCTGTATAACAGGATGCTCTTGATCGTCCCCCCATAGAAAGTGGTGAGGACAGGGGAAGGAAGATGTACTTGTCTCATGTGATGCAGAAAATGCAGGTGCTGCTGTAACTGCTTCACCAGTGTCTCACTGTTCAGCGACCAAGCCAGTAGCACCATAAACGTAATGCTGCTAACCACCTCCACAGGTGAATCAATAATACACAGAGGTGTGGGGCTGTGCTTGCCTTTTCTAAAATCAACAATGATCTCTTTAGTTTTTCCTACATTTTAGATGAGGCTATTTTTATTACACCAGTTCACCAACCCTCTACCCCCTTGCAGTAAGCACCCTCATTGTCATCCTGAATAAGGCCCATAACTGTTGTATCATTTGCATACTCAAAATATGGTTGATGGCAAACCTTGCACAATAGCTCAAGACCAAAACCAGCATTGTATAACAAATATTTTGAAGTAATCTGCAGAGGTTTCTTCTTTCTAATAATATATTTAATTTTTATGAAATAGTCAATTTTAGGTTTGTAACATCAATATTCTTAATTATAACTAATATTGATAGAATATATCTTTCCTTTTTCTCTATTTCCATTAACCACCTATGTAGCTTTCAAAAGTATCTTTTAATTAGAGAATTGTATCATTGAGGAAAATGTTTAGTTAAATACTGCTATCAGAGGGCCTTTGATCTCCTCTTTATTCAGGATTTCCAAACAAGCATTTCAGCTTAAAATGGAAGAACCTGCATATTCATTCAAACTATGTTGAAATGCTAAGGATCTAACCTTAAACCTAATTATCTGACAATTGCCCTGAATTATTGAATCGATACAGACAGGGCTGAGGTGTCAGTGCTCCCTCCATGCTAGATTTCTAGTGCCACCCAGAATTTCCCTATGGCAGGGGTAGGCAACCTCTGCTCTTTTATGACTCATGGACTTCAACTCCCAGAATTCCTGAAGTCCATGAGTCATAAAAGAGCCGAGGTTGCCTACCCCTGCCCCATGGAATAGGCAAAGTATCTTCCCCCAAGCCATGCAAAGCTCTTTCCAGTAAAACATGTACTGATGAAGGATTCTGTCAAATGACGGAACTTTCTTTCCTGGTTTAAACTGATCTTCTCTGCAGCCCAGGACTAGTGCTTTCTGGGTGGAAAAAAGCTAGTTTTGTTTTTGCTGGAAAATAGTTCTTTCCAAAGAACACTAGACTTGTATATGTAGGAAACCCACATAAGAAGTGGCAAGCACCTTGGTTGAACATTAAGTTGGCAAATGCTTGGTTTCTCCTGCAGTGGATGGCCATGGAGGGCAATGTCCAGAAACCAGAGAGGAGTAGGCATACATGAAGCAGCCTAAGGTAGCCAATACATGTTGAGAAGATCCCAGGCCTTGATCCCAGGTTTGCCTGGTGCACCAGTTGCGCCCCTATCTAGACCGAGATGCCCTACGTACGGTCACTCATGCGCTCGTTACCTCCCGTATAGACTACTGCAATGCTCTCTACATGGGACTGCCCTTGAAGACCACCCGAAGGCTTCAACTGGTGCAGAATACGGCTGCACGTGTTGTGATGGGAGCGTCCCGATACTCCCATATTACACCCCTCCTGTGTGAGCTGCATTGGTTACCGGTTGTCCTCTGGGTGAGATTTAAGGTGCTGGTTCTTACCTATAAAGCCCTACATGGCTTAGGTCCGGGATATTTGCAGGACCGTCTGCTGCCAGGAATGACTGCCCATCGCCCTGCATGCTCACACAGGGAGGGCCTCCTCAGGGTGCCGTCGGCCAGACAATGTTGACTGGCGACCCCCAGGGGGAGGGCCTTCTCTGTGGGGGCACTTGCCCTTTGGAATCAACTCCCCTTGGAGCTCCGGATGGCCCCGGATCTCCGTTCCTTTCGTCGCGACCTTAAAACATGGCTTTTTCAACAGGCCGACCTGGACTGATGGAAGGGAGGTTTTCTTAATTTTGTTCTATTGTGTTTTTAATTGGACTATTTATGGGATAATTTGATTTAATACCTTTTAATGTTTGTATTTTGTGTTTTTATCGTTGTTAGCTGCCCTGAGTCCTTTGGGAGATAGGGCGGCATACAAATCCCATAAATAAATAAATAAATAAATAAATAAATAAATAAATAAATAAATAAATAAATAATCAATCAACTTCCTGGTTTATGAAGCACTGTGGATCATATGCACCAAGCATTGTGTCAGGAGAAGAAAACAACACTATTCATAAAAAATGACTTGAAGCTGCCTTTTTTGGGCTGGAGATGTAACAAAATCAAAATACTGAAGACATGTTTGCTAGAAATAGTTATCAGAATATGTTCATGTTGCAGTTAGAAGTAAGGATGATTTCAAAATCTGATCATTCAACTATTCAAGCACACATATAAGCTCACAGGAATCTAGACAACATGACTCTTACACATAGCTTGTCATGACAAACATTTATTGAGCAGCATAACTATCCCAGTGACTTATAGTGCATTCAGAGAGTATTCATATTCCCTTCAAATTTTGTCAATTTTGTTATGCTGCAGCCTAATTCTACAGCACAACAAAGTTCTACAGTTGTTGAAATTCATTTTTTTATTAATCTACTCTCAGTACCCCATAATGACAAAGTGAAAATAGAAGTTTAGAAATGTATTAAAAAGAAAAAAAATGAAATATTACATTGGCATAAATATTCAGACTCTTTGCAAAAATACTTGAAATTTAGCTGAGATGCCTCCCATTTCTCTTAAACATGGCTGGCATGGTTCTACGCCTTGATTGGAGTCGACCTGTGGTAAATTAAATTGATTGGGCATGATTTGGAAAGGCACACACCTCTCTATAGAAGGCCTCACAGCTGACAATGCATACTGTAGCAGGGCAAAAACCATGAGGTCAAAGGATCTGCCTGCAGAGCTCAGACAGGATTATTGCAAGGCACAGAACTTGGGAAGGCTACAATAAAATTTCTGCTGCACTGAAGGTTCCTAAGACCACAGTGGCCTCTTCCAAGAGCTGGTCACCCAGCCAATTTGAGTAATCATGGGGAGAAGGGCCTTAGTAAGAGAGATGACCAAGAACCCAATGGTCACTCTGACTGAACTCCAGAGATCCTGTGTGGAGATGGGACAGAGTTACAGAATAACAACCATCACTGCAGCCCTCCACCAATTTGGGCTTTATGGTAGAGTGGCTAGACAGAAGCCTCTCCTCAGTGCAAAACACATGAAAGCCTGCTTGGCGTTTGCAAAAAAGCCCCTGAAGGACTCTCAGACTGTGTGGAACAAGTTTTTTCTGCTCTGATGAACCAAGATTGAACTGTTTGGCCTCAATTCTAAACATTATGTCTGAAGGAAACCAAGCAACACTCATCACTGGCCCAATACCATCCCAATAGTGAAGCATGGTGGTTGCAGCATTATGTTGTGGGCTGTTTTGGCAGCTGGGAGACTGGTCAGTGTTGAGGGAAAGCTGAATGGAGCAAAGCATAGGGATATCCTCAATGAAAACCTGTTCCACAGTGCTCAGGACCTCAGACTGGGCTGAAGGTTGAATTTCCAACATGACAACGATCCTAAGCACACAGCCAAGACAACACCAGAGTGCTTAGGAACAACTCTGTGAATGTCCTAGAGTGGTCCAGCCAGAGCCATGACTTGAACCCTATTGAACCCTATTGAAGGATCTGAAAATGGCTGTTCACTGACTGTTGCCTTCCAGCCTGATTCATCTTGAGAAGATTTGCAAGAAAGAATGGCAGAAAAATCACCCAATCCAGATGTGCCAAGCTTTTGTCGCATCATACCCAAAAAGACTCAAGGCTGTAATTGCTGCCACAGGTGCTTCAACAAAGTACTGAGTGAAGGGTCTAAAAACTTATACCAATGTGATATTTCAGTCTTTTTCTTTTTAATAAATTTACAGACATTTTAAAATTCTGTTTTCATGTTGTCATTATGGGATACTGAGTGTAGATTAATGAGAAAAAAAAATGAATTTCAACAACTGTAGAATCAGGCTGCAACATAACAAAATTGAAAAAAGTGAAGGGTGTCTGAATGCTTTCTGAATGCATTGTAATTTGAATGTGATTATAATTTAGGTTTTGGCATTTTGTGTAATAGATCTGGTCATCATTGTCAAGTCATAGCTCTGTGAAACTGGGCAAAGATAAAATATTAAATAATAAAAAAGTTTAAAGGCAAAAGCTACACTTAGAATTATTGCCTAACATGCTGATAAACTGATGTGAAAGCATTGTGAAAGCTTTCTTTCCTTAGAATTGAGAATAAAAGTTAATGCTGAGCTGTCACTCCTTCACTTTGTACTTTGGCATGTGCATTGTGTAGAAAGAAGAATAATACAATATTTCAGGTTAAAAAGAACTGTTCAGAGAAACAGAAACCATCCATATTCCAAAGACTCTTCAATGAAAAACATATAAGATTGACATGGTAGAGTATTAATCTCAATTTAGCTTCTCTTTGCTATTCTAAAATATACTAGCAAAAATTACTCCCTTGAAATGCTATACTGGTTGGGGGGGGGGAGAAGGAGTCTGCAAGATCACTTTATGGGTTTTCAGGAGGAATTCTCTCTGCAGACTGAGATATGTTTATATCTGACAAAGTGTAGTTGCCACCAACTCTTTCTTTCTTTCTTTCTTTCTTTCTTTCTTTCTTTCTTTCTTTCTTTCTTTCTTTCTTTCTTTCTTTCTTTCTTTTTTTCTTTCTTACACTCCAAGTGAATTGGAGGAGAAAACAAAGGAGCTAACCCTTATTTTATCTTTCCTTACATCCAAAGGAAATAGTGGTTTGAATAGCACGGACTGGGAACAAACATGACAGAAGAGAGTGCAAGTCAATAAGAATGTAGCAAAGGAACTTCTGACTAATTTGAATGACATGTCTCCAAACCATGATGAAATATACTCGAGAATACTGAAGGAAATGCTATCAAGAGCTCTGTTGATTATCTTTTTGTACTCCTGGAGAACTGAGGAGGTATCAGAAGACCGGAGAAAAGCAAATGCTGTCTCCATTAACTAGGCTGCATTAACAGAGGGATAGAATCAAGATCACGTGAAGTACTAATACCACTTTACAATGCCTTGGTAAGGCCATATTTGGAATACTGCGTCCAGTTTTGGTCACCACGATGTAAAAAAGATGTTGAGACTGTAGAAAGAGTACAGATAAAAGCAACAAAGATGATTAGAGAACTGGAGGCTAAAACATATAAGGAATGGTTGCTGGAATTTGGTATGTGTAGTTTAACGAAGAGAAGGGTGAGGGGTGACATGATAGCAGTGTTCCAATATCTCAGGGGCTGCCACAAAGAAGAGGGAGCCAGGCTGTTCTCCAAGGCACCTGAAAGCAGGACAAGAAGCAACGGATGGAAACTAGTCAAGGAGAGAAGCAACCTAGACCTAAGGAGAAGGTCTAGGTCTTTCTCATCAGAGGTTAAAATATCTTATCAAAGTTTGCTCCTTGTAAAATCCATACAGTTTAACATCTAACTTGCATTTGTAAATGTGCTCACCATGATAGATTGATACCCTGATTTTCCATTTCTTGTTTAGATTTTAAATTCCCATCAGAGTTTAGAATATCTCTGTATGTCCAGATTTTTTCAAAATTAACTAAATTTGAGTGTACAAATGCTTCCATTGTTGAAAGCTACCCTGGAATTTTCAGATATATTTTACATTTTTTCCCCATGTTGTTAATAATGCATTTCTTATATAGTGGTTTTGAAAGTACTTACGAGTTTTATTTTTCCCATTCCATAAAAAAGAGTGTCACCCTAATTGTAAATCATGTCCCTCCAAATATAACAACTTTTTGTTTCTAAGAATTATCCATTCTTTTACCCATATTAATGCAGATGCTTGATAATATAAAACCAACTCTGGGAAACCAAAACCTCCATTTTCCTTGGCATCTTGTAACATTTTCATCTTGATTCTAGCTTTCTTTCCTTGCCAAATAAATTTCAAAATTAATGAATTTAAATCTTCCAAAAAAAAAATTCTCAACTTTATAGGTATTGTTTGGAATAGAAATAACATTTTTGGTAATATATTCATTTTCACTGTAGCAATTCTTCCTAATATTGACAATTGCAAGTTTTTCCATTTTTCCAAATCCACTCTTATTTGATTCAATAAGTTTGTATACTTATCTTCTTTTATCATTGAACATTTTCCTGTTAAGTATATTACCAGGTATTTAACCTTTTTAATTATTTGTAGTTCTATTTTTGTGACATTTGTTTTTGTTTATCTGAGAGATTTTTAACTATTACTTTAGTGTTTTCTATGTTTATTTTCAGTCCTGCTATTTCTCCATACTGTTCTATCTTTTCCAGTAGTTTAGGAATCATCTCTAAAGGTTCTTCTAAAACCCTAATCCTAACCCTTAAAAATGACATGGAAAGTGGGTTAGGATTCAGAGCTTGTCAATCAGAAGGTCGGCAGTTTGGCGGGTCAAATCCCGAGTGCCGCGTAGCAGAGTGAGCGCCTGTTACTCGTCCCAGCTTCTGCCAACCTAGCAGTTCAAAAGCACATAAAAAGGCAAGTAGAAAAATAGGGACCACTACGGTGGGAAGGTAACAGCATTCCGTGCACCTTTGGCATCTAGTCATGCCGGCCACATGACCACGGAGACGTCCTCGGACAAGCGCTGGCTCTTCGGCTTTGAAATGGAGATGAGCACCGGCTCCTAGAGTTGGAAATGACTAGCACGCATGTGCGGGGGAACCTTTACCTTTACCTTATATTAAAACAAAAAGAATTTATGGAAATGGCAACAAAAGAAATGGAGTTTTACTTTAAAAAAAACAAAAAAGAAGATACAACATTACAAAACGTATGGGATACAGTCAAAGCATATTTTAGAAGTATAGCTATAACATACATGGTGGGGGAAAAATAATCAAAAAAGACAACAATACCTATTATTAAGGGAAGAATTTGAAAAATTAGAATCAGAACTGCAAATGAATCTGCAAAAGAAGATACTGAAAAGAGAAACAGAAACAATAAAACATAAATTAAATCTGCTGGATTCAGAAAAATTGGCACAGCAAATCGAGCAAAATAAAACTTTTTTGAAAATTCAAACAAGCCAGGAAGATAGCTTACAAACTTAAAAACAGAAGAAGAAACTGATAAATAACTTAGTAGATGAAAAAAGTTGCTTACAATTTAAAAATGAAGAAATAAAAAAGATAATTAAAGGAACTGTAAAAGATAATTATTAGGAACTGTATGATATAGAAGAAATCCCACGGGAGAAAATGATTCAATATCTGGAAAAAAATAATCTTCAAAAAATTTCAGAAACTTTTAAAACCATGCTAGATGAAAAAATAACAATGATGGAAATAACAGAGGCTATAAGAAGACAAAAAAATGAGAAAACCCTGGGCCAGATGGACTACCAGCAGAGCTATATAAATCTTTACAAGATATATTAAGTGAAGGATGTGTGCAATGAACTTTTGTTGGAGGCTAAACTCCCAAATACATGGACAGAAGCAAATATTACCCTAATACCAAAAGAAGATTCAGATTTGACACAGATAAAAAATTACAGACCGATATCATTATTAAATGTGGATTATACATTTTTACTTCAATAATAGCAGAGAGACTGAAAAGATTTATAATTGAATTTATACATTCAGACCAAAATGGATTTTTACCAAAGAGACAAATTAAAAATAATTTAAGATTGATAATGGATATATTGGAATACTATGAACTACATCCAGGGAAACAATTGGCACTAATATTTTTAGATGCCCAAAAGGCATTTGATAATGTTTCCTGGCAATTTATGATTCAGCAATTAAAAATAATGGACTTTGGACAAAACTTTACAAATATGATTAAAACAATACACAATAAACAAACAGCAAAAGTGATTGTAAATGGAGATTACACAGAGAATTTTTTAAAAATATTTTTATTTTTATTTTTTCCAACTCCCCCCCCATACATATCATCAAATATACCATAATACATAAATACACACACGTAAATTTTGGTGTTGCTCGTCCATTTCCCCTTTCACTGTATCTACACTCCTTGTCTCTTTCCTCTTCTCTACCTTCTTTCTCCCTTTCTTCTCTTTCTTTCCTACTTCCCTCTTCTTCCTCTCCTCTCCTCTTTCCTTCAACACTCCCCTCCCGTTTCTCCCCACTTCTCCTCCTCTTTCCCTCCAACCTTCCTACTTCCTTCCCCCTTCTCTACTCTCTTCCCTCTCTCCTCTCCTTTCTTCCCTCTCATCCCTCTTCAAATACAATTCAGGGGTAATGTCTGAGCAACTCCTCTCCCTAGATTTTCAATATCTATATTAGATATAATAACATTAATTTTCTATTACGTTAATATTTCTATAAATTTGACCTTCTAGGTATATACTTCTTTAAATCTTTATACTATCTCTGGTTATCCAATACTGTGTCACCTGGGTCTCCCTCCTTATCTCCTCCTTTTTCTTCCATCTAAATTAGTGTTAGCCGTCTTTTAACCATATTCTCTTTTCACCCAATCATAAAAATTTCCCCAGATTTCATAATACTCTGACTCTGTCTTATCTTTAATTATCATTGTTAATCTATTCATTTCCGCACATTCCATTATTTTCCCGATCACCTCTTCTTCTGGGGGAGCTTTCAGTGCCTTCCAGTTTTGTGCAAACACAATCCTAGCTGCAGTGGTTATATGAATAATCAAATATGTGTTCTCTTTACTATATTTCTCTGGTAAAATGTCTAACAGGAATATTTCTGGTCTTAGTTTTATACGTTGTTGTATCATCTTTTCTATCCATGTTCTAATTATATTCCAATAAGTTTAGCTTCTACACACATCCACCTCATATGATAGAAAGAGCCTGGTATTTGATGACATTTCCAACATTTCATAGATCTGTCCTTAAACATTTTAGCTAGACTTTCTGGAGACATATGCCATCTATAGAACATCCTGCACATATTTTCTTTATACGCTGTGACCATTGTCAGTTTATAGTTTCTTTCCCATAATTGCTGCCATCTAACTAATTCAATCGTATATCCAAAGTTTTTGTCCATTTTATCATTGACTCCTTTACTTGCTCCTCCTCTAATTCTCTATATAGTAAGTAGCTATACATTTTTAATCCATTTTTCTTCAGTTCCTGTAAATATTTCATCTAACTCTGTTATCCCCAAATTAAAACCATCTATTTTAGCATCTTTTTCATATCTAGATTGTATTTGTGTTCTCATGTACCAATCCATCTTTATTCCTTGTTCCTCTAATTGTTGTTTGGTTTACAGCTGTTAGTCTGTTAGTAGGTCTTTATATCTTATAATGTTTCCCATGTTAAACATATTGGGGTGTATTAACGCTTCCATAGTTGAGAGCCAATCTGGAATCCTCAAGTAATGCTTCCTCTTTATTTTCTCCCAAACCATCAATAAAAAATTCCTTATATGATGTCTCTGGAAATAGCTATGTATTCTATTTTTCCCATACCATATGAAAGTGTGCCATCCCAACTGTAAATCATGTCTCTCTAATGTCAATAATCTTGTGTTCCTCAGTAAGATCCCTTCTCTCATCCATGATAATGCTGCATCCTTATAATATAATTCCCAATTAGGTAAACCAAAGCCACTTCTGAATCTTGCATCTTGTAACATTTTTAGATTAACCCTTGCCTTTTTTCCCTGCCAAATATATTTCAAAATTATTTTGTTAAGCCCCTCAAAATATTTCTTTTCCAATCTTATTGCTATTGTTGAAAACAAAAATAACAATCGTGGTAGTATATTCATTTTGATTATCGCAATCCTTCCCATTAATGATAGTTGAACATTTTTCCATTTATTCAAATCTACTTTGATTTGTCTTTTCAGATCTTCTTTAAGTGTTGTGCATCTTGCTGTCAGGTGGATCCCCAGATATTTTACCTTCTTTACCATCTGTATATCTAGCTTTCCCATCAATTCTTTTTTGTTTTTGTTTTGTTTTTCAGTAATATTTTTCACTAGCATTTTTGTTTCATCTTTACTAATCTTCAAGCCCGCTACCTCACCATATTTTTCTATTTATTCTATTAATACAGGTCCTGTCTCTAGTGGTTCTTCCAAGATAAATACTAAATCATCTGCAAAAGCTTGTAGCTTATATTCTTCCCTCTTAACTTTCATACCTTTTATATCCTTATTCTGTCTTATACTTCTGTTTAGTACCTCTAATGTCAAGACAAATAATAATGGAGATAGAGGGCATCCCTGCCTTGTTCCCTTCATAATATTAATCTTCTCAGTCATGTCTCCATTTATCATTACTTTGGCTGCTTGCTTATTGTAAATTGTTTTAATTACATTTATAAATTTCTCCCCAAAGTCCATAGTCTGTAGTTGTCCTATCATGAATTGCCAATTCACATTGTCAAATGCCTTCTGTGCATCCAGAAACATCAATTTGTTTAAAGTTTTAGCTGATCTCGTCATTCTCATCTCTCTTTTCTCTTTTGCCTCTTTTGCTCTTGTCCCTTCTCTCAACACCCTTTCTTCCTGTTCTTTGCTATACTTACTCCGTTGCTTCTCTGTCTCATCTCCCTGATGCCTGATTTCTCTTTCCCCTCTTAGCCTTTCTTCTTCTTGCTGCTCAAAATAGTGGTCATAGAAAAGTTCTGCTTTCTCTAATGTGTCCAGTCTATGTCTCTGTTCTTGCCAATTTACCATTACTCCTTCTGGTATTAACCATCTAATATTTATCCCTTTTTTAATTAAGCATTTTGTCAAAAATTGATATCCTTTCTCAAATCTCTCACTCTTCTTGGGATCTGTTTTAATATCACTATCTCTCTTCCTTTGTATTTTATTGTAGCATTTCTCAGCTTCTGTAGTATATCTGCCCTTAATTTTTTTTTAGTAAATCTCATATGAACCTCTCTGGGGAGATTATTTAGTTTAGTTTAGTTTTATTTGATTTCTATACCGCCCTTCTCCCTAGGGACTCAGGGCGGTTCACAGGACATATATAAATAACGATACAAAAGTTAAAAGGAAATTAAACCAGTGCCCAGTTAAAAAAACAACAATAATAAGTACTAAAAAAACACCAATTAAAAACCCATATTCCCCCATCAGGCCAGACCAGCTAATTCAAATAAGTGGGTCTTCAGCCCGCGGCGGAAGGATCGGAGGTCTGATGCCATCCGGAGCTCAACCGGCAGTTGGTTCCATAATGCCGGAGCGCCCACAGAGAAGGCCCTCCCCCTGGGGGCCACCAGTTGACATTCCCTGACCGGAAGCACCCTGAGGAGGCCCTCTCTGTGGGCACGTACTGGGCGGAGGGAAGTTGACGCCGGCAGCAGGTGGTCCCCGAGGTAACCCGGACCCATGCCATGTAAGGACTTAAAGATCATGACCAAGACCTTGAACCTCACCCGGAAGACAACTGGTAGCCAATGCAGCTCGCGGAGCAAAGGTGTAACATGGGAGTACCGGGAAACTCCCAAGACAACTCTCGCGGCCGCATTCTGTACCAGTTGGAGCCTCCGAGTGGTCTTCAAGGGAAGCCCCATGTAGAGAGCATTACAGTAGTCAAGGCGAGAGGTCACAAGCGCATGAGTGACCGTACACAGGGCATCCCGGTCCAGATAGGGCCGCAACTGGCGCACCAGGCGAACCTGGGCGAAAGCCCCCCTAGTCACGGCCACTATATGATATTCCAGAGTAAGCCGTGAATCTAGGAGGACTCCCAAGTTGCGAGCCCTATCCACGGGGGGTAAGAGCTCACCCCCCATAGGAAGAGATGGAACATTTTGAATGTCCCGGGATGCCGGAATGTAAAGCCACTCAGTCTTGTCAGGGTTGAGTTGAAGTCTGTTCCTCCCCATCCAGACCCGAACCGCCTCCAGGCAACGGGACATCACAGCGAGGGCATCACTGGGGTGGTTTGGGGTCGAAAAGAAAAGTTGGGTATCATCGGCATATTGATGATACCCAACTCCAAAACCATGAATGATCTCACCCAGCGGTTTCATGTAGATGTTGAACGGGAGAGGCGAGAGAACCGACCCCTGAGGAACTCCACAAACGAGAGACCTAGGGGCCGATCTCTGCCCCCCTGCCAACACCAACTGCGAGCGTCCCAGGAGATAGGAGGAGAACCACTGAAGAACTGTGCCTCCCACTCCCAATCCCCTGAGGCGCCGCAGCAAGATACCATGGATGGTATCGAAAGCCGCCGAGAGGTCTAATAGGACTAGGACAGAGGAATATCCCCTGTCCTGAGCCCTCCAGAGATCATTCACCAGAGCGACCAATGCCGTCTCCGTGCTGTACCCGGGCCTGAAACCCGATTGGTAGGGGTCCAAATAATCTGCTTCATCCAGGACCAGAGGGAGCTGATGCGCCACCACACTCTCAACAACCTTCGCAAGAAAGCGAAGGTTGGAGACTGGACGAAAGTTGTTCAATACAGCTGGGTCCAAGGCAGGCTTCTTGAGGAGAGGTCTCACCACCGCCTCCTTCAAGACGGTGGGGAAATAACCCTCACTCAGAGAAGCAGATATAACCGCCTGGAGCCAGCCTCGTGTCCTCTCCCTAGCTGCATAAACCAGCCAGGAAGGGCACGGGTCCAATAAACATGTGGTGGAGCTCAGCCTTCCCATAATCCTGTCTACTTCATCAGGGGTCACAGAATCAAACTCTTCCCAGATAACATTGACAAGACCGCCCATGTCCTGATCGCCAGACTCTGCCCAGCTGGAGTCCAAACCGGTCCGAATCCGAGCAATTTTATCCGACAGATGTTGGCTAAATTCCTCGGCACGACCCTGCAAGGGATCCTCCCTCACCTCCTGATTAAGAAGTGAGCGAGTCACCCTAAACAGGGCGGCCGGGCGATTATCTGCGGACGCGATGAGGGTGGAGAAGTAATTACACCTCGCCACCCTCATCGCTGCGAGATAAGACCTAATATGGGTTCTTAACCGCAACCGGTCGGGTTCGGATCGGCTAGACCTCCAGCAGCTCTCTAGGCCCCGTTTCCGACGCTTCATCTCCCGGAGCTCCGCGGAAAACCATGGAGCTTGCTGGGATCTGCACCGGGTCAGGGGCCGCAAGGGTACAACCCGGTCAAGTGCCTCAGTGGCTGCCCTTTCCCAGGCTTCCACTAAGGCATCCGCCGAGTTGTGAGCAATGGAGGCAGGTGGGGACCCCAGCACCGCTTGGAATCTATCAGGATCCATTAAGCGTCTGGGGTGGTACCATCTAATTGGCTCCGTACCCCCACGGCAGGGGGTGGCAAAACGGAAGACCAGCCGCAGGAGGTGATGATCGGTCCATGACAGGGGCATAATAAATGGAGAGCCCCCACCAAGATCATCCAACCACCGTCCAGATAAAAAATCAGGTCAAGGGTGTGGCCTCCCTCATGAGTAGGCTCAGAAATTACTTGCGTCAGGTCCATGGCCGTCATGGAAGCCATGAACTCCCGAGCTAGCTCAGATGAACCTCCCAGGGATGGTAGATTGAAGTCTCCCAAAACAATAAGTTTGGGAAACTCAACCACCAACCCCGAGAGGATATCGAGCAGCTTGGGCAGGGCTGCCGCTGCGCGACTAGGCGAAATGTACACCAGCAGCAATCCCAACTGCGCCTCAGAACCAAATCTCACAAAGAGAGACTCACACCCGACTATCTGAGGAACGGTGGTCTCCCGCGGACATAAGGTCTCCCTCATAGTCACCGCCATACCCCCACCCCTACCATGAGCTCATGGCCGATGTAGCACCCGGAAGCCTGGTGGGCAGAGGTCAACCAAAGGGACCCCACCCTCTGGGCCCAACCAAGTCTCCGTGATGCAAGCCAGGTCCGCGTGCTCACCCTCAACTAAATCCCTAACGAGGGGAGCTTTGTTAACCACGGACCTGGCATTCAGGTACACCAGCCGGAGCTCAGGAGGCTACACATCCTCGCTCCCGGAACCTCGAGGAAGAAGCAGAGGGTCGGAGCACCTCACCGCTTGCAGATAGCGGAGACGGCCCTCCCGGTAATGGTACGGCCCTCTGTCTATCCACCTGCTGCCATTGCCTGTCGTGGGAATTGGTAATCCCACGACCCGCTCATGAGCCCCGGAGACAACCACACCCCGTTCTTCCCCCGAGCGGTCGGACCCCAGTCTGGCCTGAGCCCTGGTTGATTGGCCACCCCCCATAGCCAGACAACCCCTATCTCCCACCCCTCTCCCTAACCCCGTAAAAAATTTAGATAAAAAAGAAATCAGAGGCCTTCTATTAAATTTGTATTGACGGCCCCTGCCCCTGCCCAGCCATCTCTCAGGGTCCCAAAGCTCGGGCCCGTCATCGAGGTTAAGAGTGTTTAAGGAGGCGGGTCGCACCCAGGAGAGGGGGGCTCCCCTGAGGGTGCACAAGTCCGTGCTGGTGTATTGTCGCATGAGTCTAGCAAGTCCAGGATAGGCATCCCCTTAGTTATGTCCATGGGAGGATCGAAACATGAAGACAGATATCTGGATCCCCACCCAACTTCACTGCCACTCAGTTGGGTGCCCCAGAGACAGGTCGCCCCCCGCCCTCTCACGACGGGTTGCAACTCTGTTCCTGGAGGTGGACCAGATATCCTCTGGGTAGGCAAACCCCAAAGAACTCCCACCTCTATGGGGCTGCAAATGGAAAAGTCAAGCCACTCTCCCACCGTGGCCGATACCCAGGTATGTCCAATATCCAAGGGGAGAGGGGGGAGGGTAGGCAGGAAGATGATAAATATATATGTCCATATATCCGAGGCAAAAAGGGTAGGCAGGCCAGGATAATGAAGATGGTCCAAAGTCGCCGTCGTCGCTGCAAAAGCAGTCCAAAAGCGGTGCAGGAACCACATCATCTTTGCACCATTATGATGACCCGCAGTCGTCTTCTCCGCCAATAAATGGCCTGAAGACGCCGTTGCCGCCAAGATGACTGACAATCGCCCTCTCCACCGCAGAAACGGCCCGAGGGCGACACCGCCGCTGAAAGCGGCCCGAGGCAACCTAGTGCAACATGGAGACCCCACCGCCGGCGAGAGGGCCAAAAGCCCAAAAAGCACCAAAGCCAGCCACCGGCCACCGCGAACGGGCCACACAGTCCCAGGGACGCCAGTGCCGTCGAAAGCAGTCTGAAAGCAGGCCCCAAAAACATCCCACCAGCTGTTGGCCGCCGAGAACGGCCAGAATGCACCATCTTCGCCGTCGCCGCCGAATGCATGCTGCCGCCGCTGCCGCCGAGCGCGGGCCGCCGTCGGCACCAAGCGCGGCCCAAAGACCACCGCAACCAGCGCCGGAGACGACGCCCACGCCATCGCCACCATCGCCGCCATCGTCGCCGCCCGAAATCGCCGCCGCCCGAGCAGACTCACGGGCGTCCTCCTCACCAACCGGAGCCGGTCCAGGAGCGTCAAAGGCGGCCCAAAACAGCCCGAAGAGCAGGAAACGCCGGCGTCGGCCACGAGCAGCTGCAGACAGTCCGGGAAGGAGCAGCAAGAAGAAAACAGCCGGCGTCGGCCACGAGCAGCTGCAAACAGTCCGAGAAGGAGCAGCAAGAAGAAAACAGCCGGCGTCGGCCACGAGCAGCCGCAAATGGTCTGTAAAAGCCAGCAAAAGGCAGCAGCAGAGGAAACAGCCGGAGGACAGCAGGGCCAGCAGATTCTCATTGCATATCTAGTGTGTATTCTAAATATCTCATCTATATCATAAATTATCTTTTCCTTGCTTTCCTCCAATGCTTCTGCTAATATTTCCGCCATCACATCTGCTATGTTCTCTCCCTTTTCTTCTTCAACATTTTTGAATCTTAAGTATTAATCAGCTGTATCCATCTCTAAAGAAATAATTATTTTTTCCTGATTCCTGTCTGTTGATGTAAGTTGGTTATCCATCTCCTCTAGTCTCTTATCTGTTGATTCAATTTTTTCTTCCGCTTGCTGCAGTCTTTGTTTTTCTCCATCAGTTCTTTGATCTCTTTTAGTTCCTCTTCCAGTTTGCCTATCCCTTCCTTGAAGTCTGTGTGTAGTGCCTGTATCATGTTTTTCAATTCCATGTTGGAATTGAACAGGGTGGAGGTAGAAAAACTATCCATATGGTGTTGTAACAACAACTTGCACCTGAACATCAGCAAGATGAAAGAGATGGTGCTAGACTTTCGGAGGAAAAAGGAGGAACCTGCCCCACTTTACATCGGGGAGGACTGTGTAGAGAGAGTTTCCTCCTTTAAATTTCTGGGAGTCTACCTCTGCGAAGATCTGACCTGGAAAGTTAATACAACTCAGGTGGCCAGAAAGGCCAAACAGAGACTTCACTTTCTCAGGGTCTTGCGGAAGAACAGGGTAGAACAACAGCTAATGACCCTCTTTTACTGGTCTACTATAGAGAGCATCCTCTCGTACTGTGTTGTGGTTTGGTATGTTGGTCTGACAGCCGCGGACAGGAAAGTATTACAGAGGGTGGTGAGCACAGCACAAAACATTGTGCGTTGTCCCGACACCACTGGATGACATCGCCAGGGCTCACTGCCTTGGAAGAGTGAGGAAAATTCTCAGGGATGACTCACACCCTGGACGGTATCTCTTTACTCTCCTACCATCGGGTAGGAGATACAGGAGTATAGCCAGCCTTACCAACAGGCTGAAGAATAGCTTTTATCCATGGACTGTTAGGTTTTTGAACGGGATATAATTTTATAAACTTTATGCATGATTGACTTGTGAGGCCGGTGTGTTGTGCAATTAGCTCACATGGTGTAATAAGATGGAGGGTTTGTGTCACTGTAAGTTGGGGGTGGAGGCACGAAGGGAGGCTCAGCCAATCTCAATGTAGACATGGTTGTACTTTGGCAATAAAGGTTCATTCATTCATTTATCTTGCTGTGTTGTAGTGTCCAGTGTTTTCTGTGCCACAGGACTTTGTGATATTAGGGCAGCTGTTGCTAAGTGTGCTGTAGTCTTCTTCATCTTCTCCAGTGATTTATAATCCAAGTATCAATGAGATATTATAATCCAAATGTGCTCCAAAAAAGGAAAGAAAACAAAACAAAAACAAAAATAAGAAAAATGTCCCGCATCAAAATTTCAAAGGCAGGAAAAAAGAAGAAAAAAGGAAAGAGGAAAAAAAAAGGAAAAGGAAAACGCCAAATATACTTATGTCTGGATAAGGAAAAAAAAAGAAATTAATCCATACAGGTTACACTTCTTTATTTCAGGCTCTTCGTGCCTTAATCCAAAAAAAAGAGGAAATCAAAAATAAAGCCTCCAAAGTAAAAACAATCCACCATTCACCAAACCAAAAAACAGACTCTGTAATAGATGTCTAACTTCTTATCAGTAAGTCCAACAGATGTTGTTCAAGGTCACTTAATCTCCTTTATTTATTTAGCAAGCCTACCAAGTCTACTAACACCCAAGTGCCTCTAGTTGGCACTGCAGCTTCTAAAGTCCTCCCAACTGAGACACGAGAAGAAGACAAACAAGATGCAAAGCAAGGAAAAGGAGGCAAGTCACTTAAAATACCTCCAGCAGTCATTTACTCTCAAATCAGTTCCATCAATCCAATTATTTTCAGCCGGCTTTTCAAATTCCACACTATTTTTACCTTGATTTATTGCCTTCTTTTGCCTTCCGCTGTTTTCCGCTGTTACAGTTCCGGAAGAGGAGCAGCTTAAAAGCCCGCTTCCCCCACCTTTCTCCACGGCTTCCAATTCTATTATTTCCCACCACCACCCCTGCAATTTCCAGGGTTTAAAAAAGAAAGTTTTCCCCTTCTACAATCTCTTAGTCGTCTCACCCAGGCAATCCTCCAATTTTACTTTCTAATTCTTCCAAGTGGCCGCCTGGCTTGTGACGGCTCGCAATGTCAGAGGAACGCAGGGAAGTAGGAGGAGGTGGAGGGTCTGGAGCCATCTTGGCTGCTCGCTGGCAGCCCAACGAGGCAGCGGATCTCACGCACCAGTTGCCCTTCCTGCATCCTTGCATGGTTGACTGGTCGGAGCAGCAGCAGAAGCCACCCCTGTCAGAGCCATTGAGTGGATGGGCCCAGGCCGGGCAAGGGCTTCCTTCCGGCCATCCTGGAGCCTTCTCCACCCATGCTGATGGGGATCTGTGGCCAAGTCATCATTATGCAGGACAGCCAGCACGCTATGGCTTCTGACAGACACCGTCGGCCCCATGCGCTTGCTGACCTCTGTGTGCGGGGGCCAATGGTGTCAGGCAGCAAATCTGGAAGCAAAGCTATGCCGACTATCCTTGCGCTGGTTGGGGGGAAGGCGGGATCTG
The DNA here is from genome assembly GCF_947247035.1 of Vipera ursinii. Lineage (NCBI taxonomy): Eukaryota > Metazoa > Chordata > Lepidosauria > Squamata > Viperidae > Vipera > Vipera ursinii. The sequence goes on from NC_139512.1 coordinate 194,027,093, forward strand.
GCATGTGCCCACCCTTTGCTGCTACTGTTTGGGCGCTCTTATCAGGTGAGACCATATCAGGTGAGACCACCCTTATAGATTGATCTTTTATCTGCAACTTCTGGCCACATCCTAATCTTCAAATGTCTTCACTAATAAAGAAATATGATAGACATCACATCTGGGTTTCCGATTGGATGTTCAATTATTGTAAGAGAGATCAAGAGATCCAAGATGACATATTTAAGTAAAACTCATCCATAGGAAAATTAGACATAATTAAAGCTCATTTTGGACTAGCATTGATGATGTTATCTAGTTTGGGTAATGAAATGTCTGCAAGGAAAACAACCAAGCTCAGAGACCACCAAGGGCACGTCATTTCAACCCCGAGCTACTAATATTCTCCTTTATTGTTATCACATGGGACTTGTTGAGAACAAGGCATGCTTGTAGCTCTTAGGGAACCAGGAAAGGCTGGCTGGGAATGAATTTTTTGTCAAGCAAAAGCAAAGTGGGGCCAGCTCCCTCAGGCTACTTGACTGGAACAGCCCTATGCCAAGTGACTGTTAGTGGTGTGAACAGTGGAATTTATTACCTGATATAATGCAGATAGGTTACGTTGGAGTTTTTCCTTTCTGCAGCCTGAAAAAACTTCATTTGTGACACATGATAATGGACTCTGTAATTTTACAGAAGGCATTTCCAGCTAATAGAGCCAGTATGGTGTAGTAGTTAAGATACTGACCGGAAAGCAGAGATCATAAGTTCAAATCCTGCCTTAGCCATGAAAGCCAGCTGAGTGACTTTGGGCCAGTTTCTCTGTCTCAATCTGACCCACCTCACAGGATTATTGTCATGGAGAAGATAGGTGGAGAAGAAGTGTTAGATATACTTGCCACTTTGAATTATTTGTAAAAGTAATAAAGACAAGAAACAAACAGAACAAACAAACAAATAATACTGGAATATTATCTATAGCAAAATCTTTATGGGGAGCAGTACCGTAATAGCAGCATTTTTTCTGTTTTCAGGTTTAGAATCTTTTCTATTTTTTGTTTTTATGCTAAAACAAGATTGTAAAGGGTAAGCAAAATTTCAAAAAGTACAGTGATAGCAATGTGATTGTTACATCGGTGCAAAATTATCCTTGCGATGGGTGTTAAAATATCTGCATAAGCAAGACATTCTTCTTGAGAACTTGTTAATGCAATGTTTGCTTATGAACTTTTATATGGCTCAGTTGTGTGAAACAGTAAAAAGAAGGATTACCATTCTAATGATAATAAGGTGCAAAGAGATACAAGCAGTCTTGTAGAGAATCTTAATAAGACAAGGGAGAATTCAGAAATGAGAACTGAGAAAAGTTTAAAGAACCATACATTTCTGATGTATTTCTTAGATAACAGACAAAATTATAACAAGAATTTAGAGTACCAGGACGATAAAGCAGAGCACAAATAACTTACCAGTAGAAGAAGTGAACATGATTTGGCTTACATTAATCTGCCTTAAAATACATACATTAATTTTTTAAAATTGGGTAAATTATGAATGTTTCTATAAAAAATAGATCCCATTTTGTCTATGAATCATCTATATACCACTAAAATTCTTCTTGTCATGACATTTAACTGAGGGAAACAGTGCATCATAGGGCAACAGTTTTTGAACCATGATACCTTAAATGGGCTAACTTATAGAATATGTCCAAAATCCAGAACCCATGACTCCCAGGGTAATGAATTTTAGGAAAGGTGTGGCTGTTTGAATGCTACTGACTAATGGTATGCTACTGGGCTGATGAAGTGGTCATATGATCTTTATTTTCAACTTTCTGTGACAGTTTCCCAATCAGCCTCACAATCTCACCCCAAAATTGTAGAGATCAGAAATTTTTACTTTATATCAGCTGCAAAAGCTATGAACATTTTTCCACCATTCTCCATTCTTAATGATGATTTTGAGTGTCAGAGCTTTAAATGCCTTGGTGGAGCAGTGGGCTAATGCCTCCTTAAGTAACACCAGCTGCCTGCAATCAGTGCAGGTTCGCATCCCACCAGGCTCAAGGTTGACTCAGCCTTCCATCCTTCCGAGGTAGGTAAAATGAGGACCCAGATTGTTGGGGGCAATTAAGCTGACTTTGTAATAATGCCGCTTGAGGTGTGTGTGAAAGTCCTAATAAGCAGGCATATACATAGAATGAAGGCTACTGCTAAGCTTGTAAGCCGCCCTGAGTCTTCCAAGAAGGGTGGGATATAAATGGAATTAAAATAAATAAATAAATAAATGGCTGCCATAACAACCCAGAGAGGGACACAGCTCTAATAAATATACCAGTGGCTTTATCTATCAGTTAGTTAGAATATCCTTAACAGAGACTTGTTCCTGTGGTTCATCTCTCCCCAAGCAAGGAATTAGTCACCCCAAATATGGTTGCCCAATGCTACAGTTGGGAATAATAGGACTGGAGAAATAACTATGTTTTATTGCATTTATGGCCATGTTGTGATTCCAATAATAGGTTCTTACTAGTGTTTGATCAGATTTACTCTTTGTGTTCCTCCAACAACACTCCAGGCATCTCTTCTTATGCTCCATCTCCTGAATCTCCTTGGAGGACCAAGAGATGCTAGGATTGCCATGCAGAAAGATACCACACAGGGGTAACACATTCTAAGGCCTTAGCCACCTCTATTCCTGATGTAACCAAAGCTTAACAGATCCTCAGGGAAAACCCCAGGTTTCTTCTGGAACCCAACAGGATACATAAGTTGCCTGAGCTAGCTAATCTAATAGGCTCTAACTTCTTACAAGATGGGCTGACGCTAACAGTGGGCAGCCAAAGACACCCAGAGAGTGATCCAACCTTGTCAGAAGACTAACAGTAATGTCCTCCAATGTCAGATAATGACACAATTTGCCCTGAGACAATATCCTGATCCAAAGTATAATCTCCAGTAATTTGGGACGTGTTCATGGTAGCCAAGGAAGCAATGGAAGGAAGTCAGATTGGGAACTACCCAGTGTTCATTATAAAATGGGCAGCTATGTAAATGTTTTAAATAAATAAATAAATAAATGTTACTGTATCCAACAGTTCCTTCAAGCCCAAATTAAGCCAGAGGGTCTCACCTCCAGTTATTTGCAGCACACGTGATTCATAGATGAGAACAGCCACCCAACCACAACTGCTCTAGGCTTGTAGTTAATGCCAGACCTGAAGCCTGAAATCTGTATGGGGATACCTTCAAGAATGAAACTCCCCCCTCTGGGCCTACCCAGGTCTTATACATGTCAGGTTGATTGCTTCACCAGTGATCCATGAATGAGGGAAACTCTTATTACAGACTGATGGGTATATAGGCCTACTGTCTTACCATTTCTTTTTTTCAACCTGCTGTACTCTCTTCCCTCCCATGAATAAATTATTGACTTATGTAAGACAAGAAAATTTAGAATTCAGTAATTCAAAATATAGGAAAGATGGAAGGAAGAGAAAGATATGTATATGCGTGTGTGCCTGTGTTAATACACTCCTACATACATACTTATAAATAGCTACAATAAGTACAAAGCTTAATCAATTCAGTACATCCATCAAATAAATATAACATAACAATTCACTCCAATGTATTAAGATGTTAGGCATCTTATTGAGCAGATCTTAACCAAAGGCCTTTTTAAACCTTTTGACAGCTTTCCTGAATGATGGCTTTCCTGAAATCCAGTGCCATGTAATTTAGAGAGGAACATTGTACCAAAAGACAGGTTGTACCATAGAATAATGGATTTCCTTGTGTCCTCTGAATTTCTCAAGGACAAGGAATACTTAATATTACTCCATGAGATGTGCACACTGAATAGGTATGATCCACTCAACTTTGAATTGTACCTGGAAGCCTACAGGTAACCAGTTCAGAGCCCAAGGTGCTACTGGAGTATGCAGGGAGCAGCTCTTTCTACTAAATAGCAAATAGATTTCTGAGTAGTCTTCAAAGGCAACCTCACGTAGACCAATCCACTTGGAAGGTCACAAAAGCATGAGTCTGAGTTTGATTTGGATTCTTAGGTTAGGTAGATATACACTGGCCAACTGAAGTGGATTCAAAGTGCTTCCCCAAAGAGCTCTGGACCATGGATCTGTGGTGAGAAGATTACTGATAACCAAGAATTGCTAATCTCTTGCTCTTCACCATACTATTCTTGCCAGGATTCTTTTTGGAAGCCATGACAGACCTGTATAACTTCAAGATATGTCCTTAGCATGAATAAGCCTCAAATGTTCTCTTTGTTGATTTAAGGCGGGGGTGTCAAACTGTGGGCCAGTTGCATCATATGGAGGCCACGCCCACCCCAGCTCTGGCAATGGAAAACAAATCGCGATACGTCACAACACATCATGTGATGCGGTGAGTTTGACACCCGTGACTTAAGGGCTGAACTATGATGAGGCTTCTGTTGTGATTCCTCTATTCTGCTTTTTCTCTGTTGTCATTTATTACAGTTGTTCAATCGATTGAGCTTCATTTGTTTAGTGTACAGTAAAATCCGTCCAGCCATTAGTAAAAGTTTCGAATGTTTACCACAGGAAAAAAGGAAGACATCCTTCTGTGTACAAGAGGGATAGTTTAAGCTACCTTAAATCACTCAACCTTCAGTACATGTGAAATGTTAATTAAGCAACTTTTTTTTCTTTTCTCACCTCTGCTCTGCTGGCTTTAGTGAAAGCTCCTCTGCCAGTGTAACTCTCTACAGGTGCCTCCAATTCTGTTTGAAGTCAGTGAGCTGGGCTTGGCTCATAACTTTCACAGTAGATTTACCTGAAAGATCAATAACAGCATGTTCAAAGCTAGATTGGCTTCATAGAGACCAGGATTTTATTAATTTATATAAACTTCCTAAAACTTTCACTGTAAAGAAAAAAGGAGAGGGGAGATCTATTCATGTTGTATAGTAGTTTAATAATAATGGCAAAAAAAGGAAGAATTAACAACTTCAGTGTGTTGGCTGGTTTTATTTTACTTTGCAATCGTTTTTCAGAATGAACTACTGACCAAATAAGACCTGGATTAATTTGAAGGAAGAGAACAGATTTTAGTTAGAGAATAACATTTACTGTTCATTTGTCACCAATGAGGAAACATTATCTTCATTTTAAAAAGTCAGTGGCAGAGACATCAATTCATGTTTGTGGTGATAGTGTTGCTTTCCCCTCTTTTGAAGAAAGTCAGATTTCAAAACAGAAATGGAAGAAACATAAAACAAACAATAAGCAGTTTCTCTTAAGCAGTGTAACATTATACAGATGCATGTAAAATGTGAGTGAGTGAAGCTTGTCCTATATAATGGCTAATCCTAAGTAATGAATATAGGCAAAAGGACCACTAAGTTGAGGATGTTCACTCAGTGATAGGTGAATGCAAAGCTGTTCATTTTACCACAAAGTTAATAATTTTATGACATAGCAACCTAAGGAGAAATTTCCTGACAATTAATAATAATAATAATATAAAGTTGGAAGGGACCTTGGAGGTCATCTAGTCCAACCCCCTGCTCAGGCAGGAAACCCTATACCATTTCAGGCAAATGGCTGTCCAGTCTCTTCTTAAAAACCTCCAGTGTTGGAGCATTCACCACCTCTGGAGGCAGGTTGTTCCACTGGTTAATTGTTCTAACTGTCAGGAAGTTTCTCCTTAGTTCTAGGTTGCTTCTCTCCTTGACTGGTTTCCATCTGTTGCTTCTTGTCCTGCTCTCAGGCGCTTTGGAGAACAGCTTGACTCCCTCTTCTTTGTGATAGCCCCTGAGATATTGGAACACTGCTATCATGTCACCCCTCACCCTTCTCTTCATTAAACTACGCATACCCAATTCCAGCAACCGTTCCCTATATGTTTTAGCCTCCAGCCCCCTAATCATCTTTGTTGCTCTTCTCTGTACCCTTTCTAGAGTCTCAACATCTTTTTTACATCGTGGTGACCAAAACTGGATGCAGTATTCCAGGTGTGGCCTTACCAAAGCGTTGTAAAGTGGTATTAGTACTTCACTTGATCTTGATTCTATCCCTCTGTTAATGCAGCCTAGCACTGTGTTGGCTTTTTTGGCAGCTGCAGCACACTGCTGGCTCATATTGAAGTGATTGTCTACTAAGACTCCGAGATCCCTCTCACAGTTACTACTATTGAGCAAGGTACCACCTAAACTATACCTATGCATTTGATTTTTCCTGCCTAAATGTAGAACCTTACTTTTTTCACCATTGAATTTCATTTTGTTAGATAGTGCCCAGTGTTCGAGTCTGTCCAGATCCTTCTGTATCTTAAGCTTATCTTCTGGAGTATTGGCTATTCCTGCCAGCTTGGTGTCGTCTGCAAATTTGATGAGTTCCCCATCTATCCCCTCATCCAAATCATTAATGAAGATATTGAAGAGCACTGGGCCCAGAACACATTTAATTAGAACAATTAATCAGTGGAACGACTTGCCTCCAGAAGTTGTAAATGCTCCAATACTGGAAGTTTTTAAGAAAAGATTGGACAACCATTTGTCTGAAATGGCATAGGGTTTCCTGCCTGAGCAGGAGGTTGGGCTAGAAGACCTCCAAGGCCCCTTCCAACTCTATTATTCTGTTAAATTACTCAGCCTGTCAACTTGCTCCTCTGGGTAAATCTTCAATAACTTGTGAAAATTATCAGGAAATGTAATTCTATAGCTTTATACATTTAGTAGAAACTCTTCCATGTTAACCGATGCTCTAGCTGATTTTTGCTCCTTGTTGTGGTTGAGTGCAGCTGAATACAATCTTTCAAAAATTGTGCTATGTCTAAAATGTTGGAACTGCCATTAATTAGACAATAGACTAAATAAAATGTGGAAGAAGGTTTTAATTTAAATGCTTCTTTTCATTAATCCTAACAGCTTTTAAAATAGTTCCTAGTGATTTAGGATGTGAATTTGGAGTCTATAATATTAAATGTATTAATAAGATAATCTTTCAGCATTTTCATGGCAAATCCAGATCAGACTGAAAAAATGGACAAAGAAATGTGGATGTTTTTTTAAAATCATGTCTGACTTATGGCAATGCAAAATATAAATGTTAAACATCCCTACCTAGATGTTTAACTATCTGCCTAACTATAAACCAAAATAATAATCAGCTAATACTTTTTTTAAAAAAATGAATGGTATAGCCTTAACTTGATTTGAATTGTTGATTTAATTTGAAAATCAGTTTGGTTTGATAATCCTGTACATACTAATTCAAAAACTTCAATCTGATCTCACTTTCACCCATAATAGTTTTTCTTAACATTTCCAATTCTAAGGACAATTCAGTGAAAAATACAGCTCTGTATGTTCAGGAAGGATTCAGGGTTGTTGCATTTCTCTCATCTGCTTATTAAGATGGATCTGAGATGGAGTAGGAGGCAGAATTAGGAGGGTTTCAGTCATGCTGTGTGTTCCTGCCACATTTTAAATAACTTGCAGAATACTGCCTGAAGAAGGTTGATGAGATCTCAAAAAAGTCTCCAGTTTCTAACTCCATTTCCTTGTTTTTGCCCCAGATCTTATTAATACTTTCCAAAAGTTCCCAAGAAAGTACATGCTTATACATGGATTTGGTCAGATGCAAGAGCAGAGTGTTTTGAAATGAATATAATGTGCTCCTGGGTAGAGGCACATGTAGTGTCATGAAGCCCTATCCACTACCCCCACAGTCTCAATAGGAATGAATCAGCCTTGAGTCCCTGTAAAGGAGTAGAAGCAACCCTCCCATCCTCATCTATTTTGGACACTGCTCGATGAGGTATCATTGCTTTGGACCTACCAAGATCCTCATGAGATACCACTTCAACTCCTCATGGCCTCCTCCAATCACAATGCCTGCTTTATTTTGCTCATGGCAGAAAGCAGCTATGAAAAAGAAGAGCAACCACAATAGTTGCATCCAGCAGGTAGTCATAACAACTATAATAAAGACCAAACAAATAAATCTTAACTAGAATTAGCTTTGCTATTAAAAGTACAGCATTATTACAATATTGGTATCGCTGTCTTTGCCAATAATCTGGAAACTTCAATTAGTATAAAATGTCTCAATCAGTTTAATTTTTGTTTGGCATTCTTAAATAAGTTCTCATCCATGGATGTCATGCTTTTCTTTTCTTTTTTCGCAGGCTCAGTCCAGATAATCGATAACAGATAACAATAACTTTTTTCTATAGAAGCCTGTATGGGAATTAACCCAGTTGCAGCAGAACTCATATTTCCTTTGCCAGCTTGGAGATTCATTGGTTGGGATCTTCAGATTTCTCCTCACCTCTACATTCTAGGAGGGAAAGCAGCCCTAGGTGTCCATGGGGCTCCCCACAACATGTACAGTCCCAAGGCCTGCAACCTTCATAGATCAATAGAGCTCATCTCTGTCAACAAGTACTTTCTATGCATGGAGGATGAAGTGAACAGAGAGGAAAGGAAGACTGCTAATGTGTGACCTTTCCATCCCCTTTATAACATGAAGAAAGTCAGTGTCCTCATCCTGGAAATCTCTGTTAAATTAAGATCCATCTGGCTTCCTGATGCTTCTTTCTCAACAGGTTTTCAGGACAAGCTGAAAAAAGAAACATTAGTTATTGAAAGTGTGTGGCACCATGTTATTCATCCAAGCGCTGCATTTAACCATGTTTTCAGGATGTCATGCAAGATCTAAGTGGGCATCACCTTGAATCACTTTAACTCAGACACTGCACAATATAATGGTTTCCAGATAGTCAAATTTTCCCCACTTATGGCATGCAAATGTTACTTTTATCTTTTTTTCCTCAGAAAATGAAATTTCTCTTATTTCAACAAGCTATCACTAAGTAAGATCAAGCTTTATTGCTTTCATTTCTAAGAATTTGCTGTTCAGTTATTTGCAGGAACTGTTCTACAGTAGATGATTAAAACATTTTAAAACAATTAACAAAAATCAAGCAGTCAGCTAAAGACAGTATCCTTAGAAGATATTTTTAAAAATAATGCATTGAAACAATATGAAATTTTGTTGTTTAGATCCTGCATTACCATCATGAAATGTTTTTCTTACAAGCGCTTTCTGATGATTTTGTCCCCCTTTCATCAGCACAGTCTGTTGTCTATTCTGATGGTTTTAGGACAATTTCTTTTATAGGATCATTCCAAATAGCAAAAGATGCTCATGAAGAAGCAATTCACAACAGGCAAGTAGCACTCCATTTTTGCTTGATAGGCAGCCATATTGCAGCATGTAGAGTGAGGTGTTAAATGCTCTTAGTGGGTAACTTCAAGAAACTATGAAAAATGTGCTTCATATAAAGGAAAAGAGACACAGAAAAGAACTAATGCTGATTAGTGTGGGTGACCATAGTCTCTTAGAATCTTTGATAGTCCTTGACTTTTGCTTTACAATCTCTGAGGCTCTTCAGACTAAGCCTATTAAAATAGTTGATATGTTCTTGGCCATCTGGGAAACTCAGTTTGACATTTAGAGGCTGCTGGGGCCCCTTCTATTAATAACTAAACCAATTAAATCAATTCATAATTGTATAATTCATGACATTCTAGTAAGCCTTGGAGCCATACATGCTGAATGTTATTATATTATAGGCAAACAATATGGTATATAAGAATATCATTTTCCCAAGAGAAAGATGCCTTCTTTCCTCACTCATTGCTGCCACAGTTCTTATAAAATGAATGTTGCTACTAGTTTTGAGGTGAAAACTGAAACGTCAAGATGATATGAAAGAAATATATTGGAGTTGCTTGCTTCTTGTAATGAGATTTCTGTGGATGGGAAAGCTTGTCTGGAAAGTCAGGAAAGATGATAAAGGCATGCAGGTAAGAAATCTCAGTAAACATCTTTTGAAATAATCTCATGGAATATGTGCAAAAGGCATAACAAATACTCCAAGAACAAATCTGTAAATTTTCAACCAAGCCACAAAAGTAATAAACATTAAATGGGGTAGAATGAGGATGATGGTAGAAAGACAAAAAGATCTGTCATCATAGTAAGGCATGACAACATACAAGAACATATCTGTAGCTATGTTGTTAGATTCCTGGTGTTGTCTGAGCCTAGTTGATTTCTTGAAGCTGTTTCATCAACCAGCTAGATAACATCACCAAGGTGAGGGAAAGTGGGGCTTCTTACCTATTCCCCTTCTCTTGCATTGATGATGTTACCAAACCTGGTAATGAATCTGGTCTGCAAGAAACAAATTAAAAAGGCAGATCATCAAGTAAGAACTACTTTTGTCCAGATAGAGGGAGAAAGAGAGAGCAATAGAAATGGACGATGGAGTTCATGGAGATGGAGTTCTAGAATAGTTAATGGTAAGCCAGGAAGAAAATAACTTTTTTGATATCCAATGGAGGACTTTCAGTATCCAACTCTTCTTTTGCACAAAATGTTTTGCATGTGTTTGAAGTTTAAATCTAGCTGAAGCATATGAAAATTAGGATTAGAGAAACAGAATGATACATAGAGTTTTGCTTTGCTCACAAAAGTAGCACTAGAAATTATGAACCTATGAAAAATGGAATAGAAAGAAAAGAATGTAGTAAAGAAAAGGAAAATAAATAGAAATAAATGACTTCCAACCTTCAATAAAAGTATAAACAATTTTAGTAATGTTTCACATCAACTTAAATTATAACCAATTATGTGTTCACACCATGTCCTATCTCTTATTTATAAATGCATTCATAAAGCATTGTCATTTCAGTCCTGGTAAAAACACGTCTATTAGTTACCAGAAATAACTATTTTAACCTTGATCAAATAAAACAACTTTCTATTCCTTCCTTTTAATTCTATCTTAATCTTTAGTCTGTTCAAATAATGTTATAGATTTCTTTTTATTTCTTTTTACCCCTTGTCATAAAATTCATCCAAGATTTATTAAGCTCTTTGTAAAGCCCATATAAAAGTATTATCCAGATCATTCCATTCATTTATTCTTTGTATTTTTCTTTTCTTTCATATGTCCAATGAAATGCCTTCCACCATGTCATTCTTGTAGCCTGTCATTAGTAGATCCACTTTCAGTGTCAACTCTGTCTGATCATATAAAAATTAACCCTCTTCTGCCATTTCTTCCAAAACAGCTTTTGGATATAGTCCATAGAAGCAAACATTGCTATTAACATTGTTGAAATTGTTGAGAGCCTTGGTGGAGCAGTGGGCTAATGCCTCCTTAAGTAACACCAGCTGCCTGCAATTAGTGCAGGTTCACATCCCACCAGGCTCAAGGTTGACTCAGCCTTCCATCCTTCCGAGGTAGGTAAAATGAGGACCCAGATTGTTGGAGGCAATTAAGCTGACTTTGTAATAATGCTGCTTGGGGTGTGTGTGAAAGCCCTAATAAGCAGGCATATACATAGAATGAAGGCTACTGCTAAGCTTGTAAGCCGCCCTGAGTCTTCGGAGAAGGGCGGGATATAAATGGAATTTTTTTAAAAAATAATTTCTGGTTCTGTTTTTCAAAAGCATTCTTTAGTAATTGGACTCCTTGGAGTCCTAGTGGACAATCAATTGACTATGAGTCAGCAGTGTGCAGCAGCAGCCAAAAGCTAATACAATCCTGGGTTGCGTGAACAGAGGCATAGAATCAAGATCACACAAAGTATTAGTACTGCTTTATAAAAACCTAGTGAGACCACACCTAGAATACTGCAACCAATTTTGGTCACCATACTACAGAAAAGATACTGAGACCTTGGAAAACGTTCAGAGAAGAGCAACTAAGATGAATAAAGGCCTGGAGACTAAAACATATAAAGAACAGCTGCAGGGCTTCGGTTTGGCTAGTCTAAAGAAAAGAAGAAATAGGGGTGACATGATAGCAGTATTCCAGTATTTGAGAGACTGCCACAAAAAAGAGGGGGTCAAATTATTCTCCAAAGCACCAGAGGGCAGGATAGGAAACAATGGTTGGAAACTGATCAAAGAGAAAAGCAACCTGGAATTAAGGAGAAACTTCCTGACAATGAGGACAATTAACCAGTGGAGCAGCTTGCCTTCAGAAATCATGGGTGCTCCATCACTGGAGGTTTTTAAGATGTGATTGGATAGTCACTTGTCTGAGATGGTATAGGTCCTCCTGCTTGAGCAGTGGGCAGGACTAGAAGACCTCCAAGGTCCCTTCCAGCTCTATTCTATTCTAATTCCAAAGTGATAATATTTTGCATCATTTGGTAGCTGTTAATCAAATTTATGTATTCTTCTCCTTTGATTAAAATCTTTAGTTCACTTTAGTGTTTGATTTTTAAATTGTTTAATTCATTTATGTCATAGAAAAAAATTCAAAAGAAGTTGACTTCCCCACAGGTAGGATTTATTATAATTCTAAGATCTTATTTCATATTTATCTGGTCACTTAATCCATTTATAACTTTCTAAAATCAAAGTCTTAATTAGCTGTTTATTTTTGCTGCTTATTTCATTTTTTTTTTAAAAAAAGTTCTCAAACTTCTAATTAATATTTTTTTTCATTGAAGATTGAAGGCAAGCTCACCCGGGGTTTTCAAACTTGTCGATCCAAAGATTTCTAATAGCTGAAAGGTGATTAATTTCTGGATGTCATTTGAAAAGAAAGTATGCAAACAGTGTTCTTTTAAAGGCATCAAACTACATTTGAACAAGGTATTTCCTTGTCTCCCAATCCTTAAAATCCACTGGAGACTGCTGTTTTGTGGTCCCCCAATGAGTCTAGAGAATTTGTGGGTGATCTCCATTCCTCTCTTCATCCAGAGACGTTTGAAGAGCTGGTTTACTCATTGATTCTTGATTCTTTGCCACAGTCACCAGTTCTGCTTTTCACAGAGCCATCTTCAATATACTATTTCTTTTTTCAGAAGACATCCAGTAGTGGTTCACTTCTGTGATAGGATTGCTTTCCAAAATTATTTCTAAACAAACAATTCAAGACTTCTAGGAAGAAGAAAAAAATATGAACTGATGAGAAAGATGGACTGAACTCACTCTGAAAACAATGTCATGGAACAACTGAAATACAAATATTTTTTTGTTATTTACTGAAAGGAAGTTCTCTACACCTTATTTATGTTATGCATTTTCTAGAGAACAATGGTCTGTTTGCAAATTTGTATATCTTTCATCACACTTCTGATATTGGTAATTCAGCCCCTTGAATAATTTTAATTCTGGAAATGTTGGATAGTATATATCAACACATGACAGTTTGCAACCAGAAATCTTATTTAAAGAACTGAAAGAACCTCATGAAAATTACATTTTCCCTCAAAATGCAGTTCTTGGCTCTTGACCTTATAGAGCTTCTAAGCGGCACTAGGATTTTTACTTCTCTTCCTACTTTTTCCTACTTCTATGTACAACTCATAAATAAGATACAACCTTATCAGTATCAAACCCTGTAGCTCCTTTTTAAATTCTGCATCTCCTTTCAAAGGGGTTCCTTCTTCAGAGAGCATTAATTCTGACCTTTGTGATCTATAGAAATAGAGAATATTCAAAGCTGTCAAAATAATTTCAAATATTTGATTATGGTAGCAAGCCTAGCAAAGTATTACAAAGCATTACAAAGAATAACAAAGAAATTATGTAGTATTTCTGTACTGTGTTCAATATTATAGATTCTAGCCAGTTGGCTGGACTAATTGGGAATCTGAAGATTGCAGAAGCAATATAAGGGCAAGACAGAAGAACCAAAGCTCTGAAGCTTTGTCAATGTTGTCTCTCTGAATTTTAATTGCATCATTGGTGGTGTTGTGTACTGGGTTCGATGCGCAGGAATGAAGACAAGGCGAGTGAGTTCAGCAAAGATCATGGTTTATTGCTTGCAGGATCTGAACTAGAGAACTGGGCTGCAGATGCAGCAATTTATACCCTGGCCCCTAGGTGGTGGCCAATAGGTTTGAAGCAACCTATTGCCGCCCTAGGGGCAACCAATAGCAGCATTGGAGACGGGTTGTCTGAGGTGCTGGGAGCCATTAGCTAGCTCCCTGCTCAAACAGCCTTCCAACCATTACCATGTGGTGTTACAAAACAAGCCCAATACATTACAGGCGGTATTCTTGGTTCCTGCTTTAAAAAGAAGAGGGATCCTGAACAATGAAATAGCAAAGATGTTTATAGAAATTGAAGCTCACAAGGCAGGAAATCCTGGGGATCTGATTATTTGACCAGTTTGGGGAAGCTACACAGGTCCTTGTCCATGTACTTGGAATTATTTTCTTCCTTGCTTTTGATGTTTTGGCCTAATGGTACCTTCTTCTTCATGAAACTGTTTGGATACTGAAATGGATATGCTTCACCTAGACCACAGGTCTGCAACCCGTGGCTCTGGAGCCACATGCGGCTCTTTCAGCTGTCTCCTGCGGCTCCTGGTCCTCTGCCATGTGCAGTCCCCCCACAAAAAAAAAGTGGGACTAAAAAAAGTTCAACCAATCAGTTCAAATATGCAGGGTAGGTGCATATCTCGCCTTGGCTCCACTCTTCAGTCAAACCCTGTTCTGCGCATGTGCACATGTACGCGCATGCGCACATATTTTTTGCGACTCCCAGTTTTTCCTTTTGTGAGGGAACCGGTTCCTAGTGGCTCTTTCACTGTTTCAGTTTGCTGACCCCTGACCTAGACATATATGACAGGGAGATGTTAAAGGCAAGAAGTTTATTATAAAGTGATATTTTATATGCCTTTCACAAGGAAGAACTGATCGGTTCACTGACCAATCTCAAGTTCTAAATGGAAAATATCTTGTACTTCTAATGGAGAAAATCAACAGCTCTATTTGGAAAACAGGAGAGTTGTTACCATAGTTCAAATTATTTCACTATTCCACAAATTCTACTGAATCAGAGATGCTATGTTTCAAGGTGATTTCATTTCTCTAAAATAAAGGTAGCTTTCTTAGACATGAAGAATTCAAGGTATGATTAACATGACAAGCCAAATGCTAGGGTTAATATCACAGTTCATGTTAACTGTACAACAACCCAAACCTCAGTTGTCTCAATTAGATTTTAATTAGTTCCTATGATGCCTTCTCATTATGTAGGCATAACCTCTACATCATAATGCAGCTGTTAACATGAAGTAAAAGTCTTCCAAATTTGTTTTCTTCCAACTTTTCATTAAAAAAAACCAGATAGAGATAGAAATACTGATTATTCTGAAACCTTTTTGATCGTATTCTAAAGCCCAAGTGAGGCAGAAGAACAATCTTTAAGATATTTTTAATATTAAAAAAGTAATTAGACCTTTCTAATCCTACGTGAGCTTCTCCCATGTGCTAGCTGGCAGAACTAAGTAAATAACTCAGTTTGGCATTTGCATTTTAATTTTCATTAATATAGATGTTCATTCAGGGAATGCACTTTCCTTATACTTGTATAAATAAATGTCACTCAAGCTGTTGTTTCAAAGATCTGTGGTGACTTGATTCCTAAAATCCAGAAAAAAGAATTCATGAAGAGAAACAAATAAGAACTATTGTTTGAACTGCTTTCAAACACTAATGAGTACATATTAAAGAAGCCTATCATCAATAAGAATTGCAAACATATGCATAAAAATCTAAGTTTATATTACTATATTATGTATTCTAGTCTCATTTGTCATAGAATATACAATACAATATACAATATAATATATTGCTTCTCAGCCTTTTGCTAAAATTAAGTGTCATATATTTAAGTAAAATATATTTGCCGCAGTTTCTTCAATAATGAATGAAGCTGATTGCATTTCTGATATGTGGACTTCAGTTCCCAGAATTCCCCAGCTAACAAAGCCATTGCAGAGATTTCTGAGAATTGCACTCTCCACACATCTGAAAGGTGCCCAGTTGGGGAAGACTGCCCTTGCA
This sequence comes from Vipera ursinii, assembly GCF_947247035.1. NCBI lineage: Eukaryota > Metazoa > Chordata > Lepidosauria > Squamata > Viperidae > Vipera > Vipera ursinii. Next base: position 194,042,951 of record NC_139512.1, read on the forward strand.
AATAATTATAATCAAGTCTCTCCTTTTTTTCTGAAGAAATGAAAAGAGCTTTTGAAGATGCAGTTCTGAGGAATGGAAAGGGAGGAGAGCCAAAACAGGTGACCCTTCCCTTGCTTCATACTTTCTGCTCAACATCATCCCTCAGCAGCTTTTCCCTCTGCAGAATTCCAGATGCATAATTCATCTTGTCAACGTGCAGCAAGAATCCAATAGTGTGTGTGTGTGTGCATGTGTGTGTAATAAACCAGTTGAAATGTGATTTTGAACAGAAACTGGGGTGTGGAAATATTGAGCACTTCAGCTCAAAATAATAATAATTTCAGCCTTCTGAAATTACCTGGCATTTTTTAAAAAAATACTTTGGCTTTACACACTATAATGTAGAAACCTGGTTTTCTGTCATAATTGTCTACATGCATGTATACTAAACCATTTAAAAGTAGCATTTATATCTTTTTACATCTGTGTGTGTGTGTGTGTGTGTGTGTGTGTGTGTGTGTGTGTGTGTGAGAGAGAGAGAGAGAGAGAGAGAGAGAGAGAGAGAGAGAGAGAGAGAGAGAGAGAGAGAGAGAGAGAAAGAGAAAGAGAGAGAGTATGTATGTATATTCCTCAAAAGAATTAGAAAAATTGTAAAAGTCTGCTTCAGAAGTGGATGTTGATCATGTTTGGGCTACTAGTCAGTCAGCATATCCCAAGGCTAGGTTTTCCTCAGATGCTAAAAATAATGAGAAACTCTTTTTTTCCCCTCTCAGAGTTTCTTTGAATTTACATCATTATTTATTTAATATTTATATCATCCAATGACAGAAATTCTGTGTTAAAGTGTGCATAGTTCTGTCATAAATTTCCATGGAAGAAAGAATTATTAAAAAAAACAGTAGTCCACATCTCATCAGAGTTCAGTTTTTACTATAAATTACGTGAAGGATCGATATACCGGTAGGTGGGGAAGAGCCATAAGCAAACTGCTATCTGAATGATACCTGTACTTCCACAGGGATAGGATATTCACACAATAACATACATATTATTATGTTATTGTGTGAATATGCTATCCCTCTGCAATGCAGGTATCATTCATGCCCTTAATTAAAAAAACAAAATAAAAAACAGAAGTGACCTGTATATTGTGGTGCACGCAATCAAGATCCACTGAACATTTGCATCTCATACTCTAATTAGTGGTGACTTGCCATAGCTGCATGTTCTATGAATTAAACAGAAACTTCCCTGCCTTTTCCTCCCTCTTCCCTTACCTCAGCTGAAGCTCTTTCTGTAGAGGGAAAAGATTTCAACTAAAGACTTTCCTCATAGACCTGCCAAAGTACATTTTTCTCTCATAGACCTGACTTGCAGTCGAAACTGATGTGAGAGTTTGTCATGGCTGTTTTGACATTCTGGTCAACCTAATCCAGGGATACAGTCCCTGTGGTTTGTCAATTATCCTACTAACCCTACAGCGAGAAGAACACTCCAGGCACAGAAACGTCAGCCAAGAATGGGGGAAAAGAATAATGTCAGCAACTTATAAGCAGGGAATTGGCTGTGGAGGAACATGGATAGATTCCGGCAGCATGGCAATTTTAGCATTTTATTTTATTTGCAATCACTTGGAATTGATACCTACACATACGGTATGCATGTGGGAAGATAGATTCAAATGTGCCAAACAAAATATAAACCAATTTGTCTTAAAGGTAATAAGAATGTGGACATCACAGGTTATGGGTTTTGATCTTTCAAGGCAGCTTCTCTTATCAGCCACTGACCTAGAATGATACCTTGAATAAATAACTTTACACCCCTATTTTTCTCCAGCATTTCACTGATGAAGAAGATATTGAAAATTTATGGCTGGAACTAGCAAGACAGCAGCAGCTTCTTGGAATCATAATGGAGTAACACTTCAGATTCAAATGTGTCTCAACCAAGAAAAGGAAATGAAAATGTATGCAGATAGTTCTGGGTGAGAAAAGCATGGAGGAAATGCATGTTTACCCACCCATAGCACACACATGTGTAGTATTCATGCCATTTAGAACAGGTGTTTTCCAGTCTCAGTTGGAATGTTCTGGCTTCTCTTTAGATGGTATAAATTCTTCATCTTTTATTGTGCTGGATGAAGCCTTCCTTTCCCAGCTCCTTATCTACGATTCATCTAGAACCCATAGTTTTGATTTAGATGGTAGTGCTGATTGAAATTATATACAGTACATGCTTTGATTTGTTTTGCAACAACAAAAAGAAAGAAAGGACTGACATCTCCAGCAGTATTTAAATGTATCTGGACAAAAAAATGTTTGGGAACTTCTGATTTGGTGAATACTAGTCCCATTTTATACCTGATAAAACCAAGCCATGTTAAAGAATGATAAGGGGGAAAAACCAGATAATTCATAGCAGAACCATTTTAAAATGATCAGTGATATCCTTGTAGAACCACTTGAGCTATAGATACAAAGCTTTTTGCTTGCCACTGAGCAATTAAAATTTTCTTTCCCATACATTAAGAAGTAGGATTTATAGACCGATTGAATAAAACATAGGTTCATAAGCTACAGTAAGCACTATGTTTAGAAATCCAGTTCAGGTTTGTATTTGTAACTGAGCAGGATTTGGAAATAATCCAGCCTGGGCTTGGAGGGTTTTACATAAGAGAGCAGGAGAGGAGACTACAAGAAGAATAACAATGATGATGATCTTTTGTTCTGTATTAGCCTTTCATTTGGACTTTAATCAATCCCACAATTCATTTTTCTTGAGAACAAAAGTGTTATGAAGCCGATGTAGTTTATCGCTTGCAGAACAAAACAAAATTGGTTTCTTATTTATCTGTAGCATCTTCATTTCAAGAGACTATTTTTTCCTTCACATTTCCACCATTTCCCTTTTTTATTATTGACATGTAATTTGATTATTGACTCCTACCCATCAACACTTTATCACAATTCAAGAGTTTCTGTTTATATCTGTGTTATAAACAAGCAAACAATAAGGGCCTAATGTCCAATTGTCAATGTAGCATTACATCTTTTGTTTAGTGGAATGAAAATTTAGGTTTTTCTTTGCTCTTAACTGTCTTTCCTCTCCTTTCACTTTTTGGACTGTGATCCAACATTCTATTCAAATTGTTGTCCTTATTTCCAGAAATGAAATATATGATTATTCTGTGTATTCCTTATTTCATAATGCAACTTGGCATCAGCTTTTGGGTGGATTCTGGAGACTGTCCCTAAGAAGTGTTGGGGAGTACCTCATTGGACAGTACTGTTATTAACTGCTTTGTATACACTATCATTACTAAATAGATATGGATATGTTAAATGCATTCTTTTATCTTCTGGATATCTTTTCTTCATGCAGGTACATGATTATGTGAAGAAAAGCTTTAATGATAACTCTTATCACCTCTTGTCATTGATAATTCTGGATGGAGTAATGAAGAAGTAAAATCCAAGATGTTCAAAACATTAAATAGCTAACTTAAAGTTCTTTCATTGAAACTTATTGATTTCAGTGTATTTATTGTAATCTAGTTCAGGCAAATATCAATTTATGTGATTGCTACAGCTGTATAAATTGTGCAGACATTTTCTATTATAAAGACTGGAATGTTTTCACCAAAGTTTCCTTGTAAGGCATTAAATATTGTTTTTAGTGGGGACTTTTTAATGGCATTTCTATGCCTTATTCGTTTTTTTAAAAAAACAATTTAACAATAGCACTTTATTCCTACTGCAACAATAAAAAATATATAATGCTACTACTCTTCTCACAAACAGTTTGCTCTATGAAGTCTGCTCAAAGTTCAATGAAAGTTAAACAGCACCAACTGACCAGGATTACATATTTGTTACCAAGTGGTTCTAGGTCAGAAATACGTCATAAATTATTACATTTCTTTCTATATAACACTATGATTATTCAGATGTTTTGAGCTCTAACTTTCAGCACTTCCACATTTTGTTTATTTATTGGTTTATAATATAAAATACAACAATACAAAAGAAAATAGTAGGAAAATAAGGGAGAGAAAAGGGAAGGGAAAATTGTAGGACAAAGGGAAAAAAAGAAAGAAAAGGCATTCACATCCGACTCCCTTTGGTGCAGTAGAATAAGATAAAAGCATCAAACCTCAACTTCTTACTTTTACATAATAATATAAACTAACCATTTCTATGACAACAAACACTCCTGCCTTACTCATGACATGTTTAATGGTGGAGAGTTTAAGAGGACTTTGGTTTCAACTTATAGTTGATTTCTAAATGCATCCATCTTTTCTTCATAACAAAAGTTTCTGTCAGAAGTTATATTAGGATTTCTGGAAGTTCCCCAAGACAGGTTGGGCCAGACATTCCTGATACATGCTAGTAGATCTACAAAGACACCTACCGTAGCACAATAGCTATACCACTAAAATGGAAAGCAAAGCTGAGACGGAGGGAAGCAAAGCAAGAATGGATTCTGTTTGATGAGACATTAAGATCAGTTTATTTCATGTACTCAGAATAGTAAACATTCTGGTGGAAATGCCAAGAAAAATTCCACAGTCTGCCACTCACCTAATAATGATGAGCTGTAAATTTTATGATAGATATAATGGACCATATTCAGCACTGGAAGATTTCAGAAGACCAACCCCTGTTAGCCAGATATCTACCCTGCCATAATGAAACAGATGGAACTCTTTCAGGTTTTGATTCCCATTTACAACGGAAGCACCAGTAAGCATCTCTTTCCTTCCAAATATCATACTATAATTGATTAGGATAATGACACAAATTACAGTTTAGTGAACAGTTTTTAGCAATGTTCCTCCTCATTCAGTGATCTCTGCCCAGGGTTATTCCTTGGCTTTCATTAGTAGAGCTCTTTATTTCGCATCTGCATCGGGTCTCTGTTCCAAACCTCCATTAGCACGCCTTGGCTGAACTTCAACAACAAAACATCTAGGACCAATCTGGATGAGGATTTTGGATGCATGTTTCACAGGCACAACACCAGGACACAGAGATGGGTTTCCAAAGGTCAGTGCGTTGTACACTGAGATATGTGCAGATAATTTAAAAATGAAAACTATGAGATATTTGTGGGAAGGAATCCAGGGCTGGAATTTATACATTTTTCTTCTTGGAAGCTCCTTGAAGGAGGCCTGAATGAATTTTACTGTTCAGTCTCTAATTCCAAAAGCTGAGAAGCTCCAGATTGCCCCATTCTCAGCACTTTGCCAAGAAATGATAAACTGATAAAATTAGCGTGAGATTGCTGGAAGTGGCAAAATAAATCTCTAACTTGACTTTGCCTGACTCTCTCATACACAGTGATCTTTGTATTGCCATGCCTGGGTACACAAGCATGCTAATTTCAGTGTAGTCGGTCTCCAGATATGGCCCTTGTGACATAATTTGCAGAAAAGTTAGATTATCAGCAAGAAAACTTTAAACCTCCAAAAACTGCTCCTTGACAATTTGTCACTCAACTTCAGCAAAACTATAGAGGCTAAAGCACAATGAATTAATGAATAGCAACGAATCCCCATGGCAACATGTTTCTTCATTAAAATTTTACCAGCATTCTTCCTAAGGAAAGCAGTGCCTTCTGTTCTGTGCTGAGTTTCTTCTACAATGTTTTCACAGGCAATCCGCTGCATTCTGGTGTTTCAAAATTAGTTCCTGTGGAGAGCAAGCTCAGTCAGATTCTCGATTGTGTCACACATGAGTCTCCTGGGTTCTGTGATGAAATTTTGCCTACATTTTGTGATATGTGTGGGTATATCATGAGCTTGAAACATTAATCACTCATTTCCCAGATGCTTTCTTTGAGAATAGGTTAATTAGCTGTAAATACATTTCTGTGTTCATTTTCAGCAATTGCTTTTAAGCACATTTCATAAACAATGTCTTGCTCTCCAAGAGAAACCGTTGAAGGTAAAAATGAAAACTACAGTATTCAGTTGTGAATGCTAACTGTTTAAGCTCTTGATTGGAGAATTGGATAACCACAAATATCACTTTCTACTATTGTTGTTGATGATGTGGTTATTACTATTATTCCTATTATTATTATAAGCTGTTGCCTACCATAATGTTCCCTGATCCACAATATCACGTTCTTTAATTTCCAAATGTCCCAGTATGGTGGCATGCTCTCTCCTCAATGGAACATCCCTCAGGTGGAATATCATAGAATTTACCAGGCCCTAGAGAGGTGAAAGCCTGTTGCATGAAGTTGCCTTCTCTTCTACCCTACAAGCTAGCAGGATTGATATACTCATAAATGCACTTTCAGATTATTATGACTTGCACCAGAATTGGAGCTAGATACTTAAAGGTTTTTAGGAACTTGATCTGGTGGGCCGGTGAAATATAAAAACCATGTCTGACAGGCAGCATTTGGTACTGCAAAGGTGTGTCCTAATGATCAAAAGACCACAATATTACCTTTGGCAAATAACCACATTTTCACTATAAGGCTCAAAGCACTAAGGTGAAATTTATTTATATATCTTACAAATAATTTTAAAATGTTTTGACAAGGTTAAGTGTCTTTAAGAAATGGTTTGGAGAACAATTTTAATTATGACAATTGTATGGATGAACACAGTACAAGATTGTCATATATATTCTTTTAGATATATTTTTCTTCTTTCTTTCTTTCTTCTAAACAGTTCAGTGTCTTTATTGCAAAGGTGTAGTAGTGTTTTCTCAGCATTTGAAAGTGTTAGGGTGGCTAAGAAATAACTTCCCTGTCTTGATTTTTTTTAATACATTGGCAGAGACCCAAAGGATTTTATACAGAATGTGGTGTGTACATGGAAGCCTTTTTCTATCATACTCACTGTTCCACCTGAAAAGTTTCATCAAAAAGTCTGGAGATACTTCACAATGGCATTAAAACCTAGTAAAGAGATATAATGAATGTGAAAATGTATACACTTGGACAATATGTAAAGTTTTTGCTTGTGCATGCCCCTGAATGATATCTTGGTCTATTGCTAAGATTCAAGACATTATCATAGTATATGTTTTTTATATATTTCATAGAGCATCTTTTATTCTTTCCCCCAACCCCTGAAATGTTAACACCTTATCCCTATCTAATCCCCATAGTATCTGAGATATTTGGGTTTCTGGAATATTAAACTGGGACAAATAATTTGATCTGATGCACAAAACCAAACCCCTGGGATTCTTAATTTTAAATGGTAGTTTTGTTTAAAAGAGTTTTAAAAGATCTTTCAGAATAGTGATAAATACCCTTGACTTCATAAAATATTATTGTACTTGTATATCAGGTTAATCATATAAACCTGTTTCCTAAATATTAGCAATAACATCTTGAAATATTTTTGTATCATTCCTGGTATCTTACAGATGTTATAGATCGCCCCCTTTCTCATGTGTTAAATTGTTCTTCTTCTTTGCCTTTTGCTTCTGCAGTTCTTGAAGACCGTGCTAGCTTATGAATTAGAGGTTACTGAGAGAGACAGTCTTGGTGAGCAGATGGGTTTTACCACTTGCTTTCTGATATGTCTTCTTTATGCTGCTTGCATTTCACATCCAGTAAACTATTATAGTTATCAGGTATCATCTACAAGATTTTTAATAAATATGCATTTCATCAGCAATGTTGATATTTCACATAATGAAGATTAACTATCTATAACCTCTCAGTATTTTCTATAGTTCACAAAAACAATTTGGCATTACACCTGTTCATATAGCAGGCTGTCTCAGGTAATGTTTTAAAAACCACTATATTAACATTATCCCCTTCATGGATTACTGCCTTGTCATGGCGAAAGGGCTTGCATAATTCAATGAGCTATGCCGTGCAGGGCCACCCAAGACGGAAAGGTCGTAGCAGAGAGTTCTGACAAAACATGATCCACTGGAGAAGGAAATGGCAACCCACTCCAGTATCTTTGCCATGAAAACCCTATGGACAGTACCAAAAGACAAAAAGATATGACGCTGGAATATGAGCCCCTCAGGTCGGAAGGCATCCAATATGCTATTGGGGAAGAGCAGAGGGCTAGTACTAGTAACATCAGAAAGAATGAAGCGACTGGGCCAAAGCTGAAAGGATGCTCAGCTGTGGATGTATCTGGTGGTGAAAGGAAAGTCCGATGCCGTAAAGATGTTTTCTCCATAGGAACCTGGAATGTAAGATCCATGAATCAAGGAAAGCTGGACGTGGTCAAACAAGAGATGACAAGACTGAACATCAACATCTTAGGTATTAGCGAATTTAAATGGACAGGAATGGGTGAATTTAATTCAGATGACCATCAGGTATACTACTGCGGGCAAGAAACCCTCAGAAGAAATGGAGTAGCCTTCATAGTCAATAAAAGAGTAGGAAAAGCAATACTGGGATACAATCCTCAAAATGTCAGAATGATCTCAGTTCGAATCCAAGGCAAACCATTCAATTTCACAGTAGTCCAAGTCTATGCTCCAACCACCAGTGCTGAAGAGGATGAAATTGACCGGTTCTATGAAGCCCTACAGCACCTTATAGAACTAACACCAAAAAATGATGTTCTTATCATCATGGGTGATTGGAATGCTAAAGTAGGAAGCCAAAAGATAACCGGAATAACAGGCAAGTTTGGCCTTGGAGTACAAAATGAAGCAGGGCACAGGCTGACAGAATTTTGTCAAGAGAATACGATGGTCATAGCAAACACTCTTTTCCAACAACCCAAGAGACGGCTCTACACATGGACATCACCAGACAGTCAACACAGAAATCAGATTGACTATATGCCCTGCAGCCAAAGATGGAGAAGCTCTATACAGTCAGTAAAAACAAGACCAGGAGCTGACTGTGGCTCAGACCATGAGCTTCTTGTTGCAAAGTTTAGGCTTAAACTGAAGAAAGTAGGGAAAAGCACTAGGCCACTCAGGTATAAATTAAATCATATCCCTGTTGAATATACAGTAGAGGTGACAAATAGATTTAAGGAATTAGATCTGATAGACAGAGTGCCTGAAGAACTATGGACAGAGGTTCGCAACATTGTACAAGAGGTAGCAACCAAAACCATCCAAAAGAAAAAGAAATGCAAGAAAGCAAAATGGTTGTCTGAGGAAGCTTTGCAAATAGCTGAGGAAAGGAGGGAAGCAAAAGGCAAGGGAGAAAAAGAAAGATACGCCCAATTGAATGCAGAATTCCAGAGAATAGCTAAAAGAGATAAGAATGCCTTCTTAAATGAACAGTGGAAAGAAATAGAAGAAAACAATAGAATAGGGAGGACCAGAGATCTTTTCAAGAAAATTGGAGAGATGAAGGGAACGTTTCATGCAAAAATGGGCATGATAAAGGACTAAAATGGCAGGGACCTAACAGAGGCAGAAGAGATTAAGAAGAGGTGACAAAATTACACAGAAGAACTATACAAGAATGAGTTTAACATCCATTGTAATCACAATGAGGTGGTCACTGACCTCGAGCCAGACATCCTAGAATGTGAAGAGAAGTGGGCCTTAGAAAAGCTGAGCAACAACAAAGCTACTGGAGGTGACAGTATTCCAGCTGAGCTATTCAAAATCTTAAAAGACGATGCAGTAAAAGTGCTACACTCAATTTGCCAGCAAATTTGGAAAACTCAACAGTGGCCACAGGACTGGAAAAGATCAGTTTACATTCCAATTCCAAAGAAAGGCAGTGACAAAGAATGTTCAAACTATCGCACCATTGCACTCATTTCTCATGCTAGTAAAGTTATGCTTAAAATCATACGAGCTAGACTCCAGCAGTATGTGGATCGAGAACTACCAGAAGTACAGGCAGGATTTTGAAGAGGCAGAGGAACTAGAGATCAAATTGCCAACATACGCTGGAACATGGAGAAAGCTAGAGAGTTCCAGAAAAACATCTACTTCTGCTTCATTGACTATGCTAAAGCCTTTGATTGTGTGGATCATAACAAACTGTGGCAAGTTCTTAAAGAGATGGGCATACCAGACCATCTTATTTGTCTCTTGAGAAACCTATATGTGGGCCAAGAAGCAACAGTGAGAACTGGACACGGAACCACTGATTGGTTCAAAATTGGGAAAGGAGTCCGGCAAGGCTGTATACTGTCGCCCTGCCTGTTTAACTTGTATACAGAGCACATCATGAGAAAGGCACGGCTAGATGAATCAAAAGTGGAATTAAGATTGCCGGAAGAAATATCAACAATGTAAGATATGCAGATGATACCACTCTAATGGCAGAAAGTGAAGAAGAACTAAAGAGCCTCTTGTTGTGAGTGAAGAAGGAGAGTGCAAAACATGGGTTGAAACTTAACATTAAGAAAACCAAGATCATGGCATGCGACCCTCTCAATTCCTGGCAAATAGATTGGGAAGAAATGGAGGTAGTGACAGATTTTATTTTCCTGGGCTCCAAGATCACTACAGATTGGGACTGTAGCCAAGAAATTAAAAGACGCTTGCTCCTGGGGAGGAAAGCCATGGCAAATCCAGACAGCATACTAAAAAGCAGAGACATCACCCTGTCAACAAAAGTGCGTATAGTCAAGGCTATGGTCTTCCCAGTTGCAATGTATGGCAGTGAAAGCTGGACCATAAAAAAGGCTGAGCGCCAAAGAATTGAGGCCTTTGAACTATGGTGCTGGAGAAGACTCCTGCGAGTCCCTTGGGCTGCAAGGCGATCAAACCGGTCAGTCCTAGAGGAGATCAACCCTGACTGCTCTTTAGAAGGCCAGATCCTGAAGCTAAAACTCAAATAGTTTGGCCACCTAATGAGAAGGAAGGACTCACTGGAGAAGAGCCTCATGCTGGGAAAGATTGAGGGCAATAGAAGAAGGGGACGACAGAGAATGAGGTGGCTGGATGCAGTCACTGAAGCAGTAGGCGTGAGCTTAAATGGACTCCAGAAGATGGTAGAGGACAGGAAGGCCTGGAGGAACATTGTCCATAGGGTTGCGATGGGTCGGACACAACTTCGCAGCTAACAACAACAACAAACATATTAACATTATAAATATATGGGAGCAAATTTATGAATTCTGGAGAGGAGATTGTTTGGCTCTCTTTAAACCATTGTTTATCTTTGTGCTGTTTAGCAATTCATTGAGTGCAAGAACTGGGGGAAGAGCTGTAACCTTGAGAAGGTGGAATGTTTGAGGTTGAGAGTATGAAGATTGATTGCTTGATGTCCTCAGGTAGGCTGGACTGCCATTTTCTGCATTCAGCTGCAAGCTGGCTCAAGCTGACCAACAATTGGTTGAAGTTGCCTGAATGTGACAACTGAATACTAAGTGTGTTTTGGGATTATAAAGTAAGAACAACACAGGGTAGGTGCAGCATGGCACAAGAAGCAATGGTGATGCTTTGTGCATAGGATAGATGATAGGTCTTTCTATGAAGATCTCCTAGACATGAATGTATGAGTGTCATATGTTCTACTTGTGCAAGTACCCACCATCCAAAGAGAGGCCTTTCTAAATCCTGAAGATTAGGATTTGGAACATCAAATGCTAAAACTAGTGTCTTGGACTTGATACCAAGAAGTTGTACTGTGAAACCTTTAGATTTTCTCCATTTCTTATTATCATACACTTGCACGATTATTTCTTGCAATTGATTCATATTTACCCATATGCATGTCAAGTTGCAGAGTCAAAATTGATTGGAGAAAAGTAATGCAGTGCTAAGGATCCAAAGTATGTCTTCACAACACTCCCTGTGACTAGGTTTCTATATCAAGGATTGCAACGTTTTGGGAGGCTAAACATCAGAAATGCTTTAGGGTATCTTGCCATACATTACATTACAAAAAGTGAGTAGAACTGCAATAGGATAGGCAGGACCAGGATAACACTAAATTTTATTTATTCTGAATAACATTAAATATAAAATAATAAATGATATAATTACTCCCCAAATACTTAACAATTTTAATAATCTATTTCAGTGATTATTCAGATTTGGGGAGATATTTGGAGGGAAGCTGGGGTTTGCAAAAAGTCTTTTTAGAGATGTTGCCCTGGAACCTCAGGTTTTCTAAGGATAGCTTTAAAAATATCTGGCTTAATCCCTCTCAGTCTCTTCTCTGCCAATCTTTTCTTATAATCTATATTTGTTTCCATTCCTGTTTGAGGAAGAACACAGTACATTGCACAAATCTTAAACTTCCTTTCAGTGTTCTTTCCAGAATTAGTCATGTTTTGCCAGCTTTTCAAACTATTCTAGAACAGTTCCAGTGAATGACACAAGGAAGTCACTGCTTAAAACTCCCTAAGTATACAAACTGACTTCAACAGGTGTCTGTTTATGCAAACCTAGAAAATTTTAACAGAATGTCAAAGGTTAAGCAAAAAAGAATCTTCATACACCAAGATGAATAGCCAGTGCTTTTTTTGTAAAAGAAAAAGGTGCCGGAACTCACACACGTCATACAACCCGCCTTGCCTACCCTACCAGGTTCCATCCAAAAAAGGTGCCGGAACTCTGTTCTGAGTGTTCTATGACAAAAAAGCCCTGTGAATAGCTATTATAATTTCTCTTTTCTTGACAGTTATCCCTACAGCATTTAGAATGTAGACATTGTAGACACTCTTTCATTATCACAATACTCCAGAGAGTATTACTTTTCACATTTTATATGTGAGGAATTAACATATAAACTAAATTCTGACTTGTTCATTGACTTACTTAAGTCAGTTACTTATTTACTTACTTATTTACAGGCTTGTTTATTGACTTAACACTATTGAACGAATGTCATACCCATATCAGGTTCTTAGCTATTGAGCCCATATTCTGTAAACAAGAGCAATGTATTTATTTTTATCCAGCCTTTATTATTTGCATGAATAGCTTAGGCAACAAACTTACATAATATTTCTTCCTCCTCCTATTTTCCTAAAAACAACAACCTTCTGACATGAGCTGGGGTGAGAGAAACTGATTGGACCAGGGTCACTCAGTCAACTTTCATGACTAAGGTGAGACTAGAAATCACAGTCTCCTGGTTTGTAACCTGGAGCCTTAGCCACTAGACCAAAATAGCTGTCATATTTATCATACTTTCATCTGAAAATGAAATCCTTTTTTCCTGTGAAAAAGCACTAAAAGCGGCTGGCAACATATAATTGAGAAGAAAATTAAGAATTTAATTTCCATTTAAAACCCAAGGTTAAAATGTAAAACATATAGATTGAATTCCACAATTGAGATGGATGGGAATCAACAAACAACTAAAAAAAAAGCCAAGACTTTACATTATGCCAGAACTTGAAAAGAGCTTTTCTTGAGGGTAGATGTTGGAATCCTCTATGAAGTGAAGTGTTAATACCACTTTAAAATGCCTTGTTAAGGTCACACTTGGAATACTGCATCCACTTTTGATCACCACGATGTAACAAAGATGTTAAGACTCTAGAAAGAGTACAGAGAAGAGCAACAAAGATGACTAAGGGACTGGAGGCTAAAACATATAAGGAAAATTTGCTTATATCTCAAGGATTGCCACAAAGAAGAGGGAGTCAAGCTATTCTCCAAAGCACCTGAAGTCAGGACAAGAAGCAACAGATGGAAACTAATCAAAGAGAGAAGCAACCTAGAACCAAGGAGAAATTTCTTGACAGTTAGGACAGCCTCCAGAGGTTGTGAATGCTCCAACACTGGAAGTTTTTAAGAAGAGTCTGGACAACCATTTGTCTGAAATGGTATAGGGTTTCCTGCTTGAGCAGAGGGCTGGACTAGAAGATTTCCAAGGTCCCTTTCAGCTCTATTCTATTATATTAGCACCTTCTGAACTTATTTCAGATTGTATAAATTTCTTATTTACACAGGCTAGTCTGAAAATCCCATTTATCAGGGATCTAGAACTCCACGGAACTTCTGTTGGAGAACTACAAAAGACTATTTGCAGGCAACAGAGATAAATTCATCTGAAGGACAAAACAGAAGCCCTGAGACCAAAATTCTTCTGGAAACTCTCCAATATCCCAGCTTTAAACAACTGTAGCAGGTACGATGACTTTACATGCTTTTGTTGACCTTTGGCCAAGATAAGGAGACGGGCATTGCCCTAAGCCTACTGGAATCATAAATCTAACCAAAAGTGTTGCCAGACTGTCCTATCCCACCAGTAGCACTTACGCACATTTTTTAAAAAGAATATTGTCATTTAATTTTTTCCCCCTCAAAAAAGCTCATGGGTATTATGCTTCCAGCAATCTTCTTTTCATTAATGTAATGCTTCCATGCTGACAGCTTAGAGAGGAACAGAAGACATTGAAATAAGGGCAATAGGCAAACAATGAAAAGCTCTCTAAAATAAAATGAAGGCAAAAAAAACCTGTTTTGACTTTTTGCATTTTAGTCTCAAAGAGAGGTCTTTTATCGACTTTGGCTCAGCACCTTGGAGAGAAAAATGACATCTTTAAAGAGGTTTTTAGACCCTGAGGTTGGCTGGGGCTTTTTTCTACCTTCCCCAGACATTGTAAATATTTTTTCCCCTTTCTGGGAGCAACATACATAATTGTGGGAACTTCCTATTATTTTGTAAGAAACACCATCTATCATTTTCAGAAGGAAGAACATTTTTTTTAAAAAAAAATGATGGAAAGTACGAATGGGGAATAAATGTTAAGCATAAGAATGTCAATTTCTTTTCCTGTAACATACATTTCTTTGACAATAAGGTCACTTTAAAAGATTTCTATTGTGCATGTAGTCACAGGGGAGAGGAAAAAAATGATCAATTTCTGTTTCAGGTTCATCCTTTAGGATTTTTCCAGAGTTCTATTTTATGCTGTTATCAACCTGAAGACTTTAAGCAGGGCTGTTTGAGAAGGAAAAGAGGATACAGTTAAGAAAAGCATCCAGTATGCAAACCATAAAGCTAACCAGATTTCTATGGTTTTTCATGGAAACGAGGTATCACCTAATTGGGATATATAAGCTGGATTCTGGCTTGCGGTGAAAGAGAACAACGTGTAGATATTTGCAGAGAACAAACTTCCACTCATTTGACAGAGGCATTTCTTTTCTATGATTATTAAAGGGTGATAAGAACCAGATTGAAATATTATGCAACGAGGTTTCATCAATTCTTCCCCTCTCATAGTCTCCAAATGTCAGAATTTGGGGGTAGGGCAGGCACTGTGTCCTCTTATATGACTCTCTTTAATGGACAGAACCCACAGCATTCTCCTCCTGTTGCCCATAATAAGAAGGATTGAAACAATCAGAAAAAGACCATCCCACAAAAAATCCATCCCCATGCCATGAAGGGCTTTATCAGTGTCAATCAGTGTCAATCAGAACCTTGACATAACCTCCCAAAACAATTGAGCAAAACAAACCTCCCAAAACAATAGAGCTATAATATGGCTGTACTGAGATATTCTTATTACTACTTATGCTGCAGCATTCTGAATCTGTTGTAGCTTCCAGATGTTCTTCAAGACTGGTTTCCACTGAGAACACATTGCAGTAAACCACTTGGCAGGTGACTAAGGTATGAGTGACCATGATCAGTCCCTCCCAATCCAGAATAGAGTATAGTTGGCACACAAGATGAAACTGTGAAGTTAGTTAAACAGAAGCTGTAAGCCCAAGAAACCTCCCAAATTATGTACTGGTTCTTTGTGAGGTAGTGTCATCCATCCAGAACTAGAAATTGAAAATCACCAGATTCAGGAGATCCTAAAACCTAAATAATGTATATGAACTTAATCAAATTCAATAATTTTGCAATAAAGGAAAGAACACAACATTCTAGCACAAGGAGAAATTAATCTCCATTTCACAAACAGGGACGTTGCCTGGTCTTTCAGCTTTCTTAAGGCAGAGGAGTTTAGACAAGTGCTGAAATAGTGGTTGTTTGACTGAGGATGAAAGGAGTGTAAAGTCCTCTGTGCTGAGCTCTCTGAGGTTCTAATCTTGTTTTGTTTCCCCAGACAAAATACCTACAATGCTTATTCATTTTGAGCCTCTGTCCTTTGCTGGCTTTCTTGAGGTCTGCAGTCAGGCCTCATGGGAGTGATGTTGAAATTATAACTGTAGGTGATGCTTGAAGGAAGATGCTAATTTTACCACTTTGGGTGGGATATGGGGAAGGGACCAAGGTGAAGGCTAGGAGAAGACAGATATGATTTACACTAAATATTTACACATTGTTATTGATATATTTTGATAGCAGGTTTTATCAGGCTACAGGGTAGTGAGTTGTACTAAAGAAGGGATATTTTGACAAAAGAAAGAAAGAAAGAAAGAAAGAAAGAAAGAAAGAAAGAAAGAAAGAAAGAAAGAAAGAAAGAAAGAAAGAAAGAAAGAAAGAAAGAAAATATGCATGCATGAGTGTAACTCTATCTATAACTTTCTATCTATCTATCCATCTATCCAGTGGTGGGATTCAAATATGTGAACAATCAGTTCTCTGTGTGGATGCTGCTTCCAGAAGTCCATTCTGGCTTGGGCAACAAAAAATTAGCTACCTGTTCTGACAAACTGGTGCAAACTTTTTGAATCCCACCACTGCATCTATCCATCCCACATTGCAGGGTAATATTTTCACATGTTTAAGTCCAAGCCTCTGAATGGTGGGGGCTTCCAGTTGTGGAATAGTAGAACTGAGAATGTTTCTTATAAGTTTTCATTGTTTCATCTTTGAAAGCCAGCCAGCATTTTATCCTCTCTTAGCCAGAGCAGAGTAATAATATAATTGCAACATTAAATGTGTTGCCATCTCTGGCAGAGCATCTTAACTGCTATGTGTAGCAAGCATGAATGATCACATCAGAAAATATGGGAACATAAACTCTTTTGAGTCAACATTGTAGTTACTGTTATTACCCTCTTTCCCCTTTCCTTTGCGGTCAGATGGTTAAGTGGCTTTTCACTCAGAATCCCAGTCAGGAGAGACACATTCAGTGAAGGAAATTACCAGCCAAGGCAAAGCACTTTTACAATGAATAAACTGAGAGGATGACAGTTTCCCCTAGAAAAAAAAATCTCTGTTCTTTTTTCAGAACCACTGAATAGGCATATTTCTGAGAATAAGGAAAGCCTCTGCAAAATCATAGTATCACCTCATGTTCTCTTTGTTATGCTTTTCAGCAAGAAGTGTGCCTGTGGATCTGTAGATATTGCTGAATGAAAGCTACCAAGAATCCCAGCCAGCATAGGCAATGGTCAAGATGCCAAAACTCTGTAGCTTCTGGAGGACCATCGAATCTCCGGTTTTGGATCCACTGAATTGACCAAACCAGCTAAATTTCAAGGAGACCAAGCAGCAAATGTCTTTGAAATGAAACCTTTTTCAACTTTAAAATCCATCTATTAGTTGAAGTCTTGCATGTAACTAAGAGCTGGGGAAAGGCATTAATGAGATTTAATTTTGGAATGAGGTAAAGAAATAGTTGCAGAAAAGGAAGTGAAAAGAGATATACTGAATGTTGAATGATCTCTCCTATTTTTAAGGAGGACAAAGGGTTACTATTTTTTTACATAATGCGAATACTGATGCCACTACAGTGTAAAAACGGAAGATCAGTGCAAATATAGAATATCTGCTGCCTTGTATAAATCCTTTGTATAATCAGGTGATTTTGGACCTTGCCTGAAGCTATTGCTTTTGATTATTTAGGGGGCTACTGATGTACCCTAGGTAACTTGTGAAAAAGATTTATTTGTAGTTGTTTAATGATATTTATTTTACAGCTGTAACAAGCTCACAGTATGTCAAAGTTTGAATGTTTTGTACTTTTTCCCCTCATCTTGTTATAAGAGCAGATCTCACAAGTTCTGATGGCAACACAGTTATCATGGTATGTTTTTAGAGATGGCCTTAATATTAATTGGCTTTGTAATTAACTATTTCATTACCACAATGCTTTATCAATGCATCCCAGTGAATGTCTATGAAACACATTTCTCTGTTTCATTCGACTTTGTGGGGCTCACAGATAATGCCAAGCCAGTATTTTTAATTATCTTCGTGAAGCGAAATTTAATGTTGTCCTGTTTTATACCTAATGGAAGAGTTCTCTTCTTGTGCTCATTCTGACATAAGCCACTTTATGGTTTAGTATTACAAGGTTAATTCGGAAATGAACCTCTGTTTGGTTATCAGTGACAGACACTCGCAGATACAGAACTTTTATTATAGACATTCGAAAACCACATTATATTACTTTTTGACATAATTGCCATTCAAATTATTCCTTAATAGTTGCTCAGTGCCAAATCTGGGCTATGGGGCATGTGTGATCAAAAACATCCCAATGGATCCACTTCAAAAGTTCTTGGGTGCATCTAGCAGTGTACAGGTGAGCATTATCCTGAACCAACACCACACTGGAAGTCAGCATGCCCCGACTCTTGTTTCAAAGTCTGAATTGATGGTTGAACCACACTCCATTAACTTCACTAGCAGTACTCCTTTGCATCTTCACATTTGGTGGGATTTTCTATGGCACCACTTCCAGTGTGGTGTTGGTTCAGGATAATGCTCACCTGCACACTGCTAGATGCACCCAAGAATTTTTAATGCAGTTCCATTGGGATGTTTTTGATCACACACCCCATAGTCCAGATTTGACACCAAGAGACTACTATTAAGGAATTTCAAACCTTATAAGGTGTTATGACAAGCACCTCAATTTGAATGGTGATTATGTCAAAAATGTAATGTAATGTTGTGATTTTCTAATGTGTATAATAAAAGTTCTCTACTTGTGAGTGTCTGTCATTGATAATCAAATGGATGTTTATTTCTGAATTGCCCTTGAATGTGTAAATTGCATTAGTATTATATCTAAACCTTATGTATGCCTTTACATGAACAAATTTTAGGTATGGATCAAGATCCTTTAGAGCAAATAGCTCTTCACTCAAGCTCAATTTATTTCAAGTAAAAAATATTGATTGTACAACCAAGTTATCCACACATTCTACAGTGAGAATATAACAAACCAATTCACAATTCTATCATCCACCTTAGAATGTACTTGTTGACTGAAAGTAACCAGAAAATTTCAAAGACCTTCATCCAAAAGTGGGTTTAAAAGGGGGGAAGCAATAATCTAAACAGGGTTCTCCTAGAGTATTCAGTGGCTGGAAAACAATGGAGCAACATATTCCTTCTGTATTAAAGGCAGATCATTCCTGCTCCTGGTTGCAGGAGAACAATGAGCAAATAGGAGTCATTGTGTTGAATGCTTGGAGAGTTCCCATCATCATCTGTTTGGCTACTTTGTGGTAGAATCCTGGACAAGGTGGGGCTTTTACATGATCTAGTTTAAGTCTTCTTATGTGTCTACCTTAATTAAATCTGTTTTGAAAGTACGGGAAGTTTGGACATAAAACAAGAGGGATTAATGATAATACATACATGATGCCACAACTGTGATTTTTTGCAAATAGGTCAAGCTTGATTAATTGACTGTGATTAAAAAGTAGTTGATACGAAACATTAGTAACTGTTCTGTACCAGCCTGCTACCAACCCTGCAGAAAAGGCAGGGACAACCCCTTTACAAGAAGGCAAGAGGCTGGAACTAAGCCTGCCAAATTTATTAACATAAAACAGCAAACAGAGCAAAGAGAGCAAACACGAACCATGAAACAGGAGCTATTCAAACGGTTGCCTTCAGCAAACCAGCCCTCCCATGCATTCCCCTTTTAAACAGTTCAGGGCGTGGCTTCTCTCTGCCTCCTTCTGAGGTGCCCCATTGCCTTCCTCTGTTTACTCCTGCTTGACTGCCTCCTGCGTCGGGCATCCTTGAACAGGGCCAGCTGTGGGTCATCTTCATCCATGCTGTCAGGCTCACACAGCTGGGTCTGCGTCGTGACCAGATGGGAGGGGCCTGGCTGAGGGCTCTGTGGAGCCTCAATATTATTCTCAGCAAGCTCTCCAACACCCCCCCTCCTCCTCTGAATCGTCCGACCCAACTGCCGAACCCACAGGCTGACCCTGAATCACAACAGTAACATTTGTCCAAATGTGCACACTTTTGTTTACCATTTTGCCTAATGTGCATTGTTTTCACAAAATAATTCTTTTTAATATATTTTGAGAATAATTGTAAACACCCTTTCTAGGGTGTTTTCTCTAATATACTTTAGAATTTTGAAAAAAACAACAACAATAGAAGTTCTCAGAAAAAGTGTCCTGCAAAGGTGTAGCTTACCTGTTCACAAAAAGACTATAATAAAAAAAATGTAATCAATTATTAACCACCATTGACTAGATTGCTATTTACTACTGTATTAATATTAGTTTCTTCCCACCAGCTTTGCTCTCCTTTGTCCTTTTTTCCAACAAGTGAACACACATCCAAACCAAGCACAGAAAGCAGCTGGCTTTCTTCTTGTTTCCAAAGAAAGAGAAAGCTCATGAAGATTTCCAAATGGATTCTAAAAAGTATTCTTAGAACTAAAGATGAGCTGTGTGGAGGCCTAGAGGTGAAGATGCCTGCCTCTGTCTGGGAAGGTTGAGAGTTCAATCCCAGGGAGCAGCAAATGTTTCTCTATCAGGGCGCAAAGAGAAAATATCTGCTGTGGACTCCGTGAATGCATCAGGAAGGGCATTCAGCCAGTAAATGGTCAGCTCCACTCAGTCACTCCAACTTCACTCCAAAACAAGGGATCAAAGGGTCATAAAAAGAAACAAAGTCTTAGAATTAAAGATGATGACGGGGGCTGCTGCTTTGTTTTGCAGCATGCTAGCTTCCCTTTTTAATAAACTTTGCTTTCTATGTTAAATAACATGTGGGACAGGGAGCTTGGTGGAGAAGAAGTGACCTGTCCATGAATATCACAGGAGGGATGCCATCTTAATGAGGTGCTCCAAATAATCACTACCGGTAAGCATAAAATCCAAAAAGCATAAAAATGAATACCACATTTTTATTCAAATGTAAAAGAACATTTTATGCATTTAGGTAAAGGTAAAGGTTCCCCCGCACATGCGTGCTAGTCGTTTCCGACTCTAGGGGCCGGTGCTCATCTCCGTTTCAAAGCCGAAGAGCCAGCGCTTGTCCGAGGACGTCTCTGTGGTCATGTGGCCGGCATGACTAGACGCCAAAGGCGCAGGGAACGCTGTTACCTTCCCACCGTAGTGGTCCCTATTTTTCTACTTGCATTTTTACGTGCTTTTGAACTGCTAGGTGGGCAGAAGCTGGGACGAGTAACAGGCGCTCACTCTGTTACGCGGCACTCGGGATTCGACCCGCCAAACTGCCGACCTTCTGATCGACAAGCTCAGCGTCCTAACCCACTGAGCCACCACGTCCCTTTTTATGCATTTATAACAACATAAATTGAAAGGATTTATTTTAGTCACTGAAGAATATGATTAGAAGTAAATATGCACCACAGCTCCATTTTATTAACACTCTTAATTGCTTCCAGAAGGATTGTGATTTCCCCCCCTTCAAACTAGGCATCAAAAGCAATTAGAATATTAGTTCCCATACTGATAGCAGTTGCTCTGTACTTATGCTTTGTTGATAGCATCCACACAAAAACTGAAAAAGCACATCTTTTTTTTAATGGCACAAAGCAGTTCAAATGTTTAAACAAAATCTATATTATGGATTGGAAATAAACCCAGTGACCGTACGGTTACTGCTATCCCGGTTCTTGGGGAAGATACACCCGGTCTTTCACTGTAGCCTGTTGAAACCGGTGGAGGGTTCCTCCTGTAGGCCCATGGGAGTACCCCGTGCAAACGATACACTTGTGTGATAAAGAGTTTGGCCAGCATTTGGGCGGACGGCAACCCCTTACATGGGACCAAGTGGGCCAGCCTGGAGAAGAGGTCTATGATGGTCCAGATCACAGTATAACCATGACTCTCCAGTAACTCCACCACCACCCCACACACACACAGAAAACAACACACTCTACTAGACCATCTCCTTGTATCTCAGCATCTTCTGAATGTTGATTTTATAAACGCATCACTCTTAGTATATTTTAGCATATAAAATGGAGCGAGTTGCATCCACTTCTAATACTTTCATTTCTATCCCTCTGAATGTTAAAATTAAGTAGAACTGGAAGAATTCTGCTCAGACCATGGAAAATAGTTGAGGGTGGAGAGCCCCATAAGATTCCTTCTTATTTCCCAGGTTATTTAATTTCTAAATGAAATCATTGGGAAGATCCATGCATGGGATTGGAGCTTTTTTGCTGAGAATTCACAATTGGATGTGTCAATTCAGGTGGGGAAGCTAAACACCAAAATTTGGAAATGACAGAACTGTGGCTGATTAGACATTTAGTGGGAAACTTTTAACTGGTCCATCCACATATGCACTTAACAGCTTTCCTATAGCAGCAGCAGCAGCAGCAACAACAACAACAAAAACAACAACAACAACAAAAGGTTGCTAAACCTTCCCTAGACTTTGTTACACTTTAGGAAAAGCTTATAAAAACTTTTTTTTCAATTTGTAAAAACATTTTAGCCAGATTTGGTAGTTGTTGTTTATATACACACATATACACACACAAGAACACAGTAAGATACTGTAAAAAAATAATATAAAATAAAACCACATCCTTAATTGCTGGAACATTGCAATATTACTGTTTGTGAAATATAGAACTTACATGTCAGATTCAATTCTATAACAAATTTTAGATAACACACTGATTGTAAGCACTAAATTTAAGATCATAAATTAATAGTTTTGCCTCCAAAAATAGTGGAGCCATGTGTGTGTATGAGAAAGAACAAAGTTCTCTACTGGATCAGAATGAAGGCTTCCTTGATCTAGTATTTTCTCCTACAGTGGCTCTTCAAAAGGTTCCTTTCTTTCCACATTTTGCCCCCAGGTGAGTCATTAAGAACTGGGCAAAGGAGAAAGACCAGAACCTTTACCTATTTTTAAAAAATCTAATGTTATAAATTTATGAATCTGTTTACATTATTTTGTTTGAGATTGTAATGCCTTTTTTAAACTGTGTTTGTACATTGTTTGGTATTCCCTTCAAGCTAGGGAAGTGGGATGTCAATTGATTTAATAACAAATTCAAAAAATAATCTGTCCGGGCTGTGATCATTAGGGGCAGTGGGAGGATGTCATATGATGAGTCTTCAGATATTAGTACAGTAATCTGTACTAATCTCCTCCAGTAATATGTCCAGAAACAATACATTTAATATGAATAGTAAAAACACACTTGTCAGTTGTCACTATTTTCCAGCCATTTCCCATAATTTCATTCCTTCCATCTGTAATCCTAAAGAATAACGTAGAATAATAGAAAAACCAAATAACGGAGTTGGAAGGGACTTTGGAGATCTTCTATTAGTCTAACCTCTTGCTATACCGCCCCGTGCGTTCCCACAGAGAGGGCCTCCTCAGGGTGCCTCCAGTCAGAGAATGTCGGCTGGTGGCCCCCAGGGGGAGGGCCTTCTCTGTGGGCGCTCCGGCTTTGTGGAACCAGCTGCCGGTTGAGCTCCGGATGGCACCGGATCTCCGCTCCTTCCGTCGCGGGTTAAAGACCCATTTATTTGAACAAGCTGGCCTGGCCTGATGGGGAATCACTTAGGGTTTTAATATTTATATATATATTTTTATTGTTTTTATTGTGGGCAATAATTTAATTCTTTTTTAATTTTTGTATTTTTGTAGTTTTAAGATATGCCCTGTTCACCGCCCTGAGTCCTTCGGGAGAAGGGCGGTATAAAAATTTAATTAATAATAATAATAATAATAATAATAATAATAATAATAATAATAATAATAATAATAATAAAATAAATACCTATACCTATACCTATACCATTTCAGACAAATGGTTGTCCAATCTCTTCTTAGAAACCTCCGGTGTTGGAGCATTGACAACTTCTGGAGGCAAGTCATTCCACTGATTAATTGTTCCCACTGTTAAGAAGTTTCTCCTTAGTTCTAGGTTGCTTCTCTTCTTGATTAGTTTCCATCCATTGCTTCTTGTCCTGCTTTCAGGTGCTTTGGAGAATAGCTTGACTCCCTCTTCTTTGTGGCAGCCCCTGAGGTATTGGAACACTGCTATCATGTCACCCCTTGCCCTTCTCTTCATTAAACTAGATATACTCAATTCCTGCAACCATTCTTCATATGTTTTATCCTCCAGTCCCCTAATAATCTTTGTTGCTCTCCTCTTTCTAGAGTCTTAACAACCTTTTGGTGTGCACACAACAAGGTTATAAAACTCGGTAAGGGTATAAGCTTACTTGATGAATTCTGACTACCTCCTTATATGACTCCTTTAAATAGCCAGGGAATGTATTTAACACTCAGTGAACTAAACACATGGAAAGAGACCTTTGTATGAAAGCTGTTATCATATTCATTGCTTTTATACTTCTGAGAACATTGCTTATGGCACCTTACAAATTCTGGTGAATTTTCCTTTTAGTACCTTCAATAGAGGATGTGAAAGAGAACATGATCAAAATTGATGCTGAAATATCTCCATGGGCAAAAAAAAAAAGTCTAAAGTAGAAGTAGAGTTTAACCTTTGCTTCGAAACAGTGCCTTTCCATAGCTTGGTTTTCTACACATCTTTTGAATTGTAAATCCTATCCCCATATTTTAATGTACCATTGACCACCCCAATGATGGAGCTTGTCATGTAAATATTTAGAAAGCACAAAACCAAGAAAGAGTAAAGAATATAGCCTTAATTTGTTTTGTTAATTGGTGAAGAACTTTACCTAATTATCCTTCTAATACTCTTGGATGTCCACATAAAAGTCAAAAGAGTGAAGTTATCCTGGAAGAAAGCAGCAACAAACTTTTCCATAATCTTGTCAAGTACTGTATGTCTGTAAGTCATGAAAAGCCAAGCTCATCTCAAGCGAGACTTTACATCTATTAATTGCACAAATAATGGCAATATATCCATAGAATAAATACCTATCTTTAACATTAAGACTTTTTTTCTACCTTATGCTTAAAATTTCCTCCAGATGAATTTTTTTTATATAAATCTCAAATTTTGATTTATGCCATTGAAATTTATGTGGTTTAGTTCTACAGGCTAAACCAGCCCCTAACAATATAAGAATTTCATCTGGATGTTTTTAAGTGATCTAAGCCTGTTAATTCATTAATTCATTTTCCAATATACCACTTGAAAGGGAAGGGGCTTGGGCTAGAGCTACTGTGGAAATTCACACAAATTCACACAAAACTCTGTTGTTTTATTGTCCCATTCCTCTGCAAATATTTAAACTGAATAGAATAGAATAGAATAGAATAGAATAGAATAGAATAGAATAGAATAGAATAGAATAGAATAGAATAGAATAGAATAGAATAGAATAGAATAGAATAGAATAGAATTGGAAAGGACCTTGGAGGTCTTCTAGTCCAGCCCACTGCTCAAGCAGGAGAACCTATATCATCTCAGATAAGTGACTATCTAGCCTCTTTTTAAAAATCTCCAGTGATGGAGCACCCATGATCTCTGAAGGTAAGCTGTTCCACTGGTTAATTGTCCTCAATGTCAGGAAGTTTCTCCTTAATTCCAGGTTGCTTCTCTCTTTGATCAGTTTCCAACCATTGTTTTTTGTTCTGCCTTCTGGTGCTTTGGAGAATAATTTGACCCCCTCTTCTTGGTGGCAGCCCCTCAAATACTAGAATACTGCTAGTATATCACCCCTATTTCTTCTTTTCTTTAGAGTAGCCAAACCCAAGTCCTGCAGCCATTCTTCCTATGTTTTAGTCTCCAGGCCTTTGTTTCATCTTAGTTGCTCTTCTCTGATTTTTTACCAAAGTCTCAACATCTTTTTTGTGATATGGTGACCAAAATTGGTTGCAGTATTCCAGGTGTGGTCTTAGTAGGATTTTATAAAGTGGTACTAATACTTTGCACGATCTTGATTCTATGTCTCTGTTTATAAAACCCTGCATTATATTATCAATTTTGGCTGCTGCTACACACTGCTGGCTCATAGTCAAGTGATTGTCCACTAGGACTCCAAGGTCCCACTCACAGTTACTGTTTTTGAGCCGGGTCTTGCCTAATCTGTACTTGTACCTTTGATTTTTCCTGCCTAAATGTAAAACTTTGCTTTTCTCCACTTTAAAGTTCATTTTGTTGGATAGGGCCCTTTGTTCAAGTTTGTCAAGATCATTTTGGATTCTGAGTTTGTCTTCTAGATCATTGGCTATTCCTGCCAGTTTAGTGTCATCTGCAACTTTGATGAGTTCTCCTTCTATTCCCTCATCTAAGTCATTTATGAAGATGTTGAAGAGTACTAGGCCTAAGACAGAGCCTTGTGGTACCCCACTGCTTACTTCTCTCCCTGTGGATGTAGTACCATTGAGGACTACTTGCTGAGTATGGTTTGTCAGCCAGCTACAAATCCATCTGGTGCTGTTGTTGTCTATTCTACTTTTTTCTAGTTTACTAAGCAGTAGATTGTGGTCTACTTTGTTGAATACCTTACTGAAATCTAAGTATACTATGTCCACGGCATTTTGTTGGTCTACTAATTTAGTCACTTTATCAAAGAATGAAATAAGATGGGTTTGGCATAATCTGTTTTTAACAAACCTGTGCTGGCTATTAGTTATCATTTTGTTTGCTTCTAGTTGTTTGCAGATCTGTTTTTTGATATTTTTTTTCCAGGATCTTCTCATGTATTGATGTTAGACTGATTGGTCTGTAGTTTCCTGGGTCTGTTTTCTTTTCCCTTTCTTGAAGATGGGAACCACATTAGCCCTTTTCCAATCCTCAGGTCCTTCCCTGGTATCAACCAGGAAAATAGTTAAACTGCAAAAAACAAGAACCCAGAAGAAAATCAAAGGCTTTTGTAGATACCTTTGTAGCAGCCAAAGCGTCTGGCCCATATTGAGCTTTTAAAATATATTTAAACTGAATATATTGCCATTGTTGTGAACCAGAAAAACCAAACTCAATTTGAAGTTGGGAAAAATACTTAAAATAATCATTCCATAATCATTTATTTAAAGACACTATCTTGGCTCCTGCCCATATTTTCCAATTAAACATTTTATTATCTCTCATATCTTCTATAAGAACAGAAGAAATTGCTTACTAACTACCTGTCTGGTAAAGTACCCTGCAATTCTTTATTTTTAAAGACAAACATTATCAAGTACTTGAATAACATAAATCCATACTGCAAAAAACAATCCACTAAAAGTAAATAATCAAAGAGAAATAGGTAATAAATACCTTTATATTTCTGTTGCAAATATGTAATATACAAGAACATATATAAAATCCACTCAGATTTGTTATAATTGTGGTGTCTTCCTCTGATGTTTCATTATTTTAACATTATCTGTAATCTCTTGTAACATGACAATTGACAAGGCATTGTTACCAGACAATTCTGATGTATTTTAATGTATAACTACTTTTTCAGACCAGTGCGATACTGTCTGAAAACCAGAGACGCTGTTTGCCTCAGTGACTTTGTTACAATTTTATGTTGTCCCATTTTATTTGAAATAGAAACCAATCAATTCTTTGTTTATTGGTAATATTCTGGTTGTTGACCGTAATAAAGAATATATACATACTGCAGCAGACCATGCTTAAATTTGTACTTTAAATGGATCCACGCCTGTAGTGAGGGTGTATTTTAAACATTTCCACTGCTGGATCAGCCCAGCCAATTTGGTTCCCCTTGTATCCTTAGGAGAGAAAGTGATGAATTTCTGGGTAATTAAATGGCCTCCAAGCTTCTTTGGGATTCTTGGATTAGCATCCCACTGAGACTCTATAATGCATGGACATCCTAAAATATAGCTTTCTTCAGATATAGATTCAGGTTGCATCCATGTAAGACATATTTATTTCTTGCTAAGGTACAAAGATAACTGCATTTTCAAACTGACCTTGCTTTGTACTTGAAAACCAGTCCATGGGTTATTTTCATACCTCATGTTTCCCCTTCCACGTCTCTACAGATACTGTATATGCATTTTTGCAATCATGTGAAAGAAGTAACCGAGTCACTGGTTTCCCTGGTTCTAACATCAGTGCTGTTTTTGCAGCCAAAGAACACTAGATGCGATTAATTCTTGGCGTGTGATATCCATGTGGTTACTGGCATATACATCACTGAGGACAATTACATAAAAGCATAGAACACTATAAAAATGACAGGCCTGATTTAGTTGTCTAATTTGTTTTGTGTAAGAGAAAGCAGTGAATTATCTGTCTGTTGACAAAAGTAGTTTGAAGCCAAATGACTAGACTTGCAAAAAAAACCTAGCCTCTAGGCAGTTTACAATGCATCTAAAACCTTTTGGGAAGACTTTCACTGTGGGCAGAAAAAGAAAGTGGCTGTTAGGTCCTGGACCACAGCAACATGGTTGCCCAAGTCCTGGCTCTATATAATCCTTTGAGCTGGCTGAGAGTCTAAACCCCTTCTCTTTTTTTTTTACAACTAAAGAGCTAGTTCCATCTCCCTTCAGACTTAGTCTATCTACCAGTTTCTTATTCTTTTTGAACGTATGAAGTTCTCAAATAAAAATAGCTCACCAGAGTAACAAGCAGCAGGTTTAGAGGATGCCAAGCACTTGCTCCCTCCCACCCTGCCTTCCTGTTTTCCTACAGTGGTGTAAACAAATGCAGAGCTTTTAACCCCATATAGCTAGCTGGCCTTCAGCAGGCTTAGCCTGACTTTTCAAGCAATGCTAAATAGCAATGCAAGTTCCATTCCATTCCAGCAACATCTACCTGTTTCTTTATTTCCCCCAAATTGGTATTAGGCATATAAATAGGCATGACAAAAATTTGTTGTTGTTGTTGTCACTGCCATTTGCCTTCTTGAGACAAATGTACGCTGGGGAGTGGGAGGTTGCATCATAACTCCAAAGGCACCTTGTGGGTCAGTGCATGAAAAGTCAGAGATTTTGTCAGTAATGAGATCAAAAGTTCACATAACCCTTTGTACAACACAGGAGAATTCTTCTGTTGAGTCTGGAGCTGTCTAATGCTAATTTTCTTAGCAGAAAGGTAGTGCAAGGCATTTCAAATAAAACATCAGCTCAGCAAAGAGCCATATTTACTGTTCAAGTAGAATAGCTGGTTTTTGATGTTGCTGGCTTGATTAGGACATGGCTAGCACCAACAAAAATCTTGGGGGAGCAAAGTTAATTACATTTCTTTTCATTTTACTTTGTTTTCTCAATAAATTTGCCTTTTGATCTTATAGCCATCTGGGATAGCTGAACTTTTATTCTGTCACCATAATCACCACATTAAGAAGATGGAAATGGGGCAAAAGTGAGTATAAAATTGAGAAAGGGGGTATTGTGTTTATGAATGGGTGGCAAATGTTTATGAGTATACTTAAGAAGTCAAAAATTTACAACCCCAAATGGAAGAAAGATCTAGAGAACTGACTTTATGTCAAAGAAGGTCAGAAATAATTGTTGGCATTGGATTTGGATTTGGCTCTTTGTCTGTTCCTAAGGAGGGTCTACAAATCAGAGAGTCCTTTCTGGCCTATTTGACCTTATATTCATATAAGCTTTCACTTTGCATCACAAGAGGAAAGAACAAGTGGACTGGCTAACTAGATACAGAGTGTCTGCCAGAAGCTCCTTTGTGGATCCAGCAGCCCAGTAGATTGGGCAAACCAAAAGTTTGCCTTTTTTGTTTGTTTGTTTGGAGGTTTTTTGGTTGTTGTTGTTTTCTAGGATGGTTAAGAGGCATCATGGATTCCTCAAGCCATTTCACTTCTTAACATCCCTTCCCAAAATCAGCCCTCCTGGATTCTGGCTTGGTGTAATTTTTGGATGGATGGAAGTTGCTTATTTCTGTTTTAGAACCATATGTTCAAACTACCCTCTAACATCTGTAAATGATTAGATTAGATTTTAGATTAGATAACCTTTATTGTCATTTTTTTTTACTGTGGGCACAATGGCACACATTCAAAATGAAATTTAGTTGCTTGCTCTCAAAGTGTACACATACATAACACACATTTAAACATACTATGTACAACATATGCATTTCTTACATATAAATACATATAAATATTAATCACTGTCCACCTTGAATACATAGCGGAGAGAAGAAGCTTGAGAGTTCACAAGGTTGATACTGTATGGCACAAAACTGTGGCTGAATCTGGATGTTCTGCTTCGGATACCACGGAGCCTCCTCCCAGAAGGTAACAAGGAAAACAGGTCATGAAGAGGATGTGTTGTGCCCCAGACAATCTTACGGACCCTGCTCAAGCATCGTTTATGTGCTGTGTCTTGGATGGAAGGTAGGGAACTGCCAATGATCTTTTCAGCCATCCTCACCACTCTCTGCACTGCCTTCCTGTCTGAAGCAGTGATGCTTCTAAACCAGACTGTGATGCTGTATGACAGGATGCTCTTGATCGTCCCTCTGCAGAAAGTGGTAAGGATAGGAGAAGGAAGATGAGCTTTTCTCAAGCAACACAGAAAATGCAGATGCTGCTATGCCTGCCTTACCAGTGTCTCGCTGTTGAGTGACCAAGCCAGCCTACTTGTTAACTACACGCCCAGGAGTTTGATGCTGGTAGCCATCTACACAGGTGAATCATTAATGAACAGAGGAGTATGGCTATGCCTTCCTTTTCTGAAATCAACAATGATTTCTTTGGTTTTTCCAGTATTTAAAACTAGGCTGTTTTCCTTACACCAGATCACCAAACCCTCAACCTCCTTGCGGTAAGCACCCTCATTGTCATTATGAATAAGGCCCACTATTGTTGTATTTATTTATTTATTTATTTATTTATTTATTTATTTATTTATTTATTTATTTATTTATTTATTTATTGAACTTATATACCACCCTTCTCCCATGGGACTCAGGGCGGTTCACAAGGTAATTAAAATAACACTACAAATACATTTTGTATTTGTATGAGTTTAAGCCATATGGGTTTAATCATGGAAGAAAAGTATTGTGATTCCGTGTCAGCCTGTGCTCCCAGCAGCTGAGTCCAAGGGATCTGAGGAGGAGGAGGAGGGGTTTGGAGAGCCTTCAGTGTCAGAGGGAGGCTTTTATGCATCACAGGACTCTCAGTCAAAGGAATAGCCGGGCCCCTCGAGTCGTGTTCATTATGAGGCTCAGCTGTGTGAGGAGGAGAGTTCAGACTCAGAGGATTCACAGCTGAATCTGTTTAGAGACGCTAGAAGCAGAAGGCAGTTGAATAGAGCAGCCCAGAGGAAGTCTATGAAGCAACTCAGCGAAAGGAGGAGATGGCATTGAGAAGCCACGCCTTGGGGCTGTTAATAAAGGGGGAAGGTGTGGGCAGTGCTGGTTGCTGAAGGCAACTGTTCGTAGAAATCCAAAGGAAATCCTGGTCTGTTCTTGCTAATCTTCCTGTTTGACTCTTGTTTGAGGTTTGAATCATCTATTTTTGTTAAGGAAAATATTCTGCTGCTTTTTTGTTTGAAGGACTTTATTATTTGGAACTGTAAATAAATTTGGGTTGGGTTTTTCCAGCCTATTGATTTAAAAAGAAAAAAGGGGTTGTCCTTGAAGTCAGCTGGGACGGTCGTAGGCTGGAACAGAACAAAAGGTTTCTACCTGATCCAGAGAAGATTTGGCTTGTAGTCTTATATGCACAAATGTATACAATTAATTTAGCCTCAAGAAAATGAGAGAAGATCCTTCCAAATGAAGCCAGCTAAATATCTTCTGTAATGATATTGAAATCTAGCTCTTTCTGCTAAACAAATTACTGCACCTCTTACAATTTTACTCCACACAAACGATACAGCACAAAATGTTGTGTTCTGGCTTTTAAATGCAACTTGTCTCCTTGTTAAAATAAACCCAGAAGGTATACCTGGGCTACAGATGGAAGATTAAGCTATAATTAAAGTCAATATGAATGCCCATCCCTGCTTTGCCAAGTAATATATATTTCAGTCAGAATACTTGGGGGATTTCTCTCCATGCGGCCGATTCCTGGCCCAATCAGCGTGTCTTTCCCTTTGATATTCCCACAGTGTTCACAGATACCCTCAAACACACACAGCTCAGGGTAATATGTCTCTAATGCAAGGAAATCAATGGGAACGCCGCCTTCTTTGCCTGACAGTATTGTCAGGCTGTATTATCTGGTTGAGGCTGTGGCTTCAGTTCATAGCAGTCGTCAGTTAAATTTCCCTTTCTGAAGCTGAGCAAAGTGTGGTAATGTCACAGCCACAGGCGACTGCTGCTCATACGATGGTTTACTGGTAAGAGTTTAGCCTCCTGGCTTGTCATAGTGTATATATCTCAGGGTCTTCTTTTCCTTCATAGTCAGAGATTTCCAAGAATGTTGCCTGGAGCAGTCATGGGATGCAAAAAAAGAGAGTTTTTTGTTCTGCACTTAGCAACATTACCACACTTCACACACCCTTTCAGATGAGAGGGGAAATTTAACTGACTGCTCTGAATTAGAGATACCAGATAATACACTCTGACAGTGCTATGGAGAAAAGCTGGCAAACCTACTAATTTATATTTTAGTATCCCTGCACTCAACTTCATGGATTATCATTTGCTAAACATTAGAGAGATCACAACAAGGCCTGAACCCAAAGAAATAGAACACAGGACTGGAGCTTTACCTCAGAGAAGAAGAAAAGGGAAGGTGCCACTTGAATCCTGAACAAAAACACTAGCAAAAGCTTATGTGGCCAAGTATATTATTTTGCTTTAAACTGAAGTCTGCTATTGGAACAACCATATGGAATTAGTGTGGAATTTTGTGTACTTTCTTTTGTACAAGTTTATACTTCCAACCCCATGTGTCTAGACTAGGGGTCCTCAGTCTCGGCAACTTTAAGACTTGTGGACATCAACTCCCAGAATTCCTCAGCCAGCAAAGCTGGCTGAGTTGAAGTCCACAAGTCTTAAAGTTGCCAAGGTTGGAGACCCCTGGTCTAGACTACTACAATGCATCCTGAATGGGCCTTTGAAGACCAATCAGAAACTGCTACTGGACCACAATGTACAGTAGCAGCCTGAGCAATGTCAGGAGCCTAATGCTATGACCATGTAACACCTATTCTTCAGGCTTTGCACTGGTTGCCAATAAGCTTCTGGGTACAATTGAAAATGCTGGTTTAAAACAGTACATCTCTATGGTTTGGCAGTTGGGTACTTCTGGTATCTTCTCCTCCAACCAGATTTGACCCATCCAAGGTATCTGTCAGAAAAGAAATTTCTGAGATGCAGGGAGGTGGGGTGTGAGACATAGAGGTGTTGTTCCTTCAAGATAGTCCTGGTTCTCTGGAATGGCCTCTCTTTGCATATATTGGGACCATTTTAATAACATCCTGGAAACTAGTGAAAACTGAGACATTGTAAAGGGGGTTTGGATGAATTGTAACTTGTCAAGTTTGTGTTATGTGATTTTCATTTCAAGTTAGCTTAATTTTAATTCTCTATGAATATTTATTGTTGGGTTTTATGATCGTTGACAACTATCAAGAATCATAAGATGCCATACACATACACAGACATACACAAACAAAAAAAAATACATTAGTCTACATCATTCTGACTAATTTTCCTTTTATTTCACTCCAGGTTGGCTTACATTAGCTTCCAAAAAAATGGAAAGAAACCTATAAATCCCAAGGAAACCTTTAAATAGAAAACTGATAAAACTACTTGGTCTGCATTGCCACAATCTGAAGGGCCACTAGATGTCAAAATAGAGGTAGAACCAAGCTCTTTGCTGCCATCCTCTGGTTATAAAAAGTTCTGCAGCCCTGATTTAGCCAATATAGCAGCCCTCTGTATTTCTATAAGTACAAAGCATACTTGCCACAAGTGTTGGAAAAAGAAAGTCTACCAACAACCTTCAGGAGGTGGTGACAGCCATGTGTAGTTTTTGAGCAGGGAGCAACCTTTTTATCAGCCCTGCTTGTCATGCAAGTGGTATTTGAATAGAATAGATAGTAAATATCCTCTGTATGCCCTCTTCCTGTTCCATGAAGTTTTTCATCCAAGCATTAAACAGACTCCAGCTCCACCCTTGCCTCTATAACAGCATTATGTACAGTAGTTTCAGGTCATTATTAGATTAAAAATGAAATAGTCTGGATTTTAGAAGACAAAACTTGGAAAATATCAATATACTACTGAAACTCTCATTGTCATCACCTTTAACTGGCGGAATGTGCGTCAAAAGGCATTATATCTCAAGATAATTTCTACATTCTGTCCGGAATATAGTACCAAGTAATTAATGTTAGTGATATTAGATATTTTAGCCATTTGCTTTTGTATTACACATTTTGCTCTATTGTAAGCAGTGACCATTAAGAGTGGGAAAGATGTTTGATAAATAAATCATAACAAATGATAATAATAATGTCTAAGATAGCATCACTTTTGTCACTTCTCAAAATCTCTTCCTGAGTTTGTGAGAAACATCTGTACCAGTATCTGTCATTCTGACCTTCAAGAAATGACCATTGTTCTTAAGTCATTATGTAATTAAGATTGCCTTTTTTCTTTACTTACCTTAATTTCCAATTAATTTACATAGATGGACTCTCATGGAGCTCTCATCAGCCCTACTTTTTTTTTAAGAAAAAGATCAAAATATGATTGACTGCAACTGCTAAGCTTCAGATGAGATTAAGGCCTTGTTGGCTTAAGTTTTGAGTGATTTTATTGACTACTTGGTTGTTTCCAAGGTTGTGAGATTGCTTAGGTTGAATCTCCATTTTTAAAACAAATAATGCTCTCATAATGAGAAAGTCTCAGGTCTCCTTGCTCTACCATAATCAAGCTCTCACATGCAGTCACAGGCTGCAATTGTAGATAACTCCAGAATTGATGAAATATGACTAGCGGCACCATTGAAAAACATTTTTTGAACACTTATATTAATCCATCAACTACAAGACCAGTAAGTTCATTTAGAAAGTAGTAGTTCTGCAGAGTAATTTTCTGCTTCCCCATAAATGGGGAACCTTTGTCTTACACAAAGGGAATTGACTGCTGACCAGGATCCTAGTTAAAAACTCAAGCAAGCTCTTACGCATGTTATTCAAGTATACTATTTTCAAATATGTAGACCAGACATGTCAAACACAAGGCCCGGGGGCCGGATCCAGCCTGCGAAGTGGTTTCATGTGGCCCGTGAAGCCATCCTGGAAACAGTGAGGGAACGGTCCCCACTGCCTTGGCCCTGCCCCAGAGACCCTCCTTCTGCCAGAGACCCCCAGATCTGTCCCAGTCCTGCCCAGGCCCGCATAGGCACCCTTGATGCGAACGATGTAGAGCTGGCCACGCCCACCCAGTAGGCCATACGCACTCTAGCCATGCCCACCCAGTAGGCCACGCCCACCCTGGCCATGCCCACCCGGCCCCCTGAGGGCAACTGCAATGCTGATGCGGCCCTCAATGAAATTGAGTTTGACACCCCTGATGTAGACTGTGGAGACTCTGGATATCTGCAGGTATCTTCATAGAGATAGTCACTCTCCTTGCCAAGCAGCCCATAAGATATGGTTCATAGCACAGTCAGCCACATGTTTGGACTGAATTTGACATTTTTTATCGACCTATCAAGTCCTTATTATTCCAGTTCATCACATGGTCTGGATTTGACATTATTATTATTATTATTATTATTATTATTATTATTATTATTATTATTATTATTATTATTATTATTATTATTATTATTATTATTGGTGGATTTGAGTTAGTTTTGAGTCTGGTCAACTTCCTGAGCTAGTTCCTGCAGTTTTCTTGGCAAGACTGCATAGATGGTTGGCCTTTGCCTGCTTCCTATGGTTGAAAGAGCGTAATTGGCCCAAGGATATCCAGCTGGCTTTATCCTTAAGGCGTGACTAGAACTCACAGTCTCCAGTGGTTAGCCTGATGCTAGCCACTAAACTAGATGCTAACCACTTCATCATACTGGGTCTAATGTAAATTTGAACAATGAAAATGCCCTCTATTTTGCCAAGGAAACATTTTCCGTGAATAACTGTATAACAGAGTTGGAAGGGACCTTGAAGTTATTCTAGTCCAATCCCTACTCAAGCAGCAGACCCTGTACTATGGCATGCTCACTGCCATGCTTATTTTCATTCTAGAAACTGAGAGCATGGCTTTATTATGTCAAAATGCAACAAATTGGCAGGAACTTCGGAAAGCTTCTGTTCATTCCACAAGCCAAGTTTTTAAATCTGTTTCTTAAGCCACCCCAAATATAGTTAAAGTCAGTGTCTCGCTTGCATTTGTGGGAGCTCTCTGATGTGTCTTTTTCAGGATTTCCTCGTCAGGTGGATTGAAGCAATATTTTCATACCCAAATCTTTTGTCTACGCCTGCACTATCTTGCAAATCAAAACAATGATGCTAAAAATAAGTATGATTTGTTTTATGCTTATGCAACTTTTCCTCCTGAAAGATCCAAGAGTGACAGATAAAATCAAAAACAGTTGGAACCTGCTGTGTCCAAAATTTGTTTTAATTAGAATATTGTACAATACTGTGACCGTCTATGGATGTGCATGCTGGTGGTATGGAGAAGAAAGAGAAATGATGTGCATATGCATCATAACATCACAATATAATTTTTTCAGCTTTTAAATCTATGTTGATATGTTGCATGCAAGTACAGTACATAAAGGGTAGAGCTTGCGTTGTGATGCCCTGGTGGTAACTGCATTATTTTGACAACAGCTCAGACATCTATGGGCACAGAAGAAAGTGCAGGAGATGGAGAGAAGACAGTAATGTACCTTTCTGTAAAAAAAAAAAAGCAATGTATCAGACATAGAAAAAATATTCCCCATGTCTCCAAATCTGAGATCTTTCCATGAACCTTCTTGGAATACTTGCATACCACCTTTTATCTATTGTAAATCACTCAGAGTCACTTCTGAGAACAAGTTGGGCAGTATCCAAATTTGATAAACAAACTTCTCCCATTATTCTGTTACTTGGTCAAATCCTGGTTTGCTCTAATTTATACAGTTGTATTGTTAATGGTTCATCGGACTGCATGCTTTCCTTAGGAGGAGAAAATGCTGCAAAGAGGGAAGTCCTTTTGGATCAGCCATGTTGGGGATGAGGCTAGAAGGAAGCTTATTCTTAAGAGGGATGGGTTAAGAAGCACTCACCCCCCTAAAAGATGCACCACTTTCTCTGCATAAAAGCATGGGGTTCCCCCCCCTTCTGCTTTTAATGCAGGGAAGAAAAAAGAGCACATCATTCACATGAAAATGGAACAGATCCCTGTGGTGATTTAAAAAAAATCTTGTAGAATGATACATATTTAATGACCACATAAAGCGGAAAGATGCATTTACACAGGAAATGAGTTAAATGACAGATTATATTTAGGATTTATACATGGGGAAAGAGTACTGGTATTTAAAAAAAGGAGAGTAATTAAGTTGCCTTATCCAAAGACAAGGACACCAATAGGATTAGAGGCACATCCACATGAAGAAAATCTTCCAGTATTTCAGACATTAGAGCTTTCTATACTTTGAAACTGATTTGAAAAAGGTCCTTTAAACCTCAAATAAGTCCAGCACTTCTCTCCTGCTATTCACTAAAGCAGCCTGATGTTTTTCTGACATCTACACTACTCTTAAAAACTAGCGAGTCACTGTCCTATGACAGCAACTCCAAGTGGAGGAAGTCAGACTTAAATGAGAACCAGTTCGGTCTACCAGTTAAGGTACCAGGCTGGAAAGCAGGAGACTGTGAGTTCTAGTCCCACCTCAGGCATGAAAGCCAGCTGGGTGAGTTTGGCCCAGTCATCCTCTCTCAGCCCAACCCACCTTGCAGGGTTATCATTATAGGGAAATAGGAAGAGGAAGGAGTATTGGATAGGTTCACCTCACCACCTTGAGTTACTTACACAAGTAATAAGACAGGGGAAACTAATCTAATAAATAAATAATAAATTAAATCAAAGGACTTTTGTTTATAGCATATACCAATTTTACTGCAATGCCGGAATGAGACAATACAAAATAGTAAGTACAGTAAGCTCAAAAGGTTACTATAGAACCCTGAGATTCGAACTAGACAAATATAAGATCCAGGAATCAGAGCTGTGTATACTTTGGTAATAGTTCAAAGATCATAGAATCAGAAGTAGCACGTGTTCAGGAAGTCAGGTCCAGGACTGGAAAATGGTTTGCCAGAAGGCGTATCATGCGCACATGTTTTTCGTTTATACCACTGACTCAGGCGTGCCTACTTCCTTAAGTCATACCACTTTTTTTTTTTGAGGAACTTCATTGAATGTCTCTGTGGACTCTTGGATCTTTTCCTAGGTAGGCTATGAAAGAGCTGACTCAGCTTGCTGCTGTGCTTTTACTGCTGATTACCTGCTGGTCTAGATCTGTAGGCTCATCCTCCAACAGGCCCTGCCATTTGTCAGCTGCATATATCTGGGAGTCTGCTGGCTCCTGAGTTCCAACATGAGAATCTGTCAAGCCTTTCTCTCCAAAGTCTGATTCTTCAGACCAGCTTATAGCAGTCTTTTTAATAAGTCAACTCCTTAAAACAGCTGCGTCTATTTTCACACTAGACATACAGTAGCTGCTTTAATAAGTCGCAGAGAGTGCTTATTAAAATCATGAAGCATTTACTACAAATAATTTTGGATGCATCCACAGCCCTAAGAGAAATAAATAAAACCTGCCTGGATATTAAAATATTAGAATATTATTTATTATTACATTATTACTAATGGAATCTGGAGGAATAGTTTAAAATAGGAATGCAAATAAATAAATGACTTAGAGGTATTTCCATATAGACTTTATGAATTTTGGATTTGGAAGTCATTCCCCTATCTGCTATAAACTAGATTTGAAATATTTGGAAAAAAAAGTCATATGCCTCTAAAGTGTACTTAGCAGTCAAACATTTTGTAACAGAGAGTATTAGCCAAGATTGCAAAATGATATGCCAGAATGATATGCAGGTTCTGAGGTTTTGCTGGTAAAAAAATACAGGAAACCAGAAGTTGCCTTCAAGCTTTACGTTTTTATTCAGCTGAACAAAAAGACGGGCTCCTATAAATGAGAGCAGCCCCGAAAGACAAGAAATCCTTGTATTTATTCTTTCTGGTTACATAAGCAAGCCATCCAGCAAAGCTGACATGCATAGGATAAAGATTTCACCCAGTAAGTCTGGCATACTGTAGATAAGAGAGCAGAAGTAACAAACATGTTCCCTTTTGGGTGTTTCCCTATAGATATTGTATGTTCTTGGGTGGGTTAGGACATTGAATATTTTCCTTGCTGGCCTTTCACGACCCTGCATCCAGGAGTTTGCAAGAGCCCAAAGACAGTAGGGCCGTCTGCACATTCACAATTGATATTTCCTATACCATCCCCTAATTCTGGGTCAACATAATAGTGAGGATATAGGCTGCATGTAGAACTACTAAGCTGAGATGGAGTGGAGGATATCATTGTTCCTAGGCAGCAGCTTAGATTCCAAACTCCCTCTCCACAATCCTGAATCCCAAACAGCACCCCTAAATAAAGGCTGCACCCATATTGACGCTCAAGTCTAAAGAGGCAAGCAACTTTAGAGAGAGAGAGAGCTGTCTGTAGTGTAACAAGCACTAGTTGGGAGACCAGTTGAAGGATTTTTGAAAAGGAAGCCAAAACATTTTACTAGAGACAGTGTTTCATTTAAGTCCTTTCTTTTTTTAAAAAAAAACAGGTGACTTTCTTTTAGCCATGTGAATTTTTATACACTAGTATTGTAATATTCTGGTTTTGACATATAGATTGGCTAATGTCCTTCCTCTGACTATTTTTGGTGTAGCTTGATTACAGAACATAACACTATCATGCCCTATTTAGTAGAATAGCATTAAGACTACAATGGGGTTTCATATTATTTGTGCAAGAGCCAGTTTGCTGGAAATAGGCCATTGAAATACATGGATGTCCCAATCGCTACTTCCACAAAATGGAGTATAAATGAAATAAAGGTAAAGGTAAAGGTTCCCCCCGCACATGCGTGCTAGTCGTTTCCGACTCTAGGGGCCGGTGCTCATCTCCGTTTCAAAGCCGAAGAGCCAGCGTTTGTCCGAGGACGTCTCCGTGGTCATGTGGCCGGCATGACTAGACGCCAAAGGCGCACAGAACGCTGTTACCTTCCCACCGTAGTGGTCCCTATTTTTCTACTTGCATTTTTACGTCTCCTTTAATGTGCTGAGATTGGGATGTGGTCTGGCAAGACAAGACTTATACCTGTAGATGTTGACTATTTACCAGCAGAACTTTGTATCCAAATTGCTATCTGGCTTTCCCTGCTTTCTTCCTTCCTCTCAACTTTTATTGCACGGATGAATCCCATAAAACTACTTAGGCAATAACAGATATTGAGAAATTACATCTGGAAAACATCAGTGTGCATGTCACCTAATCATCAGATGGCTGTATGCCGCAAGTGATTCTTTATCCATCCTTGAAAACACAAATCAAGCTTAGCGGTGTCACGAAGGCACAAGACACAAACTCTAGAGAGGGAGTATTCCATGGCAGCAAAAAAAAGTGCCAAGTCTGGTGGTTTTATCTTTAAAGATAAAGAAATATCTTATGGCATCAGTTGCACAGAAACAAACCACTCACATTTCCTAACCCTTTGTCAGATAATTCACTTAGACTCCTAGGACAAATATGGCTGCTACTTGAGACATGACAAAATTGTTCAGTGTTGTCATTGTTTTTTCAATGGGCAGTCTCAGGCTAATGTTGTGTGTGCCTGCGTGACAAATCAGTTGCTGAGTGGGATAACAAAGGATTTGCTGTCACTTCTCTTGTTCCTGACAAAAACAAATAGCTGAACATAAACTGTGTTGCTTAAATACCCAAGAACTGGTTTTGATTAACAGTTTCCCAGATCTAAGGGTCATGAAAAACTGCATGATGGGGTATAGCTTTTGTGGAAGAGAATGGAAGCTGCAGCTACAAGCCAGAAAGATCTTCCTCAAATTTTACAATTGGGTTGAACTCTCTCAGCAAGCCTAGGACACCTATCACGAACTCTCTCTGTCCTTGGAAACATGATGACATGGCTCATCTAGCATTAAAAACTACATGTTATTAGTACAACCACAGCTATGTCTGTTACATTTTTGCTCCCCTAAAAGAAGCTGTGAGCACAATACATTGTGTTAAATGTGTTAGTGGCATTTGATTTTTTAGAATTTATCAAGACCCTGGAAGATTTAGTTAAGAAAAGGCAACATGTATTTTGAACTTCTTTGTCATCCCTGCCTCTCTTTCAAGGCTAAATTGATGTTTATGTAACCCCCTTTGTATACTTCCTTCAGAGAAAAAGACCTATTGAGTAGACCAGGGGAGTCAAACTGCTGGCCTGTGGGCCAGACGCATCATGCGGAAGCTGGACCCACCCCATTGCCAGCAATGGCAAAACTATCCCGATACATTGCGCGACATCACATGACATCACGAGTTTGACATGTCTGGAGTAGACCATTTTTTCCTCTAGAAAATACATTCACACTAATGCATCTACACTAGATGAGACTGACTATTAATGGTAAACAGCCATGATGTTAAGACACCAAGATTCACTTCTCCATCCTTCTATCTATCCATTTACCTCTATAAACCAGATATTTTGAATGATCTATGGCACAAACAAAGTCATAAGAAAGGTGAATTAGTTTTATGTCTGCAGCATGGGTTGCCTCCTCAATCCCTGCATTTCTTGACTTGATATAGAATATAGAAATAGACTCAAAGTACATTTATCCCTAAGTTCTACCCGGTGAAATAAAAACAAAATTAGAAAACTCCAGACTGAAACTTTTTACCTGCCAGAACACAAAATTGTAAAGAGATGTGCTCTGGAAAATACTTGTTTTTATTTATTTTTACTCTCTTGTTTTCTTTGTTGGTCTGCACATCTGTAACCCCTGTCTTAGATTTAATCCCCTCAGAAAGTCTTGTTACAATGAGTAGGAAACATAAAATTAAAATCCAGGAAGTTGTTTCTAAATAATAAATGGGCTTACATTTGGGGATAGCTTTAGGTTTATTATAAAACTCCACAAAACAATGAAAGTAAAACTAGAGGCTGGAATTACCCAGCTTTAATTAGCCCCCATGGCTTTTAAGCCAGAAACTTCCTGATCCAGGGGGTCAGTGTAAGAGAAATGAACAGGGAATATCAAAGAAAATAATTTTTAAAGCAAACTGATTTATTAAACACTTTAGCAAGAGTTGCTGAACTGCAGAACTAGAAACTTCTGATTTCAAGTAGCAGACTAAGACTTATACTCCAGTGAGTTAAGAAACATTTTATCTCATTCATTCTGCACCAGGAAAACCTTTAAATTAGAGGAACTTAAAACCAACCAAACAAAAGGTACATCACAGACCAGGTTGGGAAATAACATGTACCCCTCCCTTACTGTTCTCTTCATCTTTTTAAATATTAAAATGTATTGCTTTTGACTGTATGCCTTTGATGCATTGATAAATAAAGTATATATAGCATATTGATAAACTATGGGATGGAAGTAAATTCCCGGTGGTTATTATTTAATCATGGTATGCATATAACTATAGCTTGTACCCAGTGCTTTTTTGTAAAAGAAAAAGGTGCCGGAACTCACACACGTCATAGAACCTGCCTTGCCTACCCTACAAGGTTCCATCCAAAAAAGGTGCCGGAACTCCGTTCTGAGCGTTCTATGACAAAAAAAGCCCTGCTTGTACCTACTTCCAAAATGAAATATTATGGGGAAATGAAACTCTGCAGAAGGTTGCCAAAAGTGAGAATGACCATATAAGTTACTGCTAGTTAATGCATAAAATCCCATTAGTGCCCAAGTCTCTTTGCAACTGCTGAAACTGTAAGGAGCTGATTCTTTTCTAACCTTCACTGCCACATTATTATCAAGGAGCGTGAAGCTCTAGCACACCACTGAGACATTCTTGGAGACTTCTAGTGACCAATGGTGTCATCAAGGAGAGAAAATTAAAACAAGACTTCGGGTTTTGCAGATCATTCCTACAGTCTCTGCTATTAAAACTGGATACATTTTTTCACTCCCACATTTTATGCCAGTGACCAGAAGCATGTGAAATGGAAAACTAACCAAGTTCAGTAATGTCACCCTGTCCACCAAGCTTCCTTAAATTTTCATCACATTACTTTCAGGACTAATACAAGCAGTGAGAGATTAAGCTTGTCCTTGCTTAGGAATGTTTTGATCACTTAAGTAGTGATCCCAGAAACTACACAGAGCATTTGTTCCTAGGAACCCACTGAAAATAGTGTTTATAGACCATCATTTAGTTCTCATTAACTTTGATTGTAAAATCTAAGAAGATATCTCCAAATTCACATCTACTGTAAACCATTTACCGTAAATCAAAGTCCTGGGAC
Source organism: Vipera ursinii (assembly GCF_947247035.1). Taxonomy (NCBI): domain Eukaryota; kingdom Metazoa; phylum Chordata; class Lepidosauria; order Squamata; family Viperidae; genus Vipera; species Vipera ursinii. Next base: position 194,086,322 of record NC_139512.1, read on the forward strand.
AATATTGGGTTGTGCATGAGAATTTCTCCAGTGCTGTACTAATTCTCGTGGCCTCTTTCAAAATGTTACATTTAAAAAGAGCCCCCAGGTTGATTCAAATTTCATTTGCATACCTACATTGTGATTCTTTCTACTTCTGATACATTATGCAAAGACATAGCTCTCCAGAGAAGGATGTTCTGTAAAAGATAGAAGAGGACAACCGTAGCAAAGTAGTTTAATTACAATGGCAATGAGTGTACCATCGGAAGACCTGAAAGACTGGGTTAGGTCTTTTACTCATCATGGAGAATATTTGGAATAAGAATAGAATAGACCTGGAAGGGACCTTGGAGGTCTTCTAGTCCAGCCCCCAGCTCGAGCAGGAGAACCTATGCCATTTCAGACAAGTGAAGGACTGACTGTTTGTGAGGTTGCTAAGAGTTGACACCAACCTGATGGCACAATCCATCATTGTGAATCTTAGCAATCTTCAATATCGTTAATGAAAGAGCATCAAGAGATCCCTACATCCTAGGAGCCTCACGTGGGCTTAAAAGGAAGACCAGGGCCTTCATTATTGTCTCAGAAACTCTTTGCAGGCACAGATATAAGTTATTACTATCATACTAAGTTGGACAGCTATATTTATTTTTAACTGTTCTTTTTAAGATTATCATGACTGTGTTTATTTTGTATAGTCTTTTAACATATGCCCCCCCTTTCAACTAAGTTTTCCTCACAGCCATGTATTTGGCTGTAACTTATGTTTTCCCTGCCAAGTGATTGTGGCAGTTCTTTGTCAATTCAAGGGATGTTTCTTATCGTGAGGCCAATGAAAATGATTTTTGATAATATCCTATCCCTTTCTTGGAGAGCATGGTGTTAAAAAAAGCACCCACCTCTTCCCTCAGTAATTTGGTTTTCTTTTGGCATTACTTCTTTCATAGCTTCTGTCAGAGTACTTTGGGGAGCCATGTGCTCTCAAATGCCTTTCCCTGTGGCTTGTATATAAAGATTTTTAAAATAAATAAATAAATGCAGTAGGGGTTGGGCATCCACTATTTGAAGGGCTAATGGGTATTGACTACCCTCTGACAGAAATCAGGGAGCCTAGTCTGAGGCCCTTCTAATGCAGCCCCAAATACACCAAATGTTTTACTGTTTTAACTCTTTTTAACTTTGCCCTGTAAACCGCCCTGAGTCCTTCCGGAATAGGGCGGTATAGAAATCTAATTAATAAATAAAAATAAATAAATAAAATAAATGTTAACAAACATTTCCGGTGTCTGGGTGGGACTGGACACAAAACAAGGCAATCAAAATGCACCATTTAGTGTACAAATGTAAATGACAGAGTTGTGTTTAAGATATAGAAGGCAACAGTTTTGCATCTTACTGAAAAAGGCAGAAGAGCCCCGGGTGCTTTTGCTTCGTGATTCCACAGCAAAAAGGCACTTGTGTCAATACAAGTCTGTCTTCCCAGTTCCCAGCTGCCACACTGAATTCACCCTGTTCGCTACAGACAGAAAAGGCTTCCCTTGCCAACATTTTCTCTCAAGCTCAATTGAGAGGCAAGACAACTGGGAGAAACAAGCGCTTAGGAAGGGAGCTGGCAGGATTGATAGAGAACCATCTTCATATCCTTAGATATTTTTCCTTTTCCAGAAGGGAAAAAAGCAATCCCATATTGTCCTCATTCATCTTAGGGGCCTGTTTTCACTAAAACTATTAAATTCTCTCGAAATTCAATTCAAAAGTCTCCCAATTTGTGTTAGCAAGAACTCCATACAGTTAAATATTCTCTTAGTTGTCATCAAAGTTTAACTATTTGAAGTAAATCTTCCTTCCTTCCTTCCTTCCTTCCTTCCTTCCTTCCTTCCTTCCTTCCTTCCTTCCTTCCTTCCTCTCATCAATTGCCTTCCCCTTGCCCCTCCAAGGATGTCCATGGAAAGAAACTGTCCCTCAGAGAATATAAAAAATCTAGAAAATCTGAAAATCTGACTGATGATAAATATACTGAACAATTTATTCCCCACAGAAGTCCTCAATTCTGAAATTATTCAAAAACCTTCAGTTTTCTACTGTTGACCTTAATTTTCCATTAACACTAATTATCGTTGAAATCTCTGCAAAATGAGTTCTTTAGGATGAGGAAGTGCTGCCTAGAAATGATATGCAAGGGGAAGGATAATGACACGGCAAGGCCCCAGGGATTATTTATAGGTTTTCTCATGAAATACCCAACTGCACAAGCATTGCTCTAAATATGACCAAGACCTGTTGCTCCTACTATTTGTACAAGTGTGAATTTGAACCAGATGTCACTTATCATGTTATTTTGCCTGCAAGAGTTGAACAGCCATTGCCACTTTTTTTAAAAAACAACAACTGTATACCTGTAAAATACCCATATTTGTTTATGTGTTTCCTGGGTAATACAGGACAAAGCCAAACAAATTTTATACATCTTGAAGGTCTCCTTGGACAGTGTCAGAATAAAGGTTGCATAGCAAAGGGCAATGTAAGACTTTTCCTGCCAAGTAGCTCAGACCTGGACACCAGAAGTATGAATGCTAATACTATGTTGATTATAAGGTTACAGCAACAGAATATTGCAAGTCTGAATGTGCTTCTCCATCCCCCCCCACCCCCTTACTTTCATGAAAAGTAAAGGGCCATGTCTGAGATGCTAACTCAAATTACATTTCTGCCCCAAAGTCAGATTCCTTTTGCCTGACTATTGCTTTGGTTGCTGCTCTTCTTCCTGTCTCTCAAGGTTATTTCTTTTATCCATTGCAATTCCATTCATAGTCTGGGAAAGAAATAAATTCAACACCATAGGATGATGGCAGTAAAAACCATCAGGACATATTGCAGGCCCATTGCAAGGCAATTCAACTTACATTAATTATTTGTATTTTTAAGTATTTACATCATTACAGAATGATGCAAATGATGCAAATTGCACTGTTTGTATTTTATCATTACAAGATGGCTGTAAATCACAAATGGTATAATTTGCAATACAAGTACCAGCCTCTCCTATTATTTCATTAAATCAAAATTTTACAGTATAAGATTTTATGGGAGACTGATGATTTGAAGTAAAGCAGAAGTTACATGTAAACTTAAACAAAATAAGGAGCTATTCTCCATCTAGAACTAAAGTGCTGATGATGAATGGAGGATTGTATTAAGGATCGCTCTTACTGATTGCTGGCCAGTATGCCTGTCTGGTTTTGATAGTTTTCATCTATTGCTACCCAGGGCTGGACATGGAGGTTTGTGCTGGCATTATATATCCCATAGTTATTTACCTTTAAACATTCAACTATGCTAGAAATTACAACAGTGTGGAAGGAAAGAGGGAGGGAGGGAGGGAGGGAGGGAGGAAGGAAGGAAGGAAGGAAGGAAGGAAGGAAGGAAGGAAGGAAGGAAGGAAGGAAGGAAGGAAGGAAAACAGATGATTTTAACTTTGGCCATGTATTGAAAAACATATGTTAGCATTTAACTATTCATTCTTTTGGAGAAAACTGGTTAACCCCTTAAGTGTTTTACCCTGAAGGCAGACATTAAAGGTTAATTATAACCACATGGGACAAGCCCCACGAGAACCATGACAGCATTAAACTGCTACCAACCAAGCATGCAGGATGCGCAGCCCTCCCAGGGAACCCCAAACAGAAAAAGGATGCTGTCTCCTTGAATGAGTCCTGAGAAGTTAAATGAGTCCTGTGAAAAGTGCTCCATCCAGAGCTTGAAAAGCTTCTGGTGGAAGGAGAATTAGAGCAAATAAAAGCAAAGGAGCACTGTGACTGATGTAGCAGAGGCAAAGAGGTCCCTCAACAGTTTAGATGCATTTTGCAATTGAAAAGCAAATTTCAAAGAGGTTGTATATAACAGATTGAGATATAATTTTCACTTTTTTTTAAATGACAATATAAATGGTACCTCATTCACCAAGCACAAAAACAGCTTCCCTGGGCACTTGATGTAAATGAAAATGTCAGATAATAATGTTAAAATGCTAAGGAAGTTTTTAAATTTACAGATCTCTTTCCCAAGTTGTATGAGGACTGAAAAAGCATTAACAGTCTGCAGATGGTATCAGTCTTAAGATGTAATGCAAGGCATGTTATACAGAACTGATTTTCTTTCCCATTTTTAGAAGGCTATTTAAGGCAACTTGAAATCTGTTTGAAACTTATTAAGTCTAGCTTAAAAGGCCTGTTCAGGTTTCATAGGATTGCTTTAATGAAGGTGCTTTAAGAAATGTGTGAGAAAAGGGGATAGAACAGTAGAGTGTTCCTCCTGGGGAAACCATACTCTAGGAAACCAGTGGGCAGCTGACTGTAAAAATGGCTTCCTGTCTCCCAAAGGCTACCAAATCTGGGTTCAAAATTCTAGACAGCCTCTAGAGGAGTAAAGAATTACAGTAACTTAGAAATCTTTGCATCCTCTAGTGCAGGGGTCTCCAACCCCCAGTCCATGGACCGGTACCAGTCCGTGGCATGCCAGCAACCAGGCTGCACAAACAAGCAAAGCCCCATCTGTGGGATCCAGGCAGCACACAAAACCACGACCCCTTCGGTCCACGGGAAAAACCGTTCTCCACGTAACCAGTCCTTGGTGCCCAAAAGGTTGGGGACCTCTGGTCTGGTGGTCATCTGGATTCAGGCAGCCTGACTAAGGCTACCTTTTAGAAGTTGGGGGTTACACTTTTGTTTTGTTTTAAATATATATTTTGATTAAGATGAAGACACTTAGCTCACATGGTAACAAGATGGAGGATTTGTTGTCACTGTGAGTTGTGGGGGGGCACGAAGGGAGGCTCAGCCAATCTCAATGTATACATGGTTGTATTTTGACAATAAAGGTTTATTCATTCATTCATTCATTCACTTAGATTATTGAGGATGTGTCTGTCCTGGTTTATGGAAGATGAGAAACTTGCAATGTTCCTTGTTTTGTTCCTAAAATGCAAAAAAAAAAAACCCAACCAACCCCTAAAATAATGTTCTCTTGAACATGATGTTTTGGGCATTGCAACCTGGGTTGACCCAAGAACTACACAACTGGGGTTGAGAGGCCAAATGAATCTCATAAATCTTATGTTGCTTGTCCTTAGCCCAAAGTTGGAAGAGGAAAAGAGAGGATCTATTGGATCCAGTGGTGGGATTCAAATATGTGAACAACTGGTTCTCTGTGTGGATGCCACTTCCGGAAGTCCATTCTGGGCCTGGACAACAAAAAATTAGCTACTGGTTCTGCTGAACTGGTGCGAAACACTGATTGGATCCTTCTTGCTCTTAGGTGACAATTTATCGTATTTCCTGTCTGCACCTAAAGTTACCCAGGACTTTGCCAGATGCAAAGCAGAACTTCATGAGAGTATCAAATTGTTAATTATTGTTATGCTTAGACATTGTTATTCCTGCAGTAACAGGAAAAGAAGCTTGTTTCTGTAGAAGCCATTAACAGAGTCCCAATTTATAATTTACAGACAGCAGATTTCAATTTGAACGGTATTATATTGTTTGATTGCGTCCATTTTTTTCAATTTTCCTGAAAGATAAAATACTTTGAGAGAAGACTCGTCTGGCCCATAGATTCTGAATAAATGTTTCTATATAACAGTATTATAAACTGTATTAAGGCCTGTCTAAATTAAAACAATTATTTTTGCATTGTATGCATACATCTTAAGTGACTTTTGTAGATCTCTACTTTGTTTTGTCCTCTATATAGCAACACATTATTTCAACAACCATATACTTATATACAAATACATACATAATCATCATGATCTTCCTTTTGGAGTAAACAAAATTATACAAACTACTGAAATAACATTACCAAGGGTACACAAAAGAAATTAAAGAGGCAGGAGATAAGAGAGAAGAAAAGAATTTGGAATCTACTTCATGCCAAAACCATTCATTTTCTATATACTACTAAAACTCTTGTCGTTATGACCTTCAACTGGGTGAAACAGTACATCACAGGGCAACAATTTTTGAATCGAGTTATCTCAAATAAGCTAACTTACAGAATGTGCCCAAAAGCTGGGATGTGGGAGAGTTGTCACTGCTTCAATGCTACTGGCTATTGCTGTGCTGCTGTGCTGTTGCCAAAGTCACCTGATCTTCATTTTCAGTATTCCATAACAGTTTCCCAGCCAGCCTCACAATACCTTACTCCCTTCCCCGTACAGCAGCAGCTCCTTATCTGTTTGATGGGAAGGGAAGGGAAGGGAAGGGAAGGGAAGGGTTTTTTGCCCGCCCTTGGCCATTCCATTTTTCTGTTTAGGTAAGGAAATATCTCTGAAACGATTACACAATGGGGCACTGGCTGTCTGGTATTCCTTTCTATCCTTGCAAACCATCCTTGTTGTTGTGCCTCCAACCCCCGCGCCTGTCCTTACTGAGGAAGAGGACTCTGAGGATGATGGGGAGGAACTGGCAAGGCCTCCCTCTCCGGGACCCTCCTCTCTGGCAAGGCCTTCATCTCCATCTGAAGGCCGAGAGGAGCAGCCTGGGAGTAGCCAGGCTGGGAGCCAGGTTGGGACGGAGCTCGAGCAGCTGCAGCAAATACAGTCTAGTGAAGATGACTCATGGCTAGACCCTTGAGAAAGACGCAGGGCCAAGCGTTTGCAGCAACATAGGATGAGTAAGAGGGCCAGGGAGTAGCTGAGTCATTGAGCCACACCCCACAAGGTAAAAAAGGGTGTGTGGCTGCTCTCAGAACTTTGTGATGAACAATTAATTCACCACAGCTTCTGGTCACGTCTGTTGGATTTTTCTACCTGTGTGAACCCTGGTCTGGATTTTGTGACTATGCTTCTTCATCTCTGCTTTTGGGTTTGTTTGTCTGAACTTTCTTGGAATTACTTTTTTTTTAATCCCATTTATATCCCGCCCTTCTCTGAAGACTCAGGGCGGCTTACAATCTAAAGCACAAATCAATGTGCTTAGCAATAGCCTTCATTCTATGCATATGCCTGCTTATTAGGGCTTTTGCCCCCCCCAGCGGCAATTTACAAAGTCAGCTTATTGCCCCCAACAATCTGGGTCCTCATTTTACCTACCTCAGAAGGATGGAAGGCTGAGTCAACCTTGAGCCTGGTGGGATGCGAACCTGCACCAATTGCAGGCAGCTGGTGTTACTTAAGGAGGCATTAGCCCACTGTTCCACCAAGGCTCTTTTACTTGTTGGCAGTTATCTCATGTCAGCGAACGTTTGAGATAACTAGCTTATTTTGGCTGACTGTGGGTAGCTTGCTGCCAAGACTTTATCGGACAGCAATTATATTGTAGTATAAAGAATTAACCCTTTTGTTTCATACCTGCTTGTCCGGCTGTTTGTACCTTGAGGGAGGGGGAACAGAACACTAATTCATACATTGCTTTTTTGTCTTTAAACGTTTCTTTCCTTGAGGATCTCATCAATTCAATCCAATCATTACTTTTTTTTATCTTGACCCACCATATAATGGAGGAAAATAATTCAACCCTCATTCATTTTCTTAAAACCACCCCAATCCACTTTTTTCATACTGGCCAATTGCTTTTGTACACAATCCAAATTCATTCAGCATTCTTTCATACTTATCCTACATACTTTTTACTATACTTATTTCTTTAGTACAGCATTCTCACTGCATTCAGCTTATTGATATATCCAACTCTGACCTCTGTATAACAAAGTAAGAAAAAGCACATTTCCCCCAGATTCTACCTTTCTTTAACCATTTCTTCCTCACAATAAACCACATACTATCTGCCATTTTATTACCAATATGTGAACATCTTAACATTTCTCTACCCATTTTCTCATCTTTATTAAACATTTGGCCAAAGTACACAGATTCCCATACTTGCTCTAATTTTAAGCTAGTTATATACTTTGGAGTTTTTTTTACTCAGTTTCCCTGTGAAACTTAATAACCTTGGTCTTTAATATGTTAATTTTCAGCTCCATATTCCTGGTTGAATCAGATATCTAACTTTCACTTCAATTCATTTGCATTCTTGGCCACTAATATAGTTTTATATACACACAAAAATACGCCCACATTTATATCTTCAACTAGCACACTTCTAATATTACAAAAAGTATTCCTTTCCCATTTATACATAAATATATTAAACAACCAAGAAGATGTCCCTGTTCAATAGTGAATATTTGTTAAGCATTTTATTTATTCTTATGCATGCTTTATCATTTTTATTGTATTCAGCTACCAGCCTTCATGTTTGGGCAAAACATAGTAATTCAAAGCAATTTGTTTTATTATAAGCTTTCTCTAAATCAACAGGTGGAAAAGCACGATCTATTTTATAGAGTCCTGTGGAAAAACATCAGTAAGATAAATTATAAATCTGAAGTGGAAACAGTGTTAGTTCTTACCAGGCAATGAAAAAAATAAAACAATTAAGACGTAAAAATAATTAGTTCCACTGAGATACTGTACCTTCCAGATAATCTATTCCTTTACTATAGATTTGGTTGTTTGGTTGTTTTGAAACACCTACAAAGATTAATTTCTGTCACTTCTGCAAGGATGAGTCTTGTCTCAGTAACCTTGTTGACTTTAATGACATTAATCAGAGAAGCATGGGGATACAGTGATCTAACAGATATTTTATTCTTAGAGTTTCATAAAGCCTTTGATAAAATCTCTCATCAAAGACTATTGAGCAAACGTAAGAGCAATGGGCTAAGAGGACAAATGCTGTCATGGACTCAGAAGTGATTGAAACATCACTTAAAAGGACATTTTTTAAATTGCATAAATATTCAAAGCTGGGTTAGTCCGCAACTGCTTTTGGGTTTGTTATTGTTGTTTATAAATCATCTAGAGTTAGAGTTGAGAAGTTGGTTTATAATGCTAAGCTGTTCAAGGTAGTAAAATTTTTAAAAGAATTGTGAAACTTTACAACAAATATATTTCAACATATTCAAGAATTTATATTGAGAACCCAAAACTTCAGACTTGATATACACTGTACATTAATAGAGCTGAAGCTGTCAATAACTGATCTTTGGAAGGATCTTGATCAATCTCTCAATGAAAATGTCAACACAATGTTCTTAAAATATTTAAAATATTTAAAAAGGAAATTGAAAATAGCCTCCACAAGGTGGGACTTAAGTTTTGATGAAGCCACTCAACTATGGAAACAATGTGATTCTTATTAAAGAAATGATGCACTTCTCTATAGAAAAAAAAATCTTTATATTTGACCAGCAGTTCTGTAAGGAGAAGATTGACTGAAAATATTATGTGCCATGCAAGGGTCAAAAAGCCTTGTCCAGCTGTTAGATGTTCCAGAGACAATCTCAGAAGAGAGATGATTCAAAACTGTGTGGCCATTTTGCTTCTTCCTTACTGGAGAGAAGGATGTTTTTCTTTGTGAAAGAGCTTCTTGGGTAGGTGTTTCAGACCTGCACAGCCCTACCTGAAAAGAATCAGAAAAAGAAAGACTTGATATAAATCTATGGTAAGATATTGCAGAACGAAAAAGAGCTAAAAGGGCAAAGAAAAATATGCATGGGTGAAAAAGTCAGGATATTTATGTGTGATATGCATGTGAATAGGATGATTGACCTGCTGGCATAAATAGATTGTGTGAAGAATGTATTTGAACGTGGTGGATGAAGGGTGTATAGGAATGCATAGGATGAGGACAACTAGTGTGTGCATAATGTATATCTGCTTTGTCCCTGGCCACTTTTGGTGCTTTGCTCCATAGGAAGACTAAAGAGGATAAATGTTTTTTTAAAGAATTGTGTGAGTAGAATAGGTGAATATGGGAACTTTGCATGTTATTAGAGACACTGCAGGTCAAATCAAAGTTTGGACTATCTATGAGTAAAAGAACAAAATGAAACCTCATACTTCTGAAATGGAAAATATGGTCCATTAATGCAAGTGTAGGCAAAGACAGTCATTTAACAGTAGAGCTTCTGAGAATAAACTCAGATGAATATGCTTCAAAATCTAGCACAGGCTATTCTAATATTCCTGAAGAACCAACCTAACTAGAATGAAGCAACTGGGACAGAAGTTGCCCAGAAGGTCCTGGAGAAGTGAGGACCAATACAGTATGAGTTTCATCTCTTCAAAACATCTGACTGTTATGGTTTGTAAGCTAAACAATATTGGTATAAATCTCTAAAAATGATATTATATATTTTTAGGTAAGAAAGCTGATTAGCTTTTCTGGTTTCTGTTCAAACATTGCATCTCTTAAGGATCCTAAAATTGCACCAATCTTGGAGGCTGGGAAAACATCTGAACCATACTATTTAATTAATACATGTCTCATTTGCCTATATTGCCAAGTGACCTAAATGACCTCCAAGGTCCCTTTCAACTTTACTATTATGCTTATGATTATGACTATTCTAGGCAAGTCATATTCAACATGCAATCTCTCAAGATCTTTAAAACCATCTAAAATTGATTAATTTAGGTCTGACGTGTTTAGCCCACACATTCACTAAAGCATCTTCCTCACTATTTTTCTAATTTGGTTTGTTCCACAACGTTAATGTCAGAATCCATTTATATCACATTTCATAATTGTATAGGTAGAACAATGTGCTATTACTGGGGATTCTGCCATCTCTCCGAGGGGGGGGGAGAGGATGGTTACTAAAGCGATTTTCAAACAACAGGGGATGTTTTAACGGGGGAAGGGAGGGGGACAGACAGATCTGGTTTGTATCTTCATTTACAACTGAAAAGGGAAGCAATAACCATAAAACCAAGGAGAGTTCCCTTTCCCATGGAAGGACCTGACACCTAGCAACTGACGACAGCCTGACCAAATGGATGAGGGGAGGGACTGGAATGGGAATGGTTTATATAGGATTGAAATGTAACTTTTCTCAGATTCCGTCTTGTATTCCCACAATCGATTCCTTCCTAGTAAACATTTTCCTTTTGGACTAAACTTGCATCCAAGAGTTCTTATTTCCTAAGATGTGGATTGAGGTGGGTCCTGACAGTAGACGGAATCTGCTTTAAGAGTCAACCTGGAAGGGAAAACCTTACCGGGGGACTTTGCAACAAATACAAATGTCTGGCGACGAAGCAAGAGAGGAGGGAAGCCCCATGGAGGGGGAGTCTTCCCCCCAAATGGAATCCCAGAGACAATGGGAAGCTGAAGCAGCATATTCCCCCGGGGAAGAAGCGGTGGAGCAGTACGACCGAAAACCCCGGTGGTCGATGGGCGTTGGAAGGAAAAGTGAGTGGGAAAAGGCTTCGGGAGAAAAGACCCTGAGGCGTAGTAACCACCAACCGGAATGGAGGCAAGAGATGGAGAGTTCCCTGCATGCCAGCGAGGAGGAGCGGATCCTGGAAAAGGCCATTGATCTGATGAAAGCAACCCTGAGTTCACTGAGGGAGGAGAGAGCTGAAAATCGCAACCGAGGCAGCGCCTGGGGACGCAACTGGAAAGGTAACGGAGGGGATCCAACACCTGAAACCCCGGGACCATCCAATGGAACAGGAATTGCTGCCTCAGCAGTACCCCCCCCAGAACCACAGATGGGGACCAGGATGAGGAGCGATACCGGCCACGGCGCAGACAATGCTCCAGCCAAAGACTCCCGCCCCTGGAAGTCAAATTCAAGGGGGAGCCATCACGACTGGGATTTTTCCTAACCCAAGTCCTCAGCTACATGGAAGAGTATGGACGGGACATCCCCAGTGACAAAACACGCATCCGAATTGTGCAATCTGCCCTGGACGGGATGGCTGCAGACTGGGTGGTGAACTTGCATGACTCCAACGCCCCAGAACTCAATGACTTCAACCGATTCATGTCATCTTTGAGGCGACGGTTCGAGGATCCTTTGGCTGACCGTAAGGCCTGGGAGAGAATCAAAATGGTGAGGCAGGGCAGGCGAGCAGTGGCTGATTATACCCAAGAATTCCGAGCCATTGCCAGCAAGCTGAACTGGCCAGAAGACATCCTCCTTAGCCATTTCAAAGACGGTCTGAACTACGACCTGTATGATGCTTGCCTGCCTCGAGGAGACCCACCCCACCTCGACGACTGGTACATCCTGGCGGAGGAAGTGGAAATAGACCTACTGAAGAGACACCGCAGAGGAAAACCATGGGGCCGCCTGCCACCCGAGCAAACACGCGAGGGGGAAAAACCACCAGCCACAGCCAAAAAATCAACAAGTTGCTTCAACTGTGCGAGAGAGGGCCACCGTGCTGCAGAATGTCGTTCAAAAGCCCCCCCACGAAAACCAGAGGCATCATCCTCCAAGAAGCCGGGGAAGCCCCAAGGCAACACAAAAGAATCTTCCATGAAGGGGACAGAGGCTGTAGAGTCCACAATTCCTGCCAGGAACTGGGACTGGACTCCGGCCTGCACCGCAGGGATGGTGGACAACTCGGAAGACAGCTCAGAGGGAGAACCATTGGTAAGTGGACCCCTTCCACCCATACTTAAGACAGTGACTATATTAGCTTCCCCTATGCCTGAAGCAGCCAAAATAAAAGCTCTGATAGACTCTGGGTGCATCCGCTGCCTTATCAGCCCAACGCTGGTGGAGAGATTGAGCATCCCAGTGAGGAAGCTAAAACATCCAATCTTTTTTAGTCAATTAGATGGGACAATAGCAGGGGGAGGACCAGCCACCCTAGCCACTTTACCAATCCACCTATCACTGGGGCCCCATGAGGAGGACATAACGTTTATAGTGGCCCCAGGCATGGAATGCCCAATGATCCTAGGACTGGAATGGCTGAAGAAATGGAACCCCGGGATAAACTGGAGGACAGCAGAACTCAACTTCCCAAAGGGGGGGCAGAAGAACGTAGACTCCAAAAGCACCCCCCCAACCCAGAGGGAGGAGACAGCAGCAGTGGGGAAAGAGAAGGCATTACCAGAGATACCGGAGGAATACAGGGACCTGGCTGAGGTTTTCAGTGAGGAAAGAGCAGATGAGCTTCCCCCCCACCGCCCCACAGACTGCACCATAGAATTCAAACCTGGGGCAAAACTCCCAAAACCCAGGATGTATGCCATGAGCCCAAGGGAAATGGCAGAAATGGAGAGATTCATAAAGAAAAACTTAGAAAGAGGATTTATTGAGCCTGCCAAACCCAAAGTGGCCGCCCCGGTTCTGTTCAGGGAGAAGAAGGATGGGTCCTTTCGTTTGGTTGTGGACTATAGAAATTTGAACACAATTAGTGAATGTAATCTGTACCCCCTTCCCCTAATGAAGGATATGTTATCCCACCTATCGAAAGGAAAGATTTTTACCAAACTAGACCTGAGGGAAGCATACTACCGTATTAGGATTAAGGAAGGAGACGAATGGAAGACTGCATTCAACTGCCCAATGGGGTGCTATCAATTCAAAGTATTGCCATTCGGACTGCAAGGGCCCCCCGCAGTCTTTATGCAATTAATTAATGACGTGCTGAGAGAGCACCTATATAAGGGGGTCCTGGTTTACCTCGATGACATCCTTATCTTCACAGAAACCAAAGAGGAACATATCAAACTAGTCAGAGCAGTCCTGAAGAAGTTGCGAGCTGCCCACTTATATGCTAAATTATCGAAGTGTGAATTCCATCAGGAAAAAATCGACTACCTGGGATATCGCATATCTCCAGAGGGCATCGAAATGGACCCTGAGAAGGTCAGGGCAGTACTAGAGTGGGCACCCCCCCGCACACGGAAGCAATTGCAAAGTTTCCTGGGGTTTGCAAACTTCTACCGCCAATTCATCCCCGCATTTGGCCAAATAGCCATGCCCCTCACAAATTTGTTGAAAACGAAGGGGGGGTCACCCGTGAAACCCAGCCAGCCTCTGAAATGGTCAATGGAATGTCAAGCAGCATTTGAGAGGCTAAAGAGACTTTTTTCTGCTGAACCTGTCCTAAAACACCCAGATCCCGACAAACCTTTTGTAATACAGGCAGATGCGAGTGATGTAGCGGTAGGAGCCGTACTATTACAAGAAAATGATGGGGGGACATTGCAACCATGCGCATACACATCCAGAAAACTCACAGAAACAGAACAACGCTGGCCAATATGGGAAAAAGAGGCATTCTCATTGAGGTGGGCATTACTAACATGGCGCCAATTTTTAGAAGGAAATAAAATACCTTTCCAGGTCTGGACAGACCACAAAAATTTGGAAGCACTAAAAACGCCCAGGAAGCTCACTCCTAAGCAAGCCCGCTGGTCCCAACATTTTCACCGATTCAATTTCACTCTCAAACACTTACCGGGGGGAAAGAACTTCCTTGCAGATGCATTATCCCGCATGCCCCAATATAACAGCACAAGAGTTACTGACTTTAAACCACTTGTACCGGAACAACAACTGGCAGCACCAGTCACCACCAGGGCACAAGAAAAAATGAAGCCGAAGGTAGATAGCCAAACTGGAATAGAATTCAGGAAATCTTTGGAAAGTGATGAATGGTTCCAGAAAAATAAACATGTGTGCACAATTAAAGATGGACTGCCGTGGGTGGGGGAGAAGCTATATATACCTGCCACACAGAGAATCAATTTCATGCAACTGTGCCATGATACAAAATCAGCAGGACACTTTGGCTTTGTAAAAACCTTACACTTAACTAAAAGGCAATTTTGGTGGCCATCTATGAAAAAGGACATAGAAAGCTATGTGGGTAGCTGTCAAATTTGCGCGATGGCCAAAAGACTGCAAGGGAAACCGCCAGGTCTGTTACAACCGGTGGCAAACCCCTCAGCCCCATGGAAAGAAATAGCCATGGATTTTATCGTAGAACTGCCAGAAAGTAATGGAAACACCGTAGTCTGGACTGTCACAGATCTGTTCTCTAAGCAAGTACACTTCATACCTTGCCAAAAAATCCCAACTGCAAAAGCATTAGCAAAACTTTTTGTACAGCATATTTACAGATTGCACGGGGTACCACAACACATCATATCTGACAGAGGGGTGCAATTTACGTCGGCATTTTGGAAAGAATTTTTATCCCTCTTAGGAACCACCCAAGGACTGTCATCTAGTCACCATCCTCAGACAGACGGAGCTTCTGAAAGACTTAATAATATACTTGAACAATATCTGAGATGCTATATTAATTTTCAGCAGTCCGACTGAACGGACCTACTGCCTTTTGCAGAAGTAGCATATAATAATGCAGTCCACTCAAGCACAGGTTACACTCCTTTTCAAGTAGCTACAGGCCAGAGTTTCAACCCAATACCAGAACTAACCCCAAAAGAACTGGTTATCCCTGATCTGAAGGAATAGATTGCTCAATTACAAAATACATGGCCAATCGTTAGGAAAGCGTTGGAAGATGCCAGAAAAGCATACAAGACACAGGCAGACAAAAAAAGAACCGATCCCACACCATTTAGGGTAGGAGAGATGGTATATTTATCCACAAAATACCTGAAATCACTCCAACCCTGTAAAAAACTAGGACCAAAATATATTGGACCCTTTCCAATTAAAAGAATTATAAACCCAGTAACAGTTGAATTAGAACTACCCAAAAATCTTAGACGAATACACCCAACCTTCCACTGCAGTCTATTAGAGAGAGAACAACAATCTCCACTACGAGAAAAAATCCCACCACCCCCACCCCCCATCATGGTGGAAGGAGAACAACATTTTGAAGTGAAAGAAATCTTAGATTCCAGAAAACACCATGGAACGATACAATATTTAGTGGCATGGAAACACCTCCCCTCCTCAGAAAACGAGTGGGTTAACAAACTCCATGTTAAAGCACCTAAGTTGCTTAAGAGGTTTCATACAGAATATCCAAACAAACCAGGCTAACATTTATATGTTTTCTTTCCCCACAGATGGACTCATCTTTTTTCTGAAAGGAGAGCCGAATGTCAGAATCCATTTATATCACATTTCATAATTGTATAGGTAGAACAACGTGCTATTACTGGGGATTCTGCCATCTCTCCGAGGGGGGGGGGGAGAGGATGGTTACTAAAGCGATTTTCAAACAACAGGGGATGTTTTAACGGGGGAAGGGAGGGGGACAAACAGATCTGGTTTGTATCTTCATTTACAACTGAAAAGGGAAGCAATAACCATAAAACCAAGGAGAGTTCCCTTTCCCATGGAAGGACCTGACACCTAGCAACTGACGACAGCCTGACCAAATGGATGAGGGGAGGGACTGGAATGGGAATGGTTTATATAGGATTGAAATGTAACTTTTCTCAGATTCCGTCTTGTATTCCCACAATTGATTCCTTCCTAGTAAACATTTTCCTTTTGGACTAAACTTGCATCCAAGAGTTCTTATTTCCTAAGATGTGGATTGAGGTGGGTCCTGACAGTTAATGTCTTATGAGGTTTGGGGTCAAAACATAACCACTTATCTATTAATGATCATATGTCCTTATAGCTCTCAAGACTGGAAATAAAGATCACCATTAAACATATCTGGACCCTTCAAAAGTCTATGTATAGCTATTAGAGCCTACGACTGAAGCCCTTTGTATATATGGGAGTGCCTATCTCAGATTATACTCACCCTGCCCAGTCCAATGGCCCACACAGAGACAAAAATGGCTGTTGAAAGTCCCTCCCCACTTACCAAGAAATACAGCAGGAGGGAATCCAAAAGCAGGCATTCAATGTCCTTGTTGTTCTGGAACAGCATGCTCCTAAGATGAGCTTGGTTCCCTCTCTCACTGTCTTCCAGAAGCTCGTGAATCCTTTGCTGTTCTCTGAGACAGTTTATAAATTTTACTGTGAAGGGTAAAATAAATCTGGGGGTAAATATAAACATATTATTTTTCATTGTAAGGTACCCATAAGTTAGAGTTTAGTCTCAGATAAATGAGTTTTGATTTCTAAGAGAGAGCTTTCCAAAACTTGACTATTCTTATTGTTTTTATTGAAATTATACTATTTATTATCATGGGGAATGAGAAGAGAAAAACTAAATACAAACTGAGATTGAAAGCTTCAGAAACATAACTCAGGTAAATGTATATATTTTTAGAAATTTGGTTGAAACGATGCTACATTCTCCTCCATGATTAAAGCAGGTGGCAACTTCTCTGTGACTTGACAAGTTTCTCCCCCCCCTCATTTTTTTTAACTTTATGTTAACTTTATCTTCATTAATTTTTAAGTTTAAACTTAAGAAAGCAGCACTGAATCAAGGTGAGGGAACACCTGCTGCCAGCATCAAGCTCCCTTCGTCCAGTGCGCTCCCACAGGGAGGGTCTTCTCAGGGTGCCGCCGATAAAAGACTGTTGGCGGATAACACCCAGGGGTAGGGCCTTCTCTGTGGGTGCACCTGCCCTCTGGAACCAGCTGCCCGTGGAGCTTAGGACTGCCCCCGACCTTCGCACATTTCGCCGGGACCTGAAGACCTGGCTCTTCGAGCTCTCTGGCCCAGGCTGAGAATTTTTAACTGGGTTTTTTTAATTTTAGGGATAATTTAATCTTTTTTAATTTGTTTTTAACTTTTGTACTGGTTGTTTTAAATACCCTGTAAACCGCCCTGAGTCCTTCGGGAAAGGGCGGTATATAAATCTAATAAAAATAAAAATAAATAAAATCCTTTCCAGGTCACAAACTACCTGTCTAATTCCCAACTCAGTATGTTGAACGTTGGCAAAACAAGTGGATTCTGGTTATCCATGTATTGAGTCCTTTGGTAAAGCAAATGGACAGAAGGACATATGTTGCAAATCAAATAATTTCAGTTTACTATAAGTAGAACATATTTTAATGTTACATTAGTTGTTATAATACAATAATCCATAAATTAAAGTCAGTGCTATTATATTGTATAATATAGAAAATCAAATAGAAACTCCATTATCATTAATTTGGCTTTTTTCATGCAATGTGTATGAATGTAATTGTTTATAGAACTTTGTATATTAACACTGTTTATAGAATTTTGTATAGTAACATTGTTGAATGCAACATTTTGATATATTACATCATAGCCATGAGATTTGCATTGCTCCAGCAAATCAACTGGCAATAGCTGATGTGGTCGGTTAAAATAAAAAGTAGCCTGGGGAACATCTAAGAAAAATTGAATGCCATGATTGGGTTATTTTATGTTAATTGAATAAATTCACATATTATTTGCAAAATGAATTCAGCTAGTGTTGGTCTTCAAGGAGGAACAAAGTCCTGTGAACATTGCTGAAGATCTTTTCTTCCCTCCAAATGTATAAAAATTTGTTCTGAGAGTATTCATAGATTTCCATCACTTTTTTCTCAGGCTTGAAGGCCAGAAGAAAAGTATTCTCTCACACTCTTTCATAAAGGCTAACTTTCTTCAAGTACTAAATTATAAATGTAGGACTCAGATTTTAAATTACCAAAATTTATTTATAAAATTTATTGGCCATCCATCTTACCTCAGGGTAACTCTGGGCAGCTTATGAATGAAACTGCAGCCAAAATTATAATTGATGTTATATCTCATTCAAGAAAGCACACTAGGAAAAAATACTAGGACTTATTTCAGGATTACTATACCTTAGTTACTCCCCCTCATTTTCCCTGGGGCAAATTTTTGTTAGCTGAAAAGCTACTTCTAGTTTTTTATTTTTTATTTTATTGTTTTTTAAAAATGCTTGCTGTCCTGAAATATTAAAGTGGCATATATAGACACATATACAAACATATGCATAGGTATGTATCTGTTATGTATGGGGTTTAATAACACTGCAAGCAACGGCTCTACCGATACCACCAGGTGGCGCTGGGCAAAAACTGCTGCGGCTGGGGAGCAGCGTTTCGGCAGGAAAGTCAGGTTTAAATCTATTGGCTGGAACTGTACCTGGACTCTCAGAGGGAAAGCCAGGTTTAAATCTATTGGCTTGTAGTGTACCTAGACAGGTACAAATAGGGCACAGGTAACCCCCATTTCCCCAGTATAATCTACCTCCTAATAAAGACAGTTATGCTGTCCTCCTGTGCCTGGCGTCATCCATGTGTTCCAGAACCCACTACCCAATAGTGGCGATGAGGATGGGATCCTGCTTCACCGAGAGCTGAAGTCACAAAGGGACAGCATCGCTTGCTGGAGGAAAGAGGCATCTTTCTTCCCCCTTCTACAACAACCGGCTAGCTACCACGCTACAGGTCAACCTGAAGCAGGATCCACAGGACCGGACGCAGCATGGCACAGAATGCCAGATCCAGGCATTCAACATCCGTCACCCCGAGCGATGGGAATCACACTTGGGGCAGGTCAAATTTTACCTACGGGTAACCCGGATCACGGAGGATGGCATGAAGGTGGCGGCCCTGATCTGCATCAGCGGGTCCATCGTTTACGATTTGGCCATAGGCCTGTGCTCGCTGGATGCCATCAGAAGCGTCTCCTACAGAGATCTCACGGAGAAGCTTAATAAACACTTCAACCCACGAATGTCTGAACTGGCCTGGCGGTTCCAGTTCAAGCAAAGGGCCCAGCTACCAGGTGAATAGGTGGCAGGCTTCATCGTGGGCGTGCGGCAGGCCGCCCGCCTCTGCAAGTTCACAGACTTGGACGAGAGGATGCGCGACTGGATCATTTTCGGCCTACGCGACAAGCGGCTCTGACAAAAACTGTTTGCAAGACCTAACCTAACCTTCCAGGAGGTCCAGGACGAGGTTTTGGCCCACATGGCCGACGGTGCAGACCAGACCACCCCCCAACCCAGCAGCCCAGGAGGTTCCATACACCAGGCGAGCGCTGCGCATGGTGGGAAAGGCAAAGCGGATGAGGAGGCCAAAATCAACGTGGTTCACAAGAGCCTGGATCAACAACAACCCCATCGGCATGGCATTCAGGGGGCCCAGCGGAAGCCCACAAGTGCACCGGCTGCGGCTGCAGAGCGACCACCCCCAAGTGTGCTGACTGTGGAGGAAACCACATGAGGGCGGCCTGCAAATTCCACACGGCCAAGTGCCGGGCCTGCGGAAAAACAGGCCACATTGCCGCAGTCTGCCAGAACCGTTCCAGAGACGGCCTACCTGAAATCCAGCCCAAGGATGAACCAGCAAAAGGTACTGGGGCCCACCAACACACCGCCATTGATTTTTTGGAAAGCCAGAGGGCCGTCTGCTGCACAGGTGTCCACCGGCTACTCACCCCCAAAGTTAAATTAGAGATCCAGTTGCAGGGTATTCCCTGCCAGATGGAGCTTGACTCTGGATCTGCAGTTTCAGTGATCTCGCACGAGACGTTTAAACTCGTGTGCGGCTGGAGCAAACGGTGGGCCCAATTGAGGCCTTCCGACATTAAATTAACCGACTTCCAACATGCCCCTGTTAAAATCAAGGGGGAGGCCACCTTGTCCGTGCGGTTCATGGGGTTCCAGGGGCACTTGGATGTCCTCATGGTCGAGGGCCGGAGGACTAGCTTGGTGGGGTTGGATTGGTTTAAGGCCTTTTGCATAGGGATCTTGGGTATCCACAACACCCAGGCCAACAGCATTGAATCCATCTGCAAAACGTTTGCATACGTATTCGATGACAAACTAGGCAGGTACACTGGGCCACCCATTTCATTTAAACTAAACCCCAACATCCTACCAGTAAGAATCAAGCCCCAGAGAGTTCCCTTCACTCTCAAACATAAGATTGAGAGCGAACTGGATAAGTTAGCTGAACAAGGGATTTTAGAGCCAGTAGAAGGGGGGGAGTGGGAAACCCCCATAGTTACCCCTCTTAAAGCTAATGGGGAGGTTAGAATTTGTACCGACTATAAGTGCTCAGTGAACCAAGCCCTTAATCCGCACACTTACCCGGTCCCAATGGTTAGCCACGTCCTTGCTGCTCTCCAGGGCGGTGCCATCTTTGCGAAGCTGGATCTCGTGCAGGCGTACCAGCAGCTCCCGGTTACCAGGGAGACGGCAGATGCCCAAACCATAGTAATGCACAGAGGAACTTTCAGAGTTAACTGTTTACAGTTCAGTGTCTCTGTAGCTCCAGGGATTTTTCAGGAGGTGATGGAGAAGACACAGAAGGGCATTCCTGGGGTATGCCCTTATTTTGACGATGTCCTCATCGCAGGGGATTCTGAAGAAGTGCTGGCTGAGAGATTGCAGAGTGTTTTAAGCAGGTTCCACTCTGCAGGGCTCAAATTGAAATGGGACAAGTGTAGCATTGGAGTGGCATCAACTAAATTTCTGGGGTTCAGGATTGATGCCAAAGGAATTCATACTGCTGACTCCAAGGTAAGGACAATAAAAATGGCTCCAACCCCCAAGAACAAGGCTGAGCTGCAGGCTTTTCTGGGGTTGCTTAATTTTTATTCCTACCACACAAGGCATCAATTGCTGAGCCCTTACACAGGCTTTTAGACAAGAAAGCTATTTGGAATTGGACCAAGGTCCACAAACAAAGTTTTCAAACATTAAAGGATTTGTTATCTAGTAATGCCACTGTCACACATTTCATAGAGAGTAAGACCATCTGCATTGCGTGCAATGCTTCCCCCTATGGAGTGGGTGAATTGACTCATCTGAAAAGGAATGGGGATCAAATACCTATAGCCAATTACTCCAGAACACTGTCAGGGGCAGAGAGGAATTACGCCCAAATCAATAAAGAAGCCCTGGCAACAGTGGCTGGAGTCCAAAAGTTTCACGACTACTTGTATGGCAGGGAGTTCACCATATTCACAGACCACAAGCCCCTACTAGGGTTATTTATGATGGACAGGCAAACCCCCCAAATTCTATCCCCTAGGATGCTCAGGTAGTCCATTTTCCTATCTGCATATAACTGCAAACTGGTGCATAGACCAGGGAAGGATATGGGCCATGCTGACAGACTAAGTAGGTTACCACTAACACACTCAGAACCCGATCCAGCACCTGCAGCACAGATACTGGCCATCCAAGACCTGCCAGAATGCCCACTCCATGCAAGGGATATTGCTGCGGAAACAACAGCAGACAAAAGACTGAGCAGGGTCCAAACATGGGTAACAACCGGGTAGCAGGAGAAGAGTCCGGGCCCTGAATTCCAGGCGTATTTCACATGCAGGCATGAGTTATCCACTCATAAGGGATGCCTATTGTGGGGTAGCTGGGTAGTAGTTCCAGAAAAGCTAAGGGACAGGGTCATCCAGTCATTGCATGATGGGCACCCGGGAATAGTGAGGATGAAGGCACTTGCTAGGAGCTACCTGTGGTGGCCTGGGTTAGACAAGGCCATAGAAGAACAGGTAGCTGGGTGCTACACCTGCCAAAAGTCCAGACCAGAACAGCCTCATGCGCCTGTCCACAAATGGAGGCAACTCACACTCCATGGTCCCGGGTACACATTGATTACACAGGACCATTCCAAGGGCAGCTATTCTTAGTGGTGGTAGATGGCCATTCTAAATGGCTAGAGGTAGTACCAGTCACTAGCATGACCACGGCAAAGACAATCCAAATGCTCAGGGGACTCTTTGCCACACATGGCCTTGCTGACATGTTGGTCTCGGATAACGGCCCTCAATTCACTTCTACTGAATTCCAGGCTTTCACGAGGAGCAACGCGATTAGGCACGTCACGTCCATGCCCTTTCACCTGGCAACCAATGGACAAGCAGAGCGCATAGTGTGCACAACCAAGGACACATTGAGGCACATCAGCAGCAGGGACTGGCACCAAAGGTTGGCCCAATTTCTACTTAATCAACACTCCACACCCTGCAAAGCCACAGGAAAGAGCCCAGCAGAACTCCGTTGGGGCAGAAGGCTCATCACAAAGTTGGACAGGCTCCACCCCAACAGAGTGATTTCAGAGACTGAGCAACCCAACCCCCTGAGAAAACTACACACCGGTGACTGGGTTTGGGCCAGAAACTATGGGCCTGGACATGTGTGGATTCCGGGGGTGGTGGTTGACAGAACTGGGCCTTTGTCCTACATTGTAGGGGTGGAGGGGGGTTGACAGATGAGAAGACACATCGATCAGGTCAGGAGATGAGCTCCTGAAAGACCACAGGAAAGCAACCAACAGGTGGGCCACCCTTCAGCACCCACAAATCTGCGCAACCAACCCGACGCAGAGGAGGACTGTATGGACCCAGAACTGTTGTCAGAAATACCTGTCCAGCCCAGTCAACAACTGGCTCAAGATCGGTCAGACAACCCGGCCACAGGAGCAGACTCTGGGGCGAGTCTACCAGTCATGCCCAGAACCGACCAACACACTGACTCTGCTGCACAAGACGGGGGGAACCCCTGAGACGGTCAGCCCAGACTCATAGACCACCTACCTATCTCACAGACTATGTGCGGGAATGAGGGCGACCAGAAGGTTACTTATAACCTGTACCCTGTACATAGTTAATGTGGCATGTGTTATTTGTTGGATGGTACTGTCTATTCGTAAGGGGGAAGGGGTGCTATGTATGGGGTTTAATAACACTGCAAGCAACGGCTCTATCGATACCACCAGGTGGCGCTGGGCCAAAACTGCTGCGGCCGGGGAGCAGCGTTTCGGCAGGAAAGTCAGGTTTAAATCTATTGGCTGGAACTGTACCTGGACTCTTGGAGGGAAAGCCAGGTTTAAATCTATTGGCTGGAACTGTACCTAGACAGGTACAAATAGGGCACAGGTAACCCCCATTTCCCCAGTACAATCTACCTCCTAGTAAAGACGGTAATGCTGTACTCCTGTGCCTGGCATCATCCATGCGTTCCAGAACCCACTACCCAATAGTATCTATGAAAGTATAAATTCCCTTCTCACTTTTATTGTTCATCTGTGTCTTCTTCAATCTTTGGTCCTCTACAGAGGCCTGGGAGTCTCAAGGTTTAGCACAGATTCTTAACCATTCCTAGCACTAAACTCTTCTGAACAAAGAGGTCTGGTGTTGTTCCTGGGATTTGTTGGCGACACTCTCCCAGCTTAGGAGTCCAGCTCCTACCACCCTTGGGATCACTTTGGCCTTTACTTTCCACATTGTCTCTAATTCCTCCTTCAGACTCTGGTACTTCTCCACCTTCTCAAACTCCTTCTTAATGTTACTGTCAGTTGGCACCACTACATCTATCACCATTGCTGTCTTCTGGTCCTTATCTACTACCACGATATCTGTTGATTGGCCAATATTTGGCTCTCCATCTGGATATTTTTTTTTGCCCAAGATGGCGGCGTCCATGGTTGGCAGTTGGTGAGCTCCACGTTAAGCCATTACAATGGGTGACCAAGGGGCTCACTGGGACCCAGCCGAGGTGCATACTCAGAGGGGGAGTACCAAAACAACAGTCTAGCACCGTTTTGCGGTGTGAAGCCTTGCCTTCCCCCCTCCGCAGCAGCGTCAACGGCTGCTAAGGCCTGGTCTCCCGCTGATCAGCTGGCTCCAGAAACATCCATCAAACTCCGTTACCAGCCTCAATCGACTCCTGCTGCCTTATACATGGGGCCAGATCAACTTCAGTCGAGGTGCATACTCGGAGGGGGGGGAGCAAAAACAGAAGACCCAACTACGAAATCCCTTTACCAGCCTCAATCGACTCCTGCTGCCTTAAACATGGGGCCAGATCAACTTCAGTCGAGGAGCATGCTCGGAGGGGGCGGGAGCAAAAACAGCAGGCTAGCACCGTTTTGTGGTGTGAAGCCTTGCCTCCCCCTCCGGAGCAGAGCAGCGGTGGCAGTAATGGCAACAATGACCGGGTCTACCGCAGATCAGCTGGCACCAGAATCAACTCTGAAATGCCTCCACCAGCCTCAATCCATTCCTGCTGCCTTATACATGGGTCTAGATCAACTTCGGCCGATGTGCATACTCGGAGGGGAAGAGCAAAAACAGCAGGCTAGCACCGTTTTACGGTGTGAAGCCTTGCCTCCCCCCTCCGGAGCAGAGGAGCAGCGGCGGCAACGGCAGGAATGACCGGGTCTACCGCTGATCAGCTGGCCCCAGAATCAAGTAACAAACGCTGTTCAAGCCTCAATCGATCCCTGCTGCCTTACATACGGACTAGAACAACTTCACCTGACGTACATACTCGGAGGGGGAGAGCAAAAACAACTGACTGGCAAAACAACTGACTGTGTAGCCTTGCCTCCCCCCTCCGGAGCTCGGTGGCAACGGCAACAATGGCAGCAATTGACCGGGTCTAATACCTATTACCTAATCAATACCTAATTTTAATTAATATTGAGTCCCTTATTACTTTAACATCTTACTAACATCTTCCCCATTTGTAAGTAATGGCTTACACGGACATGTTTATTAGCTACGAAGTCACTCTTTAATCAATGACTCGTCTCAAATACTCCATCACTGCCTTATTCGCCCTTAGGGGTTCCCCCTCCTCCTGGATGCAACCCGCCTCACTTACCAATCTACCTCTTGATGAAGGGCCCAATTGTTGGGACCCAGAGAGATGGCTGGGCAGGGATAGGGGCCTCGGTTACAAACCTAATAAGAGGCCCCTGGTTAATTTTCTAGCTAAATTTTTTATGGGGTTAGGGAGAGGGGAGGGTTTAGAGTTTCAGTCAGATACCGGGAGGTGTCCACCAACCGCTACTCAGGCCAGGCCTGAGATTGATCATGCTGAGAGGGAGCTTAGACTAGCTACCCTCGGGGCCCCGAAGCAGAGTTTTGGATTACCTATTCCAATGACGGTAGGGAATGGCAGTAGGTGTCCGAACAGAGGACCGCATCAACATCCGGGAGTGCGTCCCTGCTATCTTCAAGCGGTGATGCACTCTGACCCTCTAGTTTCGGCCCGTGGTACCGGGAGCGAAGATAATCAACCACCTGAGCTCAGGCTTGTATATCTTAATGCCAGATCCATAGTCAATAAAGCTCCTCTCATCAGAGATTTGGTTGAGAGTGAACATGCGGATCTGGCCTGCATTACGGAAACCTGGTTAGGACCTGAGGGTGGTGTCCCTTTGGTAGATCTTTGCCCACCAGGTTTCCGGGTGCTACACAGGCCTCGGGCTCAGTGAAGAGGCGGGGGAGTGGCGGTAGCGGTGAGGGAGAACCTGTATCCACGAGAGGCCACTGTTGTCCAAATAGCCGGGTGTGAGTCTCTCTTCCTTAGATGTGGCCCTAAGGCTCAGTTGGGCTTGCTGCTAGTGTACCTTTCACCTAGTCGGGTAGCAGCAGCCCTGCCCGAGCTTCTTGTCATCCTCTCGGGACTGGTGGTTGAGTTCCCCAAAATTATGATCTTGGGTGACTTCAACTTACCATCCCTGGGGAGATCATCTGAGTTGGCTCAGGAGTTCATGGCTTCCATGACGGCCATGGACCTGACGCAGAAAATCCAGGGCCCAACTCATGTAGGAGGACACATGCTAGATTTGATTTTCCTATCTGGACAGTGGTTAGATGATCTGGGTGGGGGCTCTCCAATTGTTACGCCCCTGTCATGGACAGATCATCATCTCCTGCGGCTGACCTTCCGCTTTGCCACTCCCCATCGTGGGGTTACTGAACCAATGAAATGGTACCGCCCCAGGCGGCTTATGGACCCTGGGCAGTTCCAAACAGCACTTGGCCCCCCACCTGCCTCCTTTGCTCATAGCTCGGCCAGTGCCATGGTGGAAGCCTGGGAAAAGGCAGCCACAGAAGCACTCGACCGAGTTGTACCCATGCGGCCCCTGACCCGTTGCAGATCCCAGTGGGTTCCATGGTTTTCTACGGAGCTCCGGGAGATGAAACGGCAGAGACGGGGCCTAGAGAGCTGTTGGAGATCCAGCCGATCCGAATCCGACCGATCGCGACTAAGGTCCTTTACGAGTTCTTATCTCGCGGCGTTAAGGAGGGCAAGGTCTAATTACTTTGCTGCCCTTATCGCATCCACAGATAATCACCCGACCGCCCTGTTTAGGGTGACCCGCTCCCTCCTTAATCTAGAGGTGAAGGAAGATCCCTTGCAGGGTCGTGCTGAGGAATTTAGCCAACATCTGCTGGACAAAATCGCTCGGATCCAGACCAGTCTGGATTCCAACTGGGCAGAGTCTGACAATGAGAACATGG
This sequence comes from Vipera ursinii, assembly GCF_947247035.1. Taxonomy (NCBI): domain Eukaryota; kingdom Metazoa; phylum Chordata; class Lepidosauria; order Squamata; family Viperidae; genus Vipera; species Vipera ursinii. Next base: position 194,113,281 of record NC_139512.1, read on the forward strand.
ACAGTCTTGTTGATGTTATCTGGGAAGAGTTCGATCCTGTGACTCTGGATGAGGTAGAAAGGATCATGAGGAAGCTAAGCTCCACTACATCCTTATTGGACCCGTGCCCCTCCTGGCTGGTTTATTCGGCTCGGGATGGGACACGAGGCTGGATCCATGCAGTGGTAACTGCTTCATTGAAGGAGGGCAGTTTCCCCGCAGCCTTGAAAGAAGCGGTGGTGAGACCCCTCCTCAAAAAGCCTTCCCTGGACCCAGCTGTTTTAAACAACTTTCGCCCGGTCTCCAACCTTCGCTTTCTTGCGAAGGTTGTTGAGAGCGTAGTGGCGCATCCGCTTCCTCTGTTCCTAGAAGATACTGATTATCTAGACCCGTACCAATCGGGTTTCAGGCCCGGACACAGCACGGAGACGGCATTGGTTGCTCTGATGAATGATCTCTGGCGGGCTCGGGACAGGGGTCATTCCTCTGTCCTGGTCCTATTAGACCTCTCTGCGGCTTTTGATACCATCGACCATGGTATCTTACTTCGGCGTCTCAGGAGATTGGGAGTGGGAGGCACTGTTCTTCAGTGGTTCTCCTCCTACCTTCTGGAACGTTCACAGTGGGTGTTGGCGGGTGACCAGAGATCGACCCCGAGGCCTCTCATTTATGGAGTTCCTCAGGGGTCGGTCCTCTCACCTCTCCTGTTTAACATCTATATGAAGCCGCTAGGTGAGATCATCTGTGGTTTTGGAGTGGGTTATCATCAGTATGCTGATGACACCCAGCTTTTCATCTCGACCCCAAACCACATCAGTGATGCCCTTGACGTGATGTCCCGTTGCCTGGAAGCGGTCCGGGAATGGATGGGGAGGAACAGGCTTCAACTCAACCCGGACAAGACTGAATGGCTGTACATACCGGCATGTCAGGATATTCAGAGTATTCCATCCCTTAATATTGGGGGCGAGTTACTGCCCCCCGTAGATAGGGCTCGCAACCTGGGTGTCCTCCTAGATTCACAGCTCTCCTTAGAAGATCACATAGGAGCTGTGACTAGGGGGGCTTTCACTTAGGTTCGTCTGGTGCGCCAGCTACGACCCTATCTGGACCTGGATGCCTTACGTACAGTCACCCATGCACTTGTGACCTCTCGTCTTGACTACTACAATGCCCTTTACATGGGGCTGCCCTTGAGAATCACTCGGAAGCTTCAGCTGGTACAGAGTGCAGCTGCATGGACACTTTTGGGGGCTCCCCGATACTCCCATATTACACCTCTGCTTCGTGAGCTGCACTGGCTTCCAGTTGCCTTCCGGGTGAAATTCAAGGTGCTAGTGATGACATACAAAGCCCTACATGGCATGGGTCCGGATTACCTATGGGAGCACCTACTGCCAGCGTCAACACCCCTCCGTCCTGTGCGCTCCCACAGAGAGGGCCTCCTCAGGGTGCCACCAGTCAGAGAATGCCGGCTGGTGACCCCCAGGGGGAGAGAATTCTCGGTGGGTGCGCCAATCCTCTGGAACCGCTTACCAGCCGAAATCCGGATGGCCCCCGACCTTCGCACCTTTCGGCGAGATTTAAAAACCTATCTATTCCAGCAAGCCGGCCTGGCCTGATAGATTTGGGGTTTTATTTGTAGATCTGGGGTTTTATTTGTTTTATTGTTGGTTTATTGTATACTTACTTTGCTCTGTACACCGCCCTGAGTCCTCCGGGAGAAGGGCGGTATATAAAACGAATAAATAAATAAATAAATAAATAAATAAATAAATAAATAAATAAATAAATAAATAAATAAATAAATATGGAAGTCCTATAGCATCTTAGTCCTCTTATACTCCATGAGCTTTTGTGGAATCTTCTTTCTGGACTTGGGAGGTTCTAGCCCATATGCTATGCAGATGTTCCTGTATTCAACACCAGCTATTTGGTTGTGCCATTCAGTGTATGCTGTTCTTGTCTGCATTCTACACCCTGCCACTATGGATTGTCTCTGAGGTCTCTCTGCATAGTCTGCACTTTCCAGGCAACTGCTTCTATGGATCTGGTGTTTAATGATGTTTTGTGAACAGTGCCTCAGTGCTGTCCAACTTTTTCCAGTCACTGGTAGTATTTCTCAATGTCACCCACTTCAGGTTTCAGTCAATGGTACATCCCATGCAAGGTCTTGTCATGCCATGGCACTTTTTATGCATGAACATCTTTCTGTGTCTGCTACTGCCTCAGGTATTCTCTCATAGCTCATCTTTGGGTGCCATTGTGTGTGTGTGTGTGTGTGTGTGTGTGTGTGTGTACATCCACACAAATGTGCAGAAATGCACACACGTGTGCACAAATGGAGGGGATAGACATATGCAGACCCACTATTCAATGGCGTCCAGCATCTTCCACTGGCTTTGGAACCTTAAGCAAGATCTTCACTTTCCTTAAACCCACCCTGGCCTCTTTTTCTTCAGAAAAGTTGGAGGATGACTAAAGATGAGTCATTTTGGTCTTTCCTGCATGGAGCACTGGATCTCTCAGACTTTGCCTGAATTTCCCCTCTCCTGCTGATGGCAATGACTTTAACAGTACCACCAAAATGCCACTTTGTAAATACAGATGTCTGCAGAACAGCTCCCCTATTTAGAACATCACTGTCCACGGAAATGGTATGGGGAAGTGGATACACTTACTAGCGATGTTCCAATGCATTACAGTCACAGTCACTTGAAATGATTAATCATAGACGATTCATAAATTCTTTATGGAGTAGGACTCAAGGAGAAGGAGTGGCTTCAGACAAGATGATGTCATATGCTCCCTGATGATTTGATGATCAGGAAAGAACTTGACATAAGTAATTGAACATAAAAATATATGAATGAAAAAAATGGGCAAAGAATTAGATGAATCATGTTGCTTTTTTAACTGGGGAATTTATTTTTCTTTTATGTCCTGGAAAGAGCATCTACTTCATATTAAATCAACCATAATGTAAAGAGAAAACATGACCAAGATACTGAAGCTGGAAAAATCTTCTTGGTTACATGAGTTCTCGGCCATATTTCAGAGCAAGTTAAAGAAGATTCTGGGCACTTCATAGATATCCTGTTCACAGTATTTCACAGTGCCATATATCATTTTATATGTAGCATTTAAAAATGCTACATATGGCATTTGGGGGGAAGAGGGGGAAGAGGAAGAGGAGGAAATGCATTTAGGGATGCAAAGGTTAAAAAAGGAATATATTTCTTCGCTCCTTCCGGCACGGTCTGAAGACCCATTTATTTGAACAAGCTGGCCTGGCCTGATGGGGGATGTTAGGGTTTTTAATGGGTTTTTATATTGTTACTGTTTTATCTGGGTGATTATTTAATTCTCTTTTAATTTTTGTATTTTTTATTTATATGTGCCCTGTTCACCGCCCTGAGTCCTTCGGGAGAAGGGCGGTATACAAATTTAATAAATGAAATAAAATGAAATGAAATATTTCTCAGTGAAAGCTATTCAAAGTGGTCTGCCCTATCCCTGTATTATATTGGACCTCTAGTACCATAAATTCTTCTATCTGACATGCCAATGAATACCATGACAAAGCAACAGTAACAGTAAGAACAAACACCCCAGTCTTTGCTGGTTTTGATTAACAACTGCATCGCTCTCTGTAAATAATTGGCACATTCCTATACAGACTGAGTAGAGATGTTTCTAACTCTCCATCATTCCTCTCATTCCACAGTTGTCTGATTTGTGATTCTGTTCCTGCAGTACCAAATAGAGCAGCACATCAGTGGATCAGGCCCCAAGGTAAACAGCTGCCATTTGCAGTCAGGACACTACTGGGGCATGACCTTGCCGCTATTCAAGTCAGTTATAGCCTTCTCATTAAGTTAAACAGACGCAGCCATGGAATGGAGCCTACTGTCATATACCCCAAGATACTAAAGAGAGAGTGCGGTCAGCAAACTAATCAGCCTGAAAACAGGAACATGCAGAGATGTACATGTGTGTTGTACTGACTTTGCAACATGAGCAAAGGTTGCTCTATGATAAGCTCAGGTAACTTTCTGGAAGATAGCTGATACAATCATGTTTTGATGGATTGCAGTGACAGCTCATTGTGCTGTTTTAATCCTGAGAGTACCAAAAGCACTTCCCCTAGTCTTCCTGCCTGACAGTCCTTTCCTTAAAATTACTCTTTGGTGATTTCCTTATCTAAAAGACATATTAAAAATGATGATTAAAATTTTTATTTTTCTGCCTTCTTCCCCCTCAGAAGAAGAAGAAGAAGCAGGGGTAACCTCTTGTGTGCAGGATATTTACTGCTTTAGGGCACAATCTGTTGCTGCAGAGTTGTAGCTATTGCTGATGCAGTTATTGTCATTATCTGGGCCTCAGCAACAAGGCATTCTGTCTTGTTTTTCATCTATGAAGGTGTTGATTTATTGGTAATACTAATCTTCTTTGAGAATTACAGAGCTAGCAAGTCAAATGAGTTTATACAGAGGAGAGAAAAGACACAAAATCCTTTATTCCCAACTTGTCTTTAGTATCAGTGATAGCCTATGAAAACCATAATCCTCTTCCCATTGCATATGGTGCCTAAGATTGGGTTAATCAAGCTTTTTTAACTCTGCTCTCCTTGTCCGTATTTTATTGGAGTCCCTGATTTTTCAAAAAGTTCTTCCTTTAGAACATGATTGCATTAAATTCCATTTTTCACCTCTCTGTTCCTTGTTACTCAACCCAGGATGATCCAGAATAGAGAAGATGATGTTGGAGATATTGGGAGAATCTATAGTCCATGCCATCTAGATCTCCTTATACATAGTCAACACAAGCAGAACTGGTATACGTTAACTTATACAACTATTGGCTTTTATATTGTCACTAGGTAGACATTAAAAGATTTAACTGTTGAGTAACACTATGAACTTTTTATTTTTCTTATTAAAGCTAACAGGAGATCTTATAGTACAGCTCAAAGAAGAGATTGAAACTTTCAAAGTCAAAGTAGCTCCAAACACGCCTTGCGGTTAGGGTCTTTGACAGAAATCAAGAACACTGCATGATACAGAGAGAATCAGTCTGGCACTGTAAAAACTATATATAATGAATTTAATGTGTTCATGTGTACATGTGTATGAGAGAGAAACTGAGATGTTGTAGTCATAACCAGATTCCTGCCATGCACCATCATGAAGTTATGCATTGAGAGGGTACCATGATGATGGGTATAGAAGCCTGACTGAATAATCAATAAAAAAGGGAGCCCAAATCATACACTAGAGGAGACATGATGCTTATTTTGTAGATTGATGCCACTAGTGCCATTGCATTGCTGTTTTCTTTCTTTCTTTTAGTGGGCAATGTGCAGGCACCAACCTGCACGTTTGTAAGCAAGCAATAATAAGATGTTGGCAAACGGAACAGTATGTGGCATGCAGGCTGCTCCTAAATTAGCCCACTTCCTTCAAGAACATTGGCAAACAATATTACCGGTATATCTTCAGATATAATCATCTATATTATAACATAGCATCAAAGGTATATTTCAACTATCAGACTGCTTACATGGGTAGTATATAGGAAAGAATACAAGGCCTTCCTAGTACTTGTCCCACAGCAAAATATCTTATTGCACAGTAGCTCTGGCTGGAGCCTTAATGTATAGACTGATGCTTTAGAAGGCAATAAATCAGGTTTTGATTCAGGATATGCTGGTTCCTAATTTCAATAGAAATATATTCAGAGGTGTAGAACACAGCCACTGATGACAAAGTCTGTGTGTAATAATGAACCTGCCTTTAACACAATTTCCCCACCCTGAAACCCAACGAAGCTCCACAAAAGGGTGGAGTTTAAGTAGTGATGTCATGACATCTATTTCATCAATTTTCCATCTTCTTCATCATCATTTTACACTAGGGCACCCCATCTTGTCTATTCCCTGCTAAGTCAAACTCTTTGTTTCCTGATTTTTAATATTTTTCTTCAGACTAGTGGAGCAACTTGTTTTATGTCATGTTTCTTAAAGCCCCTTTCTCTTCAAATTGTTACAGATTTTTAAAATCATAAATTATTCATGAGATGCAGTTTAATGTGCTAATTTTAAAATCCATGGTGTGCCAAATAAGTATCTTGTTGCCTAGTATTACCTTCTGACTATTTTTTCTTCAAAACTAATGATCTGTCATAAATATGTGGGTACTGCTGTCCCTAGGAAGTAGCAAAAATTCTTAATTGCTACTAATTTTTTAAAGCAAAGACTGGATGTGTTGTGAAAAGCTGTTGGGGCATTCGTTGTCACTTAACTATGCCATAAATTATCATTTTGATATGTGTATTTAAATCTGAATTTGAAGATAGAAGTATCGAGTCTTTGTAAAAGTCAATAGGATATTACCTAATCATACCTATTATTTCTAACATTTTATTTGCCTAGGCAAACAGTGTGCACTGGGACATTGCACAGCAGGGCAAAACAAAATGCAAAATGCAATCTATCTGCAGATAAATGTTTATTTCCTAGCACAACAAGGTTCTGAATTTGAATAGGAAACACATTATGTTTTAACTTGGAGGAAAAAAGAATCAGAGCTATGCATATACACAGTATAAACACTGGAGTCAGGCTTCCTATATGGATGGAGGGTAAATTCAGTTCAAAGTTTTATGCATCTAATTTGCACTTCCTGAAGGAATACGTGAGCAGAATAATCATTTTCCTGCAGTATGCATGCTTCTTATAGTTTTACTGTGCAATTCTACAATCAAAATGTGCAGAAAAACTAAGGAGAAAAAAAATAAGGAGAAAATTGAAACACATTTTCAGATCTTCCTACCCATAATTCCATTTCATTTTATACAAGGTAGGTTTGTAGTCTGCATAACTGCATGGACAAGAAAAATTGAGCTAATATTTATTGACCCTAGTAACATTAATGAATGCCTGAAGGATTACAAATTTCTTTACCACTCCATTGATATTCAGGGCAAGGTGAGAGCAAAAGGGGGCAAATGATGACATAATGCAAGCCACAGTTATTACATATTTGCATGAAAAGCAGACTTCGTATTATGTTATAACTCATTTTTTTCATTATTACAGTTTGCACTGGACATCTAGGAAGCACTCATGAATTTCTTATTTCAATTCATTCTTAAAATCTTTTTTTAATACTACCATTCTGCTCAGGCAGACAGTATCTTGCACAGCATGCCCTGTTTTTCATTTTCATTATTTTCAACTGAACTCAACTGACAGCTCATCTTCTATGATTAATTTTACTCTTCCAGAGTTGCAAAGTGTATAGTTCAGGGTACAGCCCATATAGCACAGCTGGTTCAAAATTATTAATTTTTATGTTGCTTGGTTTTTAAAAAAAACACCCACATACTGGAAAATCACACCGCCTTTCATTTATGATATATGTATATGTACAGTGTGGTTTTACATATAGAATATAAGTTACATCCATAAATACAATCGGACTATCGAGCTGTCACACTGGCTTCTGGCAGCTTTTGCTCTGATGTCTTGTTTTATTGCTAGCATGCTATGATTTTTTTTACTTTGATTGCTATAATAACATCAAGACACTGCACAGCTTTTAAATATATTCCTTTCAAGCTTTGTTCTTAAAAGAGACCAGTTATTTATTTCCCTCTTCTGAAGAATTCTACTCGTAATCCAAGCAGTGAGTCAAATGTCAGGAGTGCTGGTAAAAAAACCCAAAGAATTCTTGTCCCAGCAAAAGAGAGCAAATCAGCATGTAGTTTGAACCTGAGTAATTTTTATATGTGCTAATCTGTGCATAACAACATGGGATCTTATATTACTTTTGACTACAGTTTATTGCTCTGAATATACCAGTATTTCACTGACACAGGTGAGAATTTTCTAGTATGGCAGCATTTCCCCTAGTTAGGCCACATCATATGTCATAATTTCCTTCACACAGCATTGCTCCAGAATTGCACAGAGCTATCACCAGTCTATTTCCCCAGATTGTATCGCAGGAAGCTGCATCACAACCAGCAATGGGCTTGTCTTCTTTTTTTTTTAGCATTAGCATATAGTTCAAGCCTCCCTGTCAAGAAACAATTAAAGAAGAATTACATGGTATAAAATACCCCAGGTTTTAAAGAGTCTGAAAAACTATGATGAAATCTCAAATTTCTTTCTTTCTGTCTGCAAGTCTGGGATGTTCCATAAAACCTCCACAGCTTTTTTTTTAAAGAAATCACTACTGCAAATATTATGAAAGTTGCTTATATCATAGAATTCAAGAACTGGCTATTTGAAGAAAACAATTACAGTGCTACAGTTTGGCATCCTCATCAAACTCACCAAATGTACTGATAGTTACATATGGAGGAATAAAAAAATTGAATAGCCTTGCATGTATTGCTCAAGAGTTAGATATCATTACTGCATTAGTCACCAGATCACACTATTATACAATTATACAATGATTAAGCATTCAACAATGAATTGCATAAATTTTATGCATATTGTACCATCAAAATATTAAGAATGTTCAACTATGTGATAATTAAGCACAGGATAAGTGACTGATCTTAGAGCCTGGGTGAGGCAAATTGACCTGATTTCCTTATATCATATAAATCATTCCCGATTCAGTGTCACAGTTTCAATATATAGCACCTGCAGTCAGTTCTATGTCCTGTAATAAACTATGAGCAATAAAGATGAAATTGCAGGTAAAACATGTTTTTGGCATTATTTAAGGAAAGTCAGCATGCCCTAAACAGCGATCCCTAAACTAAAGTCTCACAGTCACGTGCCTTTAAATTTGCTTTTTCATCATTATTGTCTTAGACAAAATATAAAAAAAGATTAGCCAAACCTTGGAAATTTGATGACAATAAAGCAACAGGCTGAATTTACTGATCCAAATTCCAATTTATGCATCACTGCAATGGATTATTACTTTCAGTGCAAAGATCCCCAAAATTTAGGGCATAGTTGTGCATCAAACCAAACCATACAGTGCTGGCCAAAATCCAATGGCAAATCCCATGGCTCCTCTGCTGATATGCAGCATCTATTGCTCTACCTCCTTATTCAGTTTATACCTGAAAGAAATTTGTAGTTCAAATTAGTTGCAGTGCAACATTTCATGTAGCCCAGCAATTAAAAATGCCATCTAGACACAAAGAAAATATTGGCTGCCCATTGCTTACAAACATCAATAAATCTAACCGCATACTTAAACACTACTCAGAAAATGCAACTATTTGCATACTGTTCAGGGGTAAGTGATAAAATGCAATATTGAAAGTGCTGTTGTTATTTAAAACTACACTTTCTGTTATTTGTCAATGTATTTTCAGGTCCTATTTAAAGGATTTATATTAATCTCTGTAGCACTAAGTAGTCTGGGATCAAATGACCTGAAGGGGCTGCATCCACTCTTGAATCAGTAAATAATTTATAGGATTTCCATGCAAAATCCCTTCTGTGATATTCAAGCTAAGTGTAACCTGAATACTTATTAATTAGCTAAACTAATTCTATAAGCCAGGGGTCTTCAAACCTGGCCCTTTTATGACTTGTGGACTTCAACTCCCAGCATTCCTCAGCCAGGCACGCTGGCTGAGGAATACTGGGAGTTGAAATCCACAAGTCATAAAAAGGCCAAGGTTTGAAGACCCCTGCTATAAGCAGCTCATTGGGAAGAAGGCTACAAGCATTTTGAGGAGCCTTGGTGGAGCAGTGGGCTAATGCCTCCTTAAGTAACACCAGCTGCCTGCAATCAGTGCAGGTTCGCATCCCACCAGGCTCAAGGTTGACTCAGCCTTCCATCCTTCCGAGGTAGGTAAAATGAGGACCCAGATTGTTGGGGGCAATTAAACTGACTTTGTAATAATGCCGCTTGGGGGTGTGTGAAAAAGCCCTAGTAAGCAGGCATATACATAGAATGAAGGCTACTGCTAAGTTTGTAAGCCGTCTTCGGAGAAGGGCGGGATATAAATGGAATTAAAATTAAAAAAAATATTTTTTTAAAACCACTCAGTTATAAATAATTATTGTTCTTAATGTCAACATCATATAAAGTTAAATAGTAATAGTACTAGGATGACCAATGCTGATTTTTAAAAAATTGCATTTTAATATGTGTAATGTTAATGGATATAATGGCCTATGGGTCACATATTTATTAAATTCAGAATATGCATGTGTGTGTGTGTGTGTTTGGGTACTGTATATAGAGTACTGTATACTATGTAACGTCCTGTCCTCTAACAGGACAGGGATATCACTGGAATGTAAAGACAGAAGAATCATTTATTGAAACCTTCACTATAAGTGCTGGATGTGTCATAGATGTATGATATCCATATACCTAACATAATAAGAATGTTGGATAGCAAGGTCTCCTCGTCCAAGGCAGAGTTGCAGAAAGCGAGAGGTCAATCATATGAAACAAAATTCACCAAAGGATTCCTAGGACAGATCAGGTGAATGGATGCTGTTCAGTGTTGCCTCCCCATTGATGAAAATCAAAATACTTCATTATTTTCCTTTCATTAAGCTGAGTATATAATTTTGTATTACAGAAATAGAAATAATAAACATTTACTTATGTATAATAAATGAATGAATGAATAAATGATCTATACCAATCATAAGGATGCTGCCGTCTCTCCTGAGGTTCCAGGGAGCTTTGAAAACTTCCCTTCAGTCCCAGGGCTGGGACTGATATTTGTTGGCCCCTATTTTGTTTTGTTGATTTTGCTGTTTATTAGTTTATTTTAGTCAGGATGGTCTGACTTTATATTTTTTGCTGTTTTTATGTTTTTTTCTCTAGTTTTGTATGTTACCCACAGTCCACTGGAGTCGAGTGGCCAATAAATTTAAACAAATAAATTTATAAGATATGCCAGGAGGTTAGAAAGATGAACTGTCTATTCTACCTCTTTCTTTCCATCTTATCTAGAAATTTAGATGTCCACTTTTGAAGCAAAATGTATGAGTCCTCCCCCATCCAGTCTTCAAAATTCTGCATAAAATCTATATCTACCTCCAGTGAGACTCCCTCAAATAATTGGCATTAATTCTTATATTTGCTGAAAGAATTTCCTTTTTTCCTGTGCTACTTGCATCCAATTATGGGAAAAGAGAAATGCTTTAAAATACTATATTCTGGCATGACATGCTTGAAAATCTTTGGGGGATATTAGTTTGTCTTTAATAACTAGGCCCAAATTGTGCCTGGTGGGGCTCTTCTCTGAAAAACAAAGCTTTTCAAACTTCTGTGGTGGTATTATAATGTGGTTACTATCTGTCAAGCAGAGGCTAATTCTGTAACAAGAGAGAATGAAATAGAGACTATAGAAAGAAATATAACTAACTTGCAAAACAAAAGAAACACATTGCAAATATTTATACTTTCATTTACAGATGTTAATTTAAAAAAAAAACCCAGAAGCATGAATATTTAAAACATAAAAAATGTTGACCTGCCAGAATTTTTTTTAAAAAATAGTTCTTTCTTCTGCCATGTGTTATATTTTACATTTAGAGAGTTATTAAGTGAGGATTTTTCACGCACCCTCAATATCTCATTTTGGGCTGTATGAGTATTTCCTGCCCTCCCCCCTCCCCTTCCTACAGAGGCCATTCTACTGACACATGCAGAATTTTGTTTCATTTTCTATCTGAAAGTGGCTTGCTTCTGGGGGTATGAAAAGTGCAAATTAACATCTCGACATCAGAGCAGAACTGGGGTGAGGGGAGAGAAAATGAAGAAAATCTCTGATGAATAGAATTGTCTTGAAGCTGAAAACAGGGGTAGTCATCACAGAACAGCAACAGAGGAAAACACATCACAAGGAACACTCACATGGAGTGATGTTGTGACAAGAATGGAATGTAGGCCCCTTTAAGAAAAGTTGTTTATGTGTGTATGTTTTAATTTGTGTTTTATTAATATTCCCTATGGTAGGTCAGATGTAATCCAAATCTTCATTGCATATGGTTTTAACAAATTCATTCATATTGTCAGACCCACTTTTTAGCCTGTGAAGTAGAAGAATATTGATTTTCTCCTTAGGCTTGTTGGGGGAAAACATAATTTTATTTATTTATTGAAATATTTCTGAGTTATCTTTAAGCCGGAAAACCCTACCAAGGCAGCACTTGTTTATTTATTAAATGTATATCTTGCCTGTCTCCCTATCCAACACTCAAAGTGGCTTACAATAATTAAAGGTACAAATTATAAAAGATACAGGTATGTATGTATGTATATACCTCTCTTTAAAAAAAATTATATGATATACAACATAAATGAAGGTAACTTTAAAGTTAATATTAAGACAAATATCCTATTAAAATTAAATATTTTCTTCCGTAATAGTAAACAACTATAGTTCACATTGGAGTGTCACAGGAAATATAGCACAAATGGAGATTAACAAACTGCAGATTTCAAGAGTGAAATTGCTTCAGAATTAATGCTCTCTTGATCAATTTAGCAGCCCTAAGAGATCAGGAAAAAAAGGAGTTCTGTTGCAGAACTTTATGTTTTGATGGATTTATACAGATAAAGATGATCTATTAAGTAACTTGGTTCCAAAGCATTTAAGGCTTTAAAAACAAGAGAGAATACCTTGTGTTAAGCTTAGAAAATCACCATTGACCAGTGTTTCTGGTGTAGCACAAGGGACTTGTGTTCCAGTTCTCTTGCCCCTTTCAGTGCTTAGAGAGCCAAGCTATTCTCCAAAGTGCCTGAAGGCAGGACAAGAAGCAACGGATGGAAACTAGTCAAGGAGAGAAGCAACCTAGAACTAAGGAGAAACTTCCTGACAGTTAGAACAACTAACCAGTGGAACAACCTGCCTCCAGAAGTGGTGAATGCTCCAACACTGGAAGTTTTTAAGAAGAGACTGGACAGCCATTTGTCTGAAATGGTATAGGGTTTCCTGCCTTAGCAGTGGGTTGGACTAGATGAGCTCCAAGGTCCCTTCCAACTTATTATTATTATTATATATTATTATAGAGTGTTGTATCACTGTCTTGAAAGGCAGCTCCACAGAAGACATATTTGAGCAGTCAAGTTATCAGAACATGAATAAAGCACAAGTCATTGTCTGTTTTCTTCATATATAGCTGTAACAACCATTAATAATAATAATAATAAATCCTTTCTAGTCACAGTATGTTTCAGGTACTGGAACACCCAGAATGATTCCCAAGGTCCTAACTGATCTTTTAGGAAGAGGCCAATCCTTCTCATTTTAAATCTCCATCTAGAGTTTTTGGTTTCTTTATCCTCAGTACTTACAGCTTCTCTAAGTCTTCTCTAGATTTTCAATTTGTTTATCCTATTCAATGTTAGAAACAGTCTCCAGACTTCAATGCCTTTTGGGTATGAGTAGATACAAATTATAACTACAGTTGCACAGTTATTCAGCCCGATTTCCTCTCACAACAGCTCATAGGGCAACAATTGTGAGGTGAAGTCCACCAGCCCCACCTTCTGAGACTATTCATTCAGGAAGGTTTGGCAGCACTAAACATTGTTCCTCCTTGGCTTAATTCAATCAAATAATCAGAAGAAGAATATAGTTGATGGTAGTGATGGCTGTTGAAAAAACTAATGTAGTTGCATTCCTTCTAAAGCTCTTCTCAGCTGGAAATCATCAACCAAAGTATATTCTGTTCTTTAATCAGGTTCAAAGTATGGTCAGAATGCACCTACATTAGCAGAGTCAGCCAGTCCTGCCAAGAGTTGACAGATGCAACACATTATTCAGAGCCACATGATTTAAATTTGATTTCACTAGCTGAGGATTTCAAATTCTTAAGAGGGTATCGATCACTTCAAATGCCAATCTTAGCTATGAACAGTTTTCATTTCTCTGAAAATCCTGCCAGCATCCTGAGATAACAAAAGCTGAAAGCTATTCATAAGTATAGAAGAAAACAATGCATTGGCCCAGTCCTTCTTTATTTCTGGTATAAGAATGGCATTCAATTCAGCATTGATACCTGCGGAAAATATGTAAGAAATTGATCATAACTGTCCACAGTTATATTCTAGAATCTATATCTAGGAGGTCTTTAAGCTTCTTACAAAACACTGAACCAGACAAATACAATATGGACATATTGAGAACAGTTTCTAGATCAAATTTAACAGGCAGCAGCTGGTTTTTAAGTTTAATGAATACAGGCATAGTTTCTGGGAATTAAAGAAAATTTGAGAATGTTAGGGGTATGTAATTTATTTTTAAAGTTGTTTTCAATTCTATGCATAAAATATATTACTAAACAACTTAATACAGTATCATTAAATACAAGTCTAGATGCAAACAATATTGAAATTATTTGAAATAACTAGCCTGTATTTTTTAATGCTGCTGTTCCTCAATCAAAAGTATTTGACCATTAATTAGATCAAAGGTAACCAATCCCTTCCAAGCAAATGAAACTTTCATTCCTCTCTCTTTAAAATAATCTAAATGATTATTTAAAGATGATTTGTACAATCTATCAAAATTTATTAATTATTAAGATAATTGTTGGGGGCAATTAAGCTGACTTTGTAATAATACCGCTTGGGTGTGTGTGTGTGTGAAAGCCCTAATAAGCGGGCATATACATAGAATGAAGGCTACTGCTAAGCTTGTAAGCCGCCCTGAGTCTTCGGAGAAGGGTGGGATATAAATGGAATTAAAATAAATAAAAATAAATAAAAAATCTTATAATTCAGGCAATAACCTTGCAAAAGTGAAGGTGAAAGAACAGTAAAAGCTATGAGGACTATTTCTGAAATTCAACTACATTTCATTATATTACATAACAGACTGTCATGGCAGATGAAAAGTCTAGATGACTACAGGTATCTGGATTTTGCTTTTCAGAAAATATAAAGCTTCCAGATCCCTTATGGCTCAACACTAAGAAATCACCCAAGTAATGTTGTCACCCTATATTGGTTGACCTAATGTATGCCTTGGTGTTCCAGAATTCTGCTGTAATTATTAGAAATTGCTTCAAGAATGATCAGTTCTTGTTGAGACAATAACCAGTGTTCTTCTTGCATTGGCTGTTATCAAGAACTCTTTCAACATTTATCTAAAACAAATGGATGAAAAAATGTGAATAGTCAGAGGTTAAAAAGAATAATCTTATAAAGGGGTGCAGAGGAAAGGGTCCCGTGAAGCCGGTAGGTGTCAACTGTACCTCTTTCTCCTTAGAAATATCCCTTCTCTTCATTTCTTCTCAGAATGACCTCAGTCTCCTTCCTAATCTACTCAGACCCAACTCAATCAGTTCTCTATTACAGCTGGACCCACAAGACTGCTCCTAGTGCAGAGACACTAAATGGCATTACTCTAGCTTTGGAGTCCTTGCCTCTTTTACAAAAGCTCCAATGTGGGAAGGAACCAAAATAGAAAGAGAATATTGGACCAACAGTCTACAATTTCTAGCAGATCAAGTGCAAACTCATGCATACTTAAACAATAAAGGAGAATATTTGTAGCTCAGGGATGAAATGAGTACTCTCTGAGCTTGGTTGTTTTTTTTTTTTTTTACAGATGTTTCATTACCGAACTAGATAACATCATCAGTGCTAGTGATGATGTTACCTAGTTTGGGTAATGAAATGTTTGCAAGAAAACAACCAAACTCAGAGAGCACCAAGGACCCTTCCTTTCAACCCTGAGCTACAACTATTCTCCTTTATTAAATATGCATGAGATTACTCTTGATTTGCTAGGAAGGACCCCATAGTCCTTTAGATTGAATCTTGTCTCAAAATAAGCAACTCGGAAGCAAAGTTTGATTATAGTCTTGTTTTCATTTCCTTTCTTGGAACAACGGAGGTCAGCAATGCTGTCTACTGAATGTACTGCCACAGAACAGCAATATTGTTATTTTGACGCTATAGGCCTTACACACCTTAGACAGTTCACTCTTGTGTGAATGTGAGCAGGGCTTAAGTAGCTACCTTAACCCAAGTATTTAATGTTTGCAATATTTTTGGAAGATCAGGAAGTTCAATTAATGTTAGGGCAATGCCAAATTTTGTGCATTTTTGGTTGTCACCCAGACTTGTAAAGTTCATTCCAAGAGACCTTCTCTTGCTCATATCATAGCTTGAGTAATAAATGTTTTGTTCCATGTCATTCAACCACTCACCTACATATTTGATATCTTAGAGACCACCAGATGATGATAATGTTATCCATTAAGATGTGTCCGACTCTTGGAGATTCTGTGGGCCAGGTCTCTCCAGATCTTCAAATATTGCACTACTTCTTTGAGCTTTTCTATGCTCTGGCTGGTGTCAGCTTTGATGGTGTCTAGCCACCATGTTTTTTGGCAGCCTAGCTTCCTTTTACTACTAACTCTTCCAAAAATTCTCCAGTGAATTCCCCCACATGACATGGCAAAAATAAGTGAGATACAATTTTGTGATTTTTAATACAGTGACATATGCTCCAGTACTTGCTGCTTGGTCACCTTTGCTGTCCAAGGAAGAGGCCACCTAACACAAATAAATTCTGCCTGCTCATTCCAAATAAATTGACAGCTCCTGTTGAAAGTCCATCCTATCAGAAAGAGGGGGATGTTTTCAATGGCTGCTTTACAACACTTTCCCACCTCAAGCAAGAACAGGCCTTTCTTTTGTGTCCTTCCAGAGAATGGTTAATATTTGGCTTTTCCACAAGGCCTTTGGTGATTAAATGGGCAGAGGAAGATTTGCACCATTGTTATTACTTACAGGTGTTTGTGTGTATGTGTGTATGCATTTAATTTATTATTCTTTGCATTGTGTTTTACTTTATGTGGTGCCTAGAACCTTTGGAGTGAGGTGGTCTATACATCTAATACACACATTCACACATATCAAGGAGTTGCAGTATTTGAGGAAGGAAGGGAGGGAGGGAGGGAGGGAGGAAGGAAGGAAGGAAGGAAGGAAGGAAGGATTCCAGTGCACTTTAAATATTTGAGGGACTGCCTTTCCCATCAGATCTGGCAGAAAAGGTATACTGCAGGGCCCACATAGTAAGAAATTGCATCTAGCCAGATGCAAGAGATGAGCCTTTTCTGCCATGGCACCTGCCCTGTGGAACCTCATCCCCCAGGGGAGATTGTCCCTTCCCTACCTACCTACTTAAAATTCCTCAAAACCTGGCTGAGTCTAGCCTCAAGAGAATGGTGACCTACTAGCCATTTTTAAATAATAGCATTACTATTTTTAATGGAATTCTGTTTTAATACTGTTATTTTATGATTTTATTGTATGCTGTTTTGTGAGATGGACAGCTAAATAAATATTATTTTAGAAATAAGTAAGTTATGTTAATATCAAATAGCATTAAAATATTCTTTGTCCAGAACTTGACAAGAGATGTGGACATTGGAAGTTGTATACCCCAAGTTGCTTCTGATTATTAGAACTTGTTAATTTTCAGTGTCCTCAATACTCATATAAATGATGCAGAATGTCTTGGTAACTAGTAGATTACTATAGCAGGAGTCAGGGACTGAGGAAGGCATTCAGCAAGGCCTTTGGGCTGCTGTTAAGACTCTCAACATTGCCAAGCATAAGGGGAGTGGTAATATCTTTGGAACAAATATTTGATTCATATGGGGTGTAAAGTAAAATAGTTTGCCAAGCCCTATCAGACTCACTGGGGGCTTCACTCATTATCTGCCTTTCTGTTGTATGTTCACTACCATAAGTTCTGTCAGGTCAATGTATTCCTTTGTTTTTTATCTTTTAGTGATTCTTTCTTCTTTCTTAGTAACTCCAAATAATCAGGGATCACAGAATTACAGTAGAGAGCTGTTGTCATGATGCAGTATCAGATTTGAATTGGTGTTGGGCAAATAATGATTTTGAAAAATAAGAACCCTATTTCATTTATTACATTATATGGTTTGTTCAACCCACTCCTTCCCCCATAACAGATCTATTAAAAAAGGTAGCCTTTGACTTACAACCAGAATTGACCCCAAAATATCTGTTGTTAAGTGAGACATTTGTTAACTGAATTTTGCCCCATTTTATGACCTTTCTTGCCACAGATGTTAAGTGAATCACTGCAGTTAGGCCCAGTACTCTTCAACATCTTCATCAATGATTTGGATGAGGGGATAGATGGAGAACTCATCAAATTTGCAGACAACACAAAGCTGGCAGGAATAGCCAACACTCCAAAAGCCTTAAGATACAGAAGGATCTTGACAGACTTAAACACTGGGCGCTATATAACAAAATGAAATTCAATTGTGAAAAAAGTAAGGTTCCACATTTAGGAAAGAAAAACCAAATGCACAGGTATAGAATAGGTGGTACCTTGCTTAGTAGCAACTGTGAGAGGGATCTCAGAATCCTAGTGGACAATCACTTAGATATGAGCCAGCAGTGTGCTGCAGCTGCCAAAAAAGCCAACACAGTGCTAGGCTGCATTAACAGAGGGATAGAATCAAGATCACGCAAAGTGTTAATACCACTTGACAATGCCTCGATAAGGCCACACTTGGAATACTGCATCCAGTTTTGGTCACCACTAGATGTTGAGACTCTAGAAAGAGTACAGAGAAGAGCAACAAAGTTGATTAGGGGACTGGAGGCTAAAATATATAAGGAACGGTTGCTTGAATTGGTTATGTCTAGTTTAATGAAGAGAAGGATGAGGGGTGACATGATAACAGTGTTCCAATATCTCAGGGGCTACCACAAAGAAGAGGGAGTCAAGCTATTCTCCAAAGCACCTGAAGACAGGACAAGAAGCAATGGATGGAAACTAACCAAAGAGAGAAGCAACCTACAACTAAGGATAAATTCCCTGACAGTTGGAACAATTAATCAGTGGGACAACCTGCCTCCAGAAGCGGTGAATGCTCTAACACTGGAAGTTTTTAAGAAGAGACCAGACAGCCATTTGTCTGAAATGTATGGGGTTTCCTGGCTGAGCAGGGGTTTGGACTAGATGACCTTCGAGGTCCCTTCCAACTCTATTGTTTAGTTAGTTGTTAAGTTAGTAACACAGTTGTTAAGTGAATTTGGTTTCCCCATTGAGTTTGCTTGTCAGAAGGTCACAGAAGGTGATCACATGACCCCTGGACACAGCAACAGTCATAAATATGAGTTAGTTGCCAAGTGTCTGAATTTTGATCATGGGACTATGGGGATGCTCAAATGGTGGTCAGTGTGAAAAAATGGTCATAAGTCACTTTTTTCAGTGCCATTGTAATAGCAATAACACTTGGACTTACGTACTGCTCCATGGTGCTTCAAAGCATTCTCTGAGCAGTTTACAGTCTCAGCATATTGCCCTCAACTACTTGGGTCCCCATTTTACTCACCTTGAACTGGTCAGGATCAAACTCCAGACTGTGGGCAGAGTTAGCCTGCAAAACTGCATTCTAGCCACTGTGCTACCACAGTTCCTAACTTCAAATGTTCACTAAATGAACTGTTGTAAGTTGAGGACTACCTTTTGTCATTTTTTATTGTGCATTTCTATTTTTTTCTATGATATATTGTGTGTCTGAACAATGTATCAAAGAAAACAATAGAAATGCACAATAAAATTTTCCTTTCAGCAGAGGAAAGCACTTTTCAGGTTCTAACAATTTCAAACTTTGCTGATTGAATACATGTGGAAGCCTAAAAAGAAGAAAGTGAAAATATGCGAAAGCTATTTGCAAGTTTGTTGCATGTATTTTAAGCATGCAAACGTTTTTCACATATACTAAATATTTGTAAAATGGGAAAAACATAACATTTTTACATTACTTCAAGCTTATTGGTCAAATCTGATAATACATGGCTTTAACTATTTAATACAGAATTCCAAATTCTGTTAAGTAAAGCTTACAATATTATTTTGCTTTTGTTCTCAGTATATATAACTGAGGCTGCAATCCAGCACCCATTTATCTGGAAGTAAGCACTATTTAATTCAGTGAAATTTATTCAGAGTAGAGTACATTGACTCGTACTGTAAGATACTTAGAGAGGATGCAGGTGAGAGAACTTTAGTTACTCAGTGTAGGAAAGGGCCAGCTTTCAGCCAATTTTTCCTCTTTCTCGCTGTCTTTTAAATTACAATTTTATAGATATTAGTGTAATTTCACAGTTCTAGGAAAAAGGGGGGTCAAAAACCAGAATGCTTTCCTTTATTTGTACCCAGGCTGACGTCAATCAATAGCAGAATTATTCCCATTTCCCAGTGCCCTGTCAATGCACTTCAACCCGAGCTTGTTGAGAGTCTTTCTTAATTGACTCCACCGAAGCAAATCCAATTTCCTTGTACACATATGCTAAGACAGCTAAATTTAAACCTATTTCTGTTCCATTCTGTGGGGTCTACTCTGACACACATGACAGAATGAGATCACCTGAGTGTGCTTTATGTCTCATCTTAAAGAACCTTTAATTGGATTGATTTCCTGCCGTTGTGTCTGAATGATATTAAAGTGATATCCTAGAGGTGAAAACAAATATGTTATTAGACCCACATCATCCACAACCTTGAAAAATGCCACTTTTACTTTTACTGCCTGGTTTGATTTATGCTCAAGATGTAAGTGTCAATAACTTGTTTTTGATGGGCAAAATACTGTCAGAAAAAATGGATCTAGTTGAATGTTAGGCTATAAAGTAGGTAAGAAACATAATTTAGATGGGCTTCACAACATTTGTCCCTTATATGATACACATCCTTTCCATTTCCAATTTCATTGGAACAAGGCGAAAAAATGGTTTCCAATCTATCCTGCCTCATAAAAATAGACCTGTGTTTAATTCTTCAAGACCTGAAATTATCTTTTAGATATTGTCATCCAGTCACCCAAGGCAAACATCTGTGGACAAAGCAATAAAGAAATCTTGTAGGTATAGCAATTTCTAAAGCATTGCTATACTTTCTGTTTTAATGGCAACATTCAAGGTATTAAGGAGAGGCTAAACATACTGATAATAACAAGCGACTGATATGAAGGTATGTACATTTGTGCAGTTTACTTCCTATATTGCTGCAATACATTATAACTATGGCCAATTTTGCAAAACGAGTAGATGATTATTTTCTCTGTGAAGGAATCAAGTTGTAGGAAAGGTAATATTATTGCATTCTTTGGGGGTCACAATAACAACATAAAAATCAAGAGGACCATTCTCTCACTGAATAGGATTATTCGCACATAGCAAGAACATATGCAACAAGATATGTTAGTAAAGTTTTCTTATCCTTTTCTAGTCATTTACAATAAGCTCCAGTTCTCCATGGTAGCAGCTTCTGAACTTCATTCAGCATAAAAGGCATTTTTATAGGATAAATCCTACTTATTCATATACCAACTTCTAATTATTTAGTAGACAGATTTATGAGAACAGTCCAACAATTGTTGGATTCTCTATATATTTTTTTGATGCAGGGCAGAATAATGGATCAAATTTATCATATCTGTACTACACCTATGAGCTCTCAAAAGACATTGTTTGCCACTTTGGTAAATTCCTTCCTTCCTTCCTTCCTTCCTTCCTTCCTTCCTTCCTTCCTTCCTTCCTTCCTTCCTTCCTTCCTTCCCTCTCCCTTCTTAGTGGAGAGTCTTTCTTGTTGATGACTACATTGCACTGAGGTAAACATACAGTAGATAGGGGCTATAAATCAGCAAAGAGAAAATTATTGTCAAGAGGACAGAACCAAATCATCCATGGATCATTCAACACATTGTACACGTGCTGCGGAATCCCCATCCATCCACAGATCTTTCACACGGGCATGCAAAGGTAAACTCTAAAATGTTGCAATTTGTCCGCAGAAAAGGACAGCAGTCCTTTCTCTGTATGAAAATGGCTTTGTCGTATCAGTATTTCCTGAGAAGAAAAATTCTACCATTCACATAATTCTGCATGGGGATGTCACAGCTTGGCCCACCAGTACCTCTCATGAGAGACAAGTACTAATACCACTTTACAGTGCCTTGGTAAGGCCACACCTGGAATACTGCATCCAGTTTTGGTCACCACAATGTAAAAAAGATTTTGAGACTCTAGAAAGGGTACAGAGAAAGGCAACAAAGATGATTGGGGGACTGGAGGCTAAAACATAGGGAACAGTTGCTGGAATTGGGTATGTGTAGTTTAATGAAGACAAGGGTGAGGGGTGACAGAATAGCAGCCTTCCAATATCTCAGTGGCTGCCACAAAGAAGAGGGAGTCAAGCTATTCTCCAAAGGAAGGACAAGAAGCAACGGATGGAAACTAGTCAAGGAGAGAAGCAACCTAGAACTAAGGAGAAACTTCCTGACAGTTAGAACAATTAACCAGTGGAACAACCTGCCCCCAGAAGTGGTGAATGCTCAAACACTGGAGGTTTTTAAGAGGAGACTGGCCAGCCATTTGCCTGAAATAGTATAGGGTTTCCTGCCTGAGCAGGGGGTTGGACTAGATGACCTCCAAGGTCCCTTCCAACTTATTATTATTATTATTATTATTATTATTATTATTATTATTATTATTATTATCATCATCATCATCATCATCATCATCATCATCATCATCATCATGAAATAAATAATAAACCAAAATGGATTCTTCAATCAACACACACATACATTTGTTCATTCATTTGTTCATCCATCCATCCATCCATCCATCCATCCATCCATCCATCCATCCATTCATGTGTTTTAAGTTGTTTCATACATCCCACATTTTGAATGTTTAAAATGTAAACCCCCACCTCTGGTGATGTTAGAAAAAGATGTTTATAGACAAAAAAATCAAAAAGGCCAGATTGAGTAACTCCTTACCAAAAGCCTGTGGTGAACAACTGCTCCTCATCTTCACCCAGATCTTTAATAAAACTGGAGATGTGTTATGTCTCTTCTTGCTTCAAGCATTCTACCATCATCCCAGTTCCCAAGAAACACTCCATTAGGGAACTGAATGACTACAGGGCAGTTGCTCTAACATCAGTAGTATGGAGACCTTTGAGAAGTTAGTACTGGCCCAATTGAAAGTCATCACAGATCTGTGTTAGACCCCTTGCAGTTTGCCTACCAAGCAAATAGGTCACCACTGCACTACATCTTGCAACATCTTGAATCCCTGGGGACCTATACATGGGTCAGCTTGACATTCAATACCATCATTCCAGATATTCTTCTCACTAAACTGTTTCAACTCACTATGCCTTTCCAAACTTGTAGGTGGATTATTAGCTTTCTGAAGACAGGAAACAACAAGTGAAGCTAGGGAAAATAACATTTAGTACCTGTACCATTAGCACAGGCACCCCTCAAGGCTACGTGCTCTCTCCATTGCTCTTCTCTCTATATACCAGTGATGCATCCCTAGGGATCCCTCTGTTAAAGTACTGATGAGGATACTCTAGATATCTCTCTGTTGCAGATGATACAACAATCAGTGGTCTCATTTGAGATGGTGATGAGTCTACATATAGGCGAGAGGTTGAACAACTGGTCATGTGGTACAGCAGGAACAATTTGAGCTGAACAGGCTTAAAACTATGGAGATGAGAGTGGCTTTTAGGAAATAACAGAATAACAGAGTTGGAAGGGACCTTGGATGTCTTCTAGTTCAATCCCCTGCTTAAGCAGGAGAACCTATACCTTTCCAGACAAGTGGCTATCCAGTCTCTTCTTAAAAGCCTCCAGTGGTGGAGCACCCACAACTTCTGAAGGCAAGCCGTTTCACTTATTAATTGTTCTCATTGTGAGGAAATTTGTCCTTAGTTCTACATTGCTTCTCTCCTTGATTAGTTTCCATCCATTGTTTTTTGTCTTGCCTTCTGACGTTTTTGTGGCAGCTGCTCAATCGCTATCATGTCACCCCTAGTCCTTCTTTTCACTAGATATACCCAATTCCTGCAATCATTCTTCATATGTTTTAGCCTCCAGCCCCCTAATCATGTTTGTTGTTCTTCTCTACATGTCTCTACATTTTTTTTATAATATGGCGACCAAAACTGGATGCAGTATTTTAGGTGTGGTCTTACTAAGGCTTTAGAAAGCAGTAGTAATATTTCATGTGATCTTGATTCTCTCCCGGTGTTAATGCAAACTAGGATTGCATTTGCTTTTTTGGCTGCTGCTATACACTGCTGGCTGATATTTAAGTGATTGTTCACTAAAACTCCAATATCCTTCTCACAGTTATTGCCATTGAGTCAGGTTTCACCTTAACTGGGCCTATACATTTTTTTTCTTTCCTAAGTGTAAAACCTTACTTTTGTCTACATAGAAGGAGGAGCCTTTCTATTCTACCACCTCTTATATACCGGTATTTAACAACATAGTATCAGCAATAAAGTCCTTCAGGTTTTGGGGTTCTATAATCTCCCAGGACTTGAAATGGACACTTAACATTAGAACCATCATTAAAAAGGCACAACAAAGAATGTTCTTCCTGCATCAACTCAGGAAATTCAGACTGCTCTAGGAGCTGTTTATATAGTTTTACAGAGGAATTATTGAGTCTGTCATTTGTATTTCTATAACTGTCTGGTTTGGTACAGCAACCAAACAAGACAGGTTCAGACTCCAACAGATAGTTGGGACTGCAGGAAGAACAATTGCAACCAGCCTGCCTTCTATAGAAGATATTGGGTTGCTCAAGAGTTGGCATGTTTGCAGTCCCGTTGCTTCATTTGCCACTTGGAATAACTTCAGAAATTTGTACACCCGCTACCCTAGCAACCCTTAAAAATTCTAGCCTTGGGTTAGGATGGTTGGGTGGGCCCCTTTAAGTTGGCGGGATATGTGAAAAGATGTGTGTGTGTGTGAGTGAGAGAGAGAGGGGGGGAGGGAGTTAGAGAGTATTTACACGAATCTGCATTTCTTATCCAAAACAGTGTATGTTATATATAGATTTCAGTCATGAGATTCTGAAGTGGAACAGTGTGGAGTGATTTGGAGATCCGTCAAGTAGAAAATTATGATTCTTCTAGCTCCATCTTATGCTGCCACTTGAGAAGGGTCATAGCTGAAGCAACTGCTGGCTTACAACTGCTGGTTAAACTCAAAGCAACAGTCAGCCTGTGGAGAAAGAGGAGACTTGTTGGACATTGGTGGGATCTGATGAAACTTGCACATTTTCACTGTCAGAGCAGTGTTGATATTCAAGGACAAAAGGAGAAAGTCACTGGGGAGATTGGTGGTTCCATTTAGAGCTGATTTCTGACCCTATCATGTTCCCAATAGCATCAGTGAGAGGAAATGATAAATGTGAATTAATTACCAAACTCTGGATTTTCTACTTCAGAATGCATATTACTTTTCTTCTGGATTTAATCTTATCTCATTGGGAATATTAGCAGGGTGGTTTAAAGTGAAGAGATTGGCTTTCTGCCCTGCTCTGTACAGAAAGTGAGCATGACAAGGGTTTTGGATTAATTAATAGGTGCAGCTTGCATATATTAGTTTGCATTTCTTGTGGGCTTTGTGAAAGAGAACACTTTTTGCAAAAAGCCATTTTGAGCTTTCATGAAGAAGAAGTAAAAGCTGCTGACAGAAAATCATGAAGAAATTCAGATTAGAGCATTGCTGCTTTTCTACCTAGCCAGCAAATAAAAAGTAGCAGCAAGGGCTGCAAGATCTTTTCCCCTCCCTAACTCAGTGTTTTTATATGAAAAAGTGAACTATGGCTTGTCACATTTTTCAGCTACCAGAAATGAACTGAAGGCAGTTCAGCAGAGGAAAAAGTTCTAGAAAAAAATGTATCCTGGATCCAAGAAAGTGTTTTCACTAAATCTGGCTTCGCTAATGAATATGGGGGTGAATGTAATAATAGTAACTCTCAAGACAATTTTTCCAGTGAAGCACAATTTTCTCTGTTATTCTTCCAGTTTCCTATTTTTTCCATGTAGGAAACTTTTTGGAAAGGGGTTAAAGAATCACAAAAAGACAAACTTATTTTGATTTTTGCCATATGCTCTGCCACTGTCAGCCTCTGTCAGTCTTTCAATTAGTGTTATTCAGTCTGGAAAGAGCTGGAAAAGACAATAATCCCAGGTAAATCCAAGAGACTCTTATTTATTTCATTGTAGCATTCCTTGTTTGTGTGTGTGTGTGTGTGTGTGTGTGTGTGTGTGTGTGTGTGTGTGTAGCAATAGCACTTAGACTTATATTGCTCCCAACAATCTGGGTCCTCGTTTTACCCACCTTGGAAGGATGGAAAGCTGAGTCAACCTTGAGTCTGTGAGACTTGAACTGACGAACTGCCAGCAGCAAGCAGTCAGCAGAAGTAGCCTGCAGTACTGCATTCTAACCACTGCACCACCATGGCTCAGTATGTAAATATATATAAATATACATAAAAAAGCAGATGGCCATATATTGTGCTACAATCAATACATATTAACTGCATACATATATAAATGTTCATAGCATAGGCACACACAGGACACAAAACAAAACATACAAAACAAACAAACCATACCAGATAGTCTAACACCCAGTTGAAAAACAGAACCCAAAGCAAAGTAAAGAGCTTTTCACATGACACCAGAAAGGATTACAGCCAGCATCGCAACTGCTAGGTTGGCCAGAACTGAGGCGAGGATGGCACTCACCCCATCGTGTGGCACTCGGCTCTCAAACCTAGGCTGCTGGCTTTCCAGCCAACAAGCTCAGGGTCTTAACTGCTGAGCCACTGTTCCATCCCTCCAAAGATCTGTAACTCACTCCTGCCATTGCAGCGCAGTCCAACCACAATCAAAATTAACTAATAAAAACTGGCAACCAACCCTGACATCAATAAAATTAATATATACCATGATATATTTACAAATTTGATTTATCAATATTCACCTATAAATATGATCTGACTACATGCAGAATTTCCCATGTATAATGAATAGCTTAGGATCTAAGATAAAGAATTGCAATACAATTGGTGAGAAGGTAGATTATCATCCTCAACCACATTTGCTTCAGGAAATCAAAATATTAGCAAGATAATAAAGAATCATCTTACCTTTTGGGTGGGTTAGATGTTGAAATGTAATTATAATTACTAAAATAATTTTCAAAAAATATATAACAAAAGATATACCTATCAAGTCAAAATCATAATAATTACACATGATATAAATTCTATTAATTATTTTAGTTGCCACACATTTCTTTAGACCTTGAAAATGAGCAGACAAGGGAATCATCAATAAAATATATAACAATATGAGAGGTGGGTCCTGCTTTAATATCACAAACATTTCATAAAGTGTCTCTTGGATCTCTGATGCCAACAGAACATATTTAACCTGTTTTGTAATGTCTTGCCTGCTTCTAAATTTAAAACTACAGTTTTGGGGTATAGTCTGTACTTTCTCTGGGGGTGTAATTGTCATGTACATATTAATATATGCAAATAAAACCAGGTTCTGTAGTGACTATGCCTCCAATGATTAGATTCTCTAATTAAACCCAAGCAATTAGCTCAGAAAAGTTTTATTCTTTTTTCTGCCTCCAAAAGGCCTTCTATTTTCTCTTTAAAACATAACTTATATTTCTAAGTAAAAGTAAGTAAGTAAGTAAAATCACTATCTTGCCCATTAATTGCTTCCTTCTTGTCACTTACTATTTTAGATGGCAGCCACTTGAAATTTTATAGGTACATGAGGATAGTTACATTGTTAATAAAATTGAAGCATCCCCCATCATTTTGACACTTTAAATCCCTTGTTACTGATTGATATGACTAAGGGATGAGCAGTAACTGGCCTTTGCCTTTAAAAAAATTAATAAATAAAAGAAAACCTTTCGATGTTGAAATTGTTGCTCCAGCAGAATATGCCCTAATTTAGATAGTCACTGTAGTGGTAATGCACAAGGGAAGATAAGGCAGGAGACTTAAGATAAGGCAGGAGACTGAATGCAGTGGGCTGCATTCAGGGAACACAATCTCCATGCCTTGTACTTTGTCTCTTAGGTTCTGCACCAATGCCTCATCACTGGACCTTCAGAGGACCAAACTTTTGATAGTGGCTGCTGTTGACAGGTTAACCTGTAGTAAAGCTTCCCTCACTCAGGATCTAATTACAGATAAGAGGGCTGACCCGGCTTGCATTATGAGAGCCTGGATGAGCATGGAGGACAGATTTCTTCTGGGAAGTAGGTCAGCTACAGTTTGGATGTGGCATCAATGGAGATTCCCAAAGCTTTGGGGCATCCAGGCTTCCTGAAGTGCTGCCCCACAGATGTGAGACCCTGTTTGTATAGTTGGGCTCTAGGCATGGGTTGTAGTTGTTGCTCCTATATCAGTCTCCCTTTGGGGAAGGTTGTTGAGAGAGTGGTTGGTAATTCAGCTTCAGAGGATCCTAAATGAAGTGGATTATCGGAACCTTTTTCAGAGTCTGGGTTCTGGCTGGGATACAGTATTGAAATAACATTGGTTGTGCTTGCTTATGACCTTTGGATTGCTCAGGAAAGGAGTAGTGCAACTATCCTGGTTCTCTTGGTACACTTAGCAGTTTTCAATACATCAATCATGGTACCTTCTAAACCAGCCTCAGGAAATGAGAATGTGGAGTACTGTTTTCTTCATTCTCCCCAGCCAGGAATGGATAGGGTCTGTGTGGTCTGTCTCTGTTCATGGAGCCTGAGATTTTCCTAGGCTTACAGTGGAACGATGTGGGTGTGGGCTTCTAACAATGTAAAAAAGATTTGCCAAATCTTTATTAAATATTACTTTGGAACCTGAGGCTACATATTACTTTCAAAGGCACACAGGAGTTTAAACTAGTGAACTTTACTATGGCAATACTCAGATATACCCAGGGCTTTTTTTCTCATAGAACGTTCAGAACGGAGTTCCGGCACCTTTTTTGGATGGAACCTTGTAGGGTAGGCAAGGCGGGTTGTATGACATGTGTGAGTTCCGGCAACTTTTTCTTTTACAAAAAAGCACTGGATATACCTCCACACATGACTGAATTGTGTGCATACCCAATATCATGCCTCTGATACTTAACATGTGTAAGTTCTGCCCAACCATGCCTGGACACCCCACTCCAACCCTACATTGTTTTTACTAGCTAACTCAGTTGTGTATGTCCAGAATCACCGCTCTGACATGTTTAGATGTGTTAACAATAAATAGTGCTGTTGAATGCTTGTTGCTTAGTTGGTTGCTGTGTGTATGAGAGCACTTGGTTATTTTTTCCTGACTTTGCTGGAAAATTTAATTAAGATCATGTTTCAAAATGTTTATATGTATTGTGTTTTTGTGTTATCATTTACATTTGCAAACAGGGAGGTGTCCATGTATACGTGTATTTCAAGTTAAAATGTTAATAACATTTCTTTACAAAAAGTAAAGCTGTATGTGATTTTCACTTAACTTAGCCCTTATTTGAATCTGTATAGGATTAGGGTTGAAGTTGAGTTTGTGCATGCACAAGCACACACACACACACACACACAGAGAGAGAGAGAGAGAGAGAGAGAGAGAGAGAGAGAGAGAGAGAGAGAGAGAGAGAGAGAGAGAGAGAGAGAGAGAGAGAGAGAGAGAGACTAATGTGTCCTTGTGTGTTTCAGGTTGAAATTTGTAAAAAAAATGTTTCTTTAGCTTTACAAAAGGTAAATCTGTTTGTGGTTTTCACTTCTCCACAAAATTAAAGGCTTCATTGGGCTATTATTTATTTCAACATGCACAAATAGGGTTTCCTTCCCAAATATAGTACCCCCTAAGGTTCTGTTAATTATTTGCTTAGATTTGGTTTGAATCCACATAGTATTAGGGCTAGGTTTGAATTAAGCTAATTACCTAGTCTAGAGTTGACTTTTCTCGATGGGCTTAATTTAACTCAACATGTCCTGTAGGATCTAATGGCAGAAAGTGAAGAGGAAATAAAGAGCCTCTTGTTGCGGGTGAAGAAAGAGAGTGCAAAAGTGGGCTTGAAATTTAACATTAAGAAAACCAAGATCATGGCATCTGGCCCTCTCAATTCCTGGCAAATAGATGGGGAAGAAATGGAGGTAGTGACAGATTTTATTTTCCTGGGCTCCAAGATCACTGCAGATGGGGACTGCAGCCTAAGAAATTAAAAGACGCTTGCTCCTCGGGAGGAAAGCCATGGCAAATCTAGACAGCACACTAAAAAGCAGAGACATCACCCTGCCAACAAAAGTGCGTATAGTCAAGGCTTCGGTCTTCCCAGTTGCAATGTATGGCTGTGAAAGTTAGACCATAAAAAAGGCTGAGTGCCAAAGAATTGAGGCCTTTGATCTATGGTGCTGGAGAAGACTCCTGCGAGTCCCTTGGACTGAAAGGTGTTCAAACCAGTCAGTCCTAGAGGAGATCAACCCTGACTGCTCTTTAGAAGGCCAGATCCTGAAGCTAAAACTCAAGTACTTTGGCCGCCTAATGAGAAGGAAGGACTCACTGGAGAAGAGCCTAATGCTGGGAAAGATTGAGGGCAAGAGAAGAAGGGAACGACAGAGAATGAGGTGGCTGGATGGAGTCATTGAAGCAGTAGACGTGAGCTTAAATGGACTCCAGAAGATGGTAGAGGACAGGAAGGCCTGGAGGAATGTTGTCCATGGGGTCACGCACCCTGATTCCCTTCTACCCCCTCCCCAGCTGGGCTACCAAGCCATAAAGGTTGGGGATCACTCCTTTAGTGTTTTAGATTTTTTTAAAAAGTCTGCCTGATGAGCATCTCCTGGTTTGGAGAATTGGGAATTATGTATGCCATTGGTTCTCCCTTTCCTGAAGAATATCAAATAGCACAGAAATCAAGAGGGCCAAAATAATTAGTCCATTAGGTAGAGCTTAAGGCACCACATGGATGAGCTGTATATCAGCACTGAAAATATCTAGCATTGCTGCAGAACAGTGAAAAGTTACTCAGATAGTAGGTCTCTCCTCTCCATACTTTTTGATTTATTGTAGCAAACATTAATTGAACATCACTACTACACAAAGGATGAAATATCCTGTAAAACTCACAATTGGACCCCAGCCACTGAACATTCATAGGTCTCATCAATAATTCTCTTGAAATAATACTGAGAAACACATGCAGAATCAGACCCTAAAAACTCACCAGATTTATTCACATTAAGAATAAAATTTAATATTTTGGCAAATTTTTAGACTTAAAAAGTATAGCTTTGGAACAGACCTTAGCAATAAATAGTACCAAGATTGCAGCATAGACATCTCAAGTTCACAGATTTATAAGTTGTGATATGCCTGATCCAAATTCAATGTCAGGGTCTTCATACAAGATGTGCTAGTAAAAAGTCTCCCTGACCAAGTAATGTTCCAGATACCATATCATATACAAAAGTATCACAAGCCTTGTTCATGTGAGATGGTCTTCATAGCGTCATTGCTTGCCAGACAGCTCATCCACTACCTCTTCCATAGGAGACAAGAATATTAGGTAGGTACAGCAACTTAAGTTGACCCAAAATAAAGATGGCATAAAAATGTAATAATAAATATTGCTGCAGAAATACAGAAGCAGTTTTGATTTTAAACGCTAATATACATGAAAGCTCACAGTTGAAGTAAATGAAGGAAGTGCCCCACAACTGAGTTGAAAAGAGTTGCTTTCTACCCTCTAAATGTTCCCTCTCTCAAAATCACTACCCATCTTCTTTTTTTAAGTCTTTCTTGAAAACTAAAAAGGGAATAAGGGAATGGATCCTCCTTCAATCCACTGTTAGTATCCCAAACAAAAACAATAACATACGTATCAGTTACATATAATGTAAATCAGAGTTCTCCAACCTTTCTGGGCTCACGGTCTGGAGGAAAGAGAGCAGCTTCCAAATTGGTGCGCACTCAAAGGGGGCTGTGTGCACTAGCATGGCACTAGTGGCCCCGTTTGCACACGCGGCATGCGCTAGCACCGTGTGCATGCACGAATGGCAGCACCCCTCCCCTGTGGCAGTTAGTAGGCCCATTTGCACCCAAGTGCATGTCCAAACAGGGCTGTGGGCACT
Source organism: Vipera ursinii (assembly GCF_947247035.1). NCBI lineage: Eukaryota > Metazoa > Chordata > Lepidosauria > Squamata > Viperidae > Vipera > Vipera ursinii. The sequence continues at coordinate 194,145,229 of NC_139512.1, forward strand.
AGTGTGAATGGAGTATGACCAGCCATTCCCGCGGCCATGGCCCAGTAGTGGACTGCAGCACATAGGTTGGAGACCCTTGATGTAAATGATACAGAGAAGGGATGTCAAATCCTTCATTTATTTATTTTTTTCAAACATTTGCTAAATCACAGTATACTTGAGCAACAACTATTTCTGGTGTGAATACCTTTGGAGGACTTTACATACAAAAATAGATGCATTTAAGAAAAGGGCATATAAAATTAATATAATAGAGAAATTGTATATATAATAGATATACAGTAGAGAACAAGGTATGTAAGATGTATGTATGCAAGTGTTTGTATTATAAAATTATAGATAGATAGATAGATAGATAGATAGATAGATAGATAGATAGATAGATAGATAGATATAGATATAGATATAGATATATAGATATATATAGATATATATAGATATATATAGATATACACACACACATACATACATACATATATAGAGAGAGATTTTCTCACCTTTTTCATTGCAAAATAAAGGCAAGACTGACAGAATGAAGACAGTATTGAACACAAATGATCTACATCTACATTCTATTTTTTTGCCATCACACCTCCCTTCAGAATAATCTCAATGTACACTTCCCCTAAAAACCAAGCACCAAAATGAACATAATAATGAAAGCAATACAATGAAACTTTGGGAAAGACAGATTTATTAACTACAGTAAAATGTCCTTTACACTCCCCTGGACTTTGTTTGCTCCTACACAAGGGATCTACTCCTTACAGTTTGGGAAAGCCTGATCTACATGGACAATATTTAGATTTAGGAAACAAGAGACTTCTAGTTTTTTCTGCTTCTCAGATTATAACATGACATACAATGCTCCTAAATATCCAAAGAGCATTACTTCCAGTTAAGCAGAAGCTCTGTTGCCTCTAGCAAGCTTTCCCCACCATTGGTTACCTCTCTTTATCCGACAAAACACAGGATTTTATTTATTTATTTATTTGTTTCAGTGAAATACTTCACAAGATACACTGGCAAAGAAGGATTTTTAGTCCAACTCAAAATGAGTCTTTTGAACTTTCCCAGTTATACATTGGCACTCAATACTTTGTTGCTACTCTAGAGCTTAAAAATATTCTACTGTACCTTAACGCTGTTTCAAAATCTTCATCTTGAGGCAAAATTAGACTTTACTCTAGAAACCTAATTATTTCAGAAAATTAAATATAATTTTTAGTTTTCAGGACACTGAATTTGTCTCGCTCTCCCCTCCATTCCCACTCCCAGACAGACAGACAAATATTACTTTCTCTTTGCAGGATCTTTTTGGCTAATCTTGAGGGCAAATGATGGGGACTCCCTGGAGTGGCATTCCGTCCCCTTGAACTGTTTATGTTGTACAGGCTGCTATTAGGCTGTCTGCCTCATGGAATATGTTTGTTATGTAAATTAGTCCAGATTTACATATTACTCGGAACTAATCTTCATTGTCCTCCCTCTAGATGGATCTATTGGCAATTGTTTTTCTTTCCATTTTAAGCTTTCATTTTACCCAAATGTGAAATAAAAAATTCTCTTAATGGGTTTTCAACTATTTTAGAGAAGGTTGCTGATTGTCCCATCCTGTTTATTAGTTGTCAAATACAGAGAAGTGATTTATTTAGAAGGATACTGCTTAAGAATAGTAGTTTATGGAAATCAATACAATATGTAGAACTTTATTCAAAACAAGTTACTAACCGACATGCAATGATATTAGTCCCAGGTTATTTATAACAGATGTTCTTGTTTCCATATCTGGACCCCTTTTATATTTTCTTCATTGGAGATGATTATTTGTTAAGGATAAGCTGATCTTATTAAAAAGTAACTCAATTTATTTTAATGGTGCTTTCCTGTCAAGTAAGTTGAAATCATCTATGGAAGATTTCAAGCTGGAACCATTCTACAACTGATCTGGTGAATCATTTTATGTGTTTGTTTGATTTCTATAGCTGTCCATCTCAGTAAATGACTTTGAGCAGCTTATAACTCAAAACGTATATCACAATTAAAATCTTAAAAACATTTTAAAACAATAAAACCATCAAAACACTAAAAACATTAAACTGTGTAATTCAAAGCATATACAAAGCAAGAGGTTAACAGTGTAGCCAGGAGGCAGGGCCCTTGGTGCATGTAGTGACCCAGACTCAAGAGCATAGTCAGATTTGTAAAGCTTTATGAAAGGCTAAAAGGATTGGGACCATTCTAATCTCTGAAGGGAGAATGCTCCACAAAGGAGGGGCTGCTGCATAAAAAACTCACCTCCTGATCCCCACGAGACAATATTCTTTGGCTGACAGGATGTGCAGCATGCCCATTCTATTTGACCTAGTTGGATAGGTAGAGACTTTTGGGGAAAAATGATGCCTCAGGTATCCTCATCTCAAGCCTTGTAAAGCTTTATAGTAACCACTAGCACCTTGAATTGCACCCAGAAACACACTGATAATCAGAGGACCTCATTTATTAATAATTTGATCATCTGTCCTAAAGTAAAACAAAGTCACCTTCAAACTAAACTTCATGGGCCTAGTTCTGTAGATTTTTAATATCAGTACAAAAACAGCTTGCCATTGATTTCTTGGGATTTTTTTTTCCATTCCCAGACTAGACTATAGCCATGTTATTCCCTGGAAATCTCCCATCCATATATTAACCTGGTCCGATCCTACTTAACTTTCAATCTATGGCATAAGATTGCTTTGTATGCAGATAACACATTATAACAATGTGATTGATACCTATTTGGCATTATCTAGTTCTCCAGTTTCACCTGAGAAAAAGAAGGGTCTGCATTACAGCATCTGAGTTAAAAGTGGTATTATGAAGATCCTTTTCGCATATGCATATTTATCTATGTGAAAAGGAGTTTGAGTAACAACTTCATCCACAACCACGATCCTATAGGTAATAAAAATGTTTCTCATCAATCATACTATAAAATCATGTACATCAGGCATGTCAAACTCGCAACGTCACGTGACATCGCACGGCATATCGTGACTTTTTCCTCATTGCCGGCAATGAGGAGGGCACGGTTTTGTCATGATGCATCCGGCCCGCGGGCCGGCAGTTTGATACCCCTGATGTACATGAAGATTAGAATTGTTTTGGGATTCCATTTAAGTACGAGCAGAATGAAAGAGTGGATTTTTGCCAAAGGGAGATAAATATGGCATTAAATCTTTCTCCAGAATCAGGAAGACTTTATTGACGATATACTTCATTTTTAATAATGCTCTTTCAATTTATTATATCATTAACCAATAAGTCATTCTGAAGTTGGTTCTAAATATCCTACCATTTCTCATTCTATGTTAGCCCAGTGGCAATTACTGCAGGCCTTAGACTTTAATGTCTAAGCACAGTTGAATTTCATCTCTTGGAAGAAGCTTTTGAAATCTGAAAGTGCCAAACTACCTTATGTTTTATTTAAGTTTTTTTTAAAAGAAAGTTGAACCTGAGGTTATTCCCCTTCCAATAAGTTGGCTAATTATTTATTAACTTTCAAGGTTTTTCTTTAAAGGGAATTGAAAAGAGGGCGGGGGGGAAGAGGAAAAGGCAGAGATGGCACTACAGGCAGGTGTTATGCTCCAATAGAATATCCAGGGTAGAAAACTTGGAAAAAATGCATCACAGAAACAGAACACAAAGGGATGTTCCACTTTGCAAAAAAGGTGTATGGGTAAATGTTTACCACCTACATATCATTCCAAAAGTTACATTTACATTCCAAAATGTAAAGATGTGTGTTGTATATGTAGATTAGCAGGGGAGTGGTCTTCCACCGGCGGGAAATCCACGACCCTGGGTTGGGTGTTGTTTCTTTGGAGGGAGATTCCGGACACTGGGTTGGCTAGCGTCCAGCGGCTGCTGGACATATATATTTAGCTACCCAGACTGGGCTTACCAGTTCTCTCCACATGTATCAATAAACTGCACTGTTACAACTGCCTCGCTGTGTGTGTCGTCGATCCGAACTCATCAGTGGCGATGAAGGTGGGATCGTCGGCAGAACAGCGAAGGAACAGGCGGCAGCAAGCAACGCGCGAAGCGGGAAATTTGAATTGCCATCAGCCGAAAAGCAGCCGATCTCCGCAACACAAAAGCGAACATGGCACAAGTTGGGTCTCTGAAGGAATTCGACCCTAACTACCCTGAAGACTGGGAGGAGTACGTCGGCCAGGTCGAGGGATTCATGCTAGTGAATGGCATAACGGATGACCGGAAAAAGGCGGCAGCACTCCTTACTATCAGTGGCACTCCAGTTTACCGGGTCGCCGTAGGACTGTGTCAACCAGCACCGGTGGCAAGCATGTCGTACGGCAATCTACTGGCCAAGCTGAAAGTTCACTTCACCCCCAAGAGATCGGAACTTTACTGGAGGCGAATATTCAAAAAAAGGAACCAGAAGCCGGGCAAGTCGATAACCCAATTTGTGGCCGCCGTAATGGAGGCCGCCCTGCGCTGCAAATATGACAATCTGGAGATCCGGATCCGAGATAGGGTGCTCCTGGGCTTGCGAGATGAACAACTACAAAATAGGATAATCGCGAAGCCCACAGGAAACTTGCAGGAGGTCCTGGACGAGCTACTCACTTATGAGTCTACAGGGAGACGCGACCCCCCCACAACAGCTATGGCGCCACAGCAGAAATCAACCTGGAAAGCCATGTGGATGGTGGGGAGGAGGACTACACATGGGAATCAGACATAGACAAGATCACCCGGAGGGTCGGAAAGATGCCGGCAAGGACCAACCGCCCAGAAGGCACAGACCGTTCCAGAAGGCAACAACCACCACTACAACAAAGATTCCAGAGGGAGAACTCAACCCGACCAAGAGACCCCGACGCAAAGTGCGGTAGCTGCGGCGGCAGTCACCCCTGAACTACCTGCAGGTTCCGCAATGCAAAATGCCGGAACTGCAGGAAAACTGGACACATTCAATCAATCTGCCGGGGCACACCCCGCGACAACCAACTGCACGATATCGACGTGTGGGCCACAGGTAAGGTAACCCCCCGAAATAGTGGCAGAGAGACCCCCAGGCCTAAGGCACAATCCTCCAACTGCGGGAAGGGGGTGGGGGTCAACCACATACTGAGCCCTAAATTAAAAATTGAAGTCCTACTACAGGGTATTCCCTGCAAAATGGAAGTGGACTCAGGGGCATCAGTATCCATCATCTCAGGCAGTACCTTGGCACACATAGAAGCCAGGAGTGGGCACAGGATCCCCCTCAAACAAACATGAATCCAATTAGCCGATTTTCAAAGATCGCCCATAAAAATTAAGGGGAAGGTCACCATCCACGTCAGCTATAAGGGTTTCAAGGGCCCCTTAGATCTCCTGGTCACTGAGGGCCAGAGAACCAGCCTTGTAGGCCTCAACTGGTTCAAGGCCCTAGGCATTTGGGTGGGGGGAATTAATGCCATACATCGCCGAAGCCTCAAATCCGTCTGCGATAATTAGGACAATACAAAGGCCCCCCCATTAACTTTAACCTCGATCCAGCAATAAAATCCATCAGGCTTAAGGCCCGAAGGGTGCCCTTTGCACTTAAACAAAAAATCGAGGCCGAGTTAGAAAAGTTAGTAGGCCAGGGCGTGCTGGAACCAGTAGAAGGGGGCCCCTGGGAGACACCAATCATCACTCCCCTTAAACCTAACGGGGATGTGAGGATTTGTGCCAATTACAAAGCTACCCTAAACTTAGCAATGAAAAAGCATGCTTACCCGGTCCCGACGGTGAAGCAGGTCCTCGCGACGATCCAGAACGGCGCCATCTTTGCCAAGCTCGACTTGGCTCAGGCGTATTTGCAACTCACTGTTTCCAAGGAAGCTGCTGAGGCTCAAACGATAGTTACCCACAAGGGGACGTTCCGAGTCCACAGACTGCAATTTGGAATTGCTGCAGCTCCAGGCATCTTCCAAGAAGTGATGGAGAGGACATTAAAGGGCATACCTGGAGTATGCCCCTACTTTGATGATGTCCTAATTGCTGGAAAAACTGAAGAGATCCTAGCTGACAGACTTTATTGGGGAAATTTAGAGATGCAGGACTTAAATTGAAAAAGGAAAAGTGTTTCATTGGGATAAAAACCACTGAATTTCTAGGATACAGGATTGATGCTCAAGGCATACATCCAAATGAGGGGAAAATCAAAGCAATCAAATTAGCCCCTGAACCAAAAAATAAAGCAGAACTCCAAGCATTTTTAGGCCTCATAAATTTTTACCACACATTCCTGCCACACAAAGCAGCCTTAGCTGAACCCCTACACAGACTATTGGACAAAAAGACCCCGTGGCAGTGGCAGGAAAAACACAAACAGAGTTTCCAAACACTGAAGGACATTCTATCCAGCAAATCCACAGTTACACATTTCATTGAAGGCAAACCAATTTACCTAGCTTGTGACGCATCACCTTATGGAGTGGGGGCTGTAATAAGCCACATGGATGACCATGGGGAGCAAAGACCAATTGCATACTATTCCAGAACCCTAAGCAAGGCAGAGAGGAATTATGCACAAATTGACAGGGAGGCACTGGCCATAGTGGCCGGTGTAAAGAAGTTCCACGACTACCTTTATGCCAGGAACTTCACAATATTCACAGATCATAAACCACTATTAGGCCTGTTCACCACTGACAAACAGACACCCCAAATCATGTCCCCAAGGATGCTCAGATGGTCAATCTTTTTAGCAGCATACACATTCACCATCAAGCATAGACCAGGGAAGGAGAGGGGTCACGCTGACGCACTGAGCAGATTACCCCTATTAGACACAGGTACAGACCCAGCTCCAGCGGGCCAAATTTTATCACTTCAGGAACTGCCGGAGTGCCCCTTGACGGCTCGGGACATCGCCAAGGCCACTAGCAAGGACCATATACTCAGCAGAATAGCAGCATGGGTCCAGGGGGGGTGGCCCAATGACAACCCAGACCCCAAATTCACACCGTACTACAGAAGGAAGGATGAAATGTCTTCGCATCACGGGTGTCTACTGTGGGGAAACAGGGTGGTAGTACCAGAGGAACAGAGGGACACAGTCATCACTGAACTACACGAGGGGCACCCAGGGATTGTTCGCATGAAAGCTCTAGCCAGAAGCCACTTATGGTGGCCAGGGCTAGACAAGGCAATTGAGGACAGGGTAGCAGGGTGTTACCAGTGCCAAAAGTCTAGACCGGAACAGTCACACAACCCACTACACAGGTAGAAGGTGGCTCGCAACCCTTGGTCCCGCATACACATAGATTTTGCAGGGCCCTTCCAAGGCCAAACCTTCTTAGTAGTGGTAGACAGTTATTCCCGGTGGTTGGAGGTAGTGCCTGTAAAAAGTATGACATCCGCTAAGACAATACAGGTCTTGCGGGGACTCTTTGCCACCCATGGGTTACCTGACGTACTGGTCTCTGACAATGGCCCTCAATTCACATCTAATGAATTTCAGGATTTCCTCAAGGCCAACTGGATTAGACACGCAACGTCGCCCCCCTTCCATCCCTCCTCCAACGGATTGGCTGAGAGGAACGTCAGGTCTACCAAGGAAGCATTAAAGAGAATCATTCTGGGAGACTGGCACCAGAGACTAGCCCAGTTCTTGTTGGCTCAACACACAACACCATGCACTGCAACGGGAAAAAGTCCAGCGGAAATGAGGTGGGGCAGAAGGTTGACAACTAAATTAGACAGACTCCATCCCGATAGGCTGCCCGTTGAAACAGAACAGGACAGCACAACCAGGTTCCTGAACATAGGGGATTTAGTGTGGGCCAGGAACTATGGGCATGGGGAAAAGTGGACACAAGGGGTAGTCATTGACAAAGTGGGGCCACTATCCTACATCATAGAGGGGGAAGGGGAACGACAAATCAGAAGGCACATTGACCAGCTAAGGAAAAGGTCCCCTGAATTTGAGCCAGAGGCAACGGGCGGGGGTCACCTAACAAGTTACAACGACAATAGACTCGATTGGAGAGCCATCTCACCATCAGACGGGGCCTCAGGGCCACAACCAAGTGGGTCTGAGCCTCCACCCCAGGGGACCACCACACCACAATCAACAGGCCCACAAATAACACAACAAACAGCAGAATCCCAGCCAGCAATGGTCCCTCAACTGGCAGCAAGGCCTGACAGGGAAGCAGGCTACAGGGCAGATGGCCCACCGGGGAGATACCCTGCCAGGGCCCATAGGCCACCTACTTACCTAAAGGACTATGTTAGATAATAACTCTCATCTGGGGGGGAAGGGGTGTTGTATATGTTGATTAGCAGGGGAGTGGTCTTCCACCGGCGGGAAATCCACGACCCTGGGTTGGGTGTTGTTTCTTTGGAGGGAGATTCCGGACACGGGGTTGGTTAGCGTCCAGCGGCTGCTGGACATATATATTTAGCTACCCAGACCGGGCTTACCAGTTCTCTCCACGTGTATCAATAAACTGCACTGTTACAACTGCCTCGCTGTGTGTGTCGTCGATCCGAACTCAACAATGTGCTTTACATTTCACCACGGTGAGAAGATCCGATCTAAAGGACTGTGGGGTCCTTGGTACTCTCTGAGCTTGCTTGTTTTCTCACAGACATTTCATTACCAAAATAGGTAATATCATCAGTGCTGCAGATCTAAAGGGCTAATAAGCAACTTCAAGATTTTCCCCTCCCTTATTGCAGAAGGTCTTTTACCTTAAGAAATCCCCAATTTAAAGCATGTTTGTGATTTAAGGGCCTTGGATAGAACTACAGAAAAATAAAAACCCTGACTATCAGATGCAGGAAAGGGAAGAGAAGAGTTCATTCCTCAGTCTTGAATAAAAACAAAGGTCTAAAAAACTACAAGCTTGTTGGTTGATTGGCTAACAGATGGGTTCTCCTGCTACTCAGGAGACCTTAATAGTAAATCCAAGAGAAGTAATTATTAAATATCTTACAGCAGTTCCTCATAAAGGTAGCTTGCTTTTTCTGAGGGTAACTGGATAGGGTACATTACAGAAGCTAATAGGTGCTCTTATTAAATATTGCAAGTGATAAATGTTTGAGTATTAAGTTTAAATATTATGTTTAAGTGTTCTTCTTCAATGGGGATAAAAACTTTCCATATGTGCTTAAATTAAGATCAGGTTTACTTAAACCGAGATTGTAACTAAAGCATGAGATTCTTCCTGCCAATGCCAAAAGTGTCGGAGGGAGGTCTAAAAATGAAAACTGATCTGAAGCATTGCCATGAATATGTGTTGTAAACAAAGTTTGTTCTATGACTTTAAAGTCTTCCTAATGGTCTCCCCAATTTAGGGGGAAAATTGCAGTATTTATAAAAGTACACAAATGTAATTTAAGTTATTAAAAAAGCCTTGAAAATTTCATCAAAGGCATTCAAATTAGTCCTCTCCCCAGGTCAGCTAATGAGTTGTCATGTGCTGGCCTCATAGAGCAATGCACCTCCTGCAGACTAAGACAGTTAACCATGTTTTCATCAAAGAAAATGCTCATTAGTAGAGCTTTCAGAAACTGATTTGATTATAGTTTCACTTGTTAAAGTGAAATATTTTGAGCTCATTAGGATGATTATGATTCAAGGTCATCTTTTGAAGCCAGCCCTGTCAATATAAGATAAATGGGGCCTCATCTTTTTCCCTTCTTTCCGTCTGTGCTTTTAAAACTCTTCTGTGTAAAAAGTTCCATAGTCATAATTAATTTTTAGTTCTTCTGTTACAAAGCTGCTTAAAAAGAGAGAGAGAGAGAAAGAACAAAGATTTTTGGCTACTAAAAAGGCATTGAAGAACTATTAAGAGGAGGAAGAGGCTATCTTGTTTTACAGGAATCAGAGAAAAACCTTGAAAAGTTCAGCTTTTGAAACCCAGTTATTTTCTCCTTGACCTTTTCCAAAGTTTCTGAAAGGTACTTTGTACATATTTTTGCATTATCTTTTCATCTCAAAAGTATAAAACCAAATTGAAAAGGGCTCCGAAGAAGAAGTACCAGTGGCTTATTAAATATATTTTCTTTTATGCTACAGGATAAAGTTAATACCTTTAAAAGTTCCCCCCCCCCTTTTTTTCCTTTTGTATTTCCACTTAATCTTTACATGGTTAAAGAGCCATTTAAACATAAAACGAAATAGCATTAACTTCTATGCAAAGATGAAGAAATTATGCATTTGGGTAGGGTTGCTTGCTTGGTCAAACACTGCCTCATTCGTTGGCTTGAAAAGAGAGGTCAGGAGGAAGGGTTTTCTGCCGAATACAAAAGAAAGAAAACTGAACTATTTTTCAACAGGCAGATGATGTGGAATATCACACATTTTCCCAGGGAAAAAGGAACTACCCTGGTGGACCAGAGAAATACTCTCTTGCAGCCTGAGATTATTACTTGGCTAGTGGCTGAATCCAGATGCTTGAAGCACTCTGAGGCTCCCACAATTATTTATGCTTGTTCTTTTGAAACTTCTCACAGTTTCTGTTTGGATAGCAGTGCATTTAAAACTCACACACGTGCACACACAAAAATTAAATTAAATATTTAAATTAAAGATATCTGGTGGCTAATGCATGGAAAGGTTCAGACTTTGGCGAGATGACAGTAGGAGAAACATTCAGAAGTTTCTGGAAGCTAATAAGAATGGCTACCTGGCTGAGAGAGAGTCACCCCAATATAATCTTCCCCACTGCTGTAAGACATTAGAAAAGGGGGAAGAAGCATCCCTTAAATCCTGAGAAGGGAGAGGTTTAGGCCCGGGATATTTGTAGGCAGGGCTTTTTTTCTCATAGAACGCTCAGAATGGAGTTCCGGCACCTTTTTTTGGATGGAACCTTGTAGGGTAGGCAAGGCAGGTTGTATGACATGTGTGAGTTCCGGCACCTTTTTCTTTTACAAAAAAAGCACTGTTTGTAGGACCGTCTGCTGCCAGGAATGACTTCCCATCGCCCGGTGCGCTCACACAGGGAGGGCCTCCTTAGGGTGCCGTCGGCTAGACAATGTCGGCTGGCGACCCCCAGGGGGAGGGCCTTCTCTGTGGGAGCGCCTCTCCTGTGGAATGAGCTTCCCCTTGAGCTCCGGATCTCCGGTCCTTTCGTCGCGACCTCAAAACATTTCTTTTCCATCAGGCTAACCTGGACTGATGATAGGGGTTTTTAAAAAGAAAATATTTTTAATATTTTATCACTGGGGCTTGTCAGTTTAATCTTTTTAAACATTTGTATTATTGTGTTTTATTGTCGTTAGCCGCCCTGAGTCCTTCGGGAGATAGGGCGGCATATAAGTCCCAATAATAAATAAATAAATAAATAAAGAAGGCATTTGAGAAGAAATTAGAAAACAGTCTTAAGCATCAGTGCTTGCGTGAATTAAAAAGATGCAACCTAAAACACAACCAAAACCACATTTACTTGTAGCAAGGTCCTGTGGTTTAAGTATATTTCCTGACAGCTTGGAAGCAGCTTGCAAGCAAAACTGGTCACACCACCCAATAGCAGGCGATAATGTTTTCCGTCAAGGAAATGTTGATATACATGATGTAATATTAAATAAAGCACATATTAAGAAGACTCATTGGAAGGGAGGAAAAGCATACTCAAGACTTTCAGGATTTAGTTATTATAGTTTAATTCCAGAAAGTGAGTTAAGAAAGAAAACCCAAGAAAGAAATCCTCCTTCTGAGTTTGTTTCCTGATCTGGACTATCTGGAAGGGCTGATCGGTCAGGATTCTTTTTTTTTTCCTTTTTCTTTTTTCTTTTTGGGAGGAAATGTTTCTTCTTTAAAATTGTATGTTTGTCAATGTAGCAAAAGGAATGTGGAAGCTGGCACCATATTGGAATAATGTAGGTGGTAAACTAGGGCTGGCGAAACTGAAGTTCAAGTCTATCCTTGATCACAGAAACTCCATGGATGTTCTGGATCAGTCACGTTCTCCTAGCCTCACAGAGTTTTATTGTGGAGGAGAAATTGAGGATGCAGTGCTATGTATACTATCTTGATCTTCTGGAACTGTGGCAGGATATAAATTTAACAAATATAACAAAAGGCAAGGAAAGTATGTGAGTGCTAGGCTGGAAATTGCTCACCACTAGGGATAAGCCTTCTATCTTACCCCTAGTGGTGCTATGGGTATGGAGAAAACTAATGATTTAAGCATGCTTACGCAATAGCAAGATGGTCTAAAGCAGGGGTGTCAAACTCAATTTCATTGAGGGCCGCATCAGCATTGCGGTTGTCCTCAGGGGGCCGGGTGGGTATGGCCTGGGTGGGCGTGGCCTACTGGGTGGGCGTGGCTAGAGTGTGTATGGCCTACTGGGTGGGCGTGGCCAGCTCTACATCGTTCGCATCAAGGGTGCCTATGGGGGCCTGGGCAGGAGTGGGACAGATCTGAGGGTCTCTGGCAGAAGGAGGGTCTCTGGGCCAGGGCCAAGGCAGTGGGGGACGTTCCCTCACTGTTTCCAGGATGGCTTCACGGGCCGCATGAAACCACTTTGTGGGCCGGATCCGGCCCCCGGGCCTTGTGTTTGACATGTCTGGTCTAAAGCCTGGGCAGTGATACGGGATCTTATGGAATGCAGATTTTACTTAACATGAAAACACGGTTTTAAAAAATGCAGTGTAAAATCAGGTTTCGGCATTTGACTGAATGAAACTTAAGGAAGGTCCAATTAGTCTTAAAACAATGGAATGAGAATGCCTAAACTTGTCTAAAACCTATACCCAACAATTTCCCAATTCTACTTTCAGGTCATTTAAACTTTTCCCTTTCTCTGTCTCTTCAAAAATCAAACAATCCATTGCTATTCTCTTTTCTATTACTGTTCCTTTTCCAAAAGAAGTCAGATATTCATCTTTACCAAAAAACAAGATAGTTTTCTTCTCCAACTCTCAAACTGTAGAAGTGCTTTTATATTTTTATTGTTTTTTTTAAATGTATGATTCTAATTTCCCTGATCTAAAAACATTCTCCATTTAATGTGTGATTTGAATTCCCTGGGTGTAGGTTTTGAATTTCTTTAATCTTTAATAAACAAATTACTTGTCAAGACTAAACATCACTCTCTTCTCGTAGGAATTAGGTTGTCTGCTTATTCTTGTTGCCCTCTTCTGTGCCAATTCCAGATTGTCTGAATTCTTCTTCAAATGATAGAAATGATGAGTACAGAAAAGATTAGCACAGAACCCCCTACCAAATAAGTGGCATGGTACCTTCTATTCTTTACTTTTTTGAAGTCAATAAACTGAAGAGGTCTTGAAATAGGAGGAAAAAAGGAAGCAAAGACAAAAGCATAAAAAGAGAGCTTCTCTGTGCATCATTTTCAATAGAGACAACAGCTAGACCCACTACATTTTTGCAGAAATTTCTAAAGGGTGGCCACCCAAGAAAAAGGTTATAGGCTTCTGGTCCTCCCTTATGATGTTCACTATTAGCCGCTAGCTGCTTTAGGATTTTCTCATAATTTTAAATTTTCCGTTTATGTTGGTCTTCTACTTGCCAAGCCAAGCCTCCACCCACAGAACACACCCCCTCTGGCAGTTTGAAAAAAAAAAAGAAAAAGAAAAAAACAACCAGGATTACTGCCTTGTTGTGGCGAAGGGGCTTGCGTAATTCAATGAAGCTATGAGCTATGCCGTGCAGGGCCACCCAAGATGGACAGGTCATAGCAGAGAGTTCTGACAAAACGTGATCCACTGGAGAAGGAAATGGCAACCCACTCCAGTATCTTTGCCATGAAAACCCTATGGACAGTACCAAAAGGCAAAACGATATGAAGCTGGAAGATGAGCCCCTCAGGTCGGAAGGCATCCAATATGCTACTGGGGAAGAGCAGAGGGCTAATACTAGTAGCGCCAGAAAGAATGAAGCAACTGGGCCAAAGCCGAAAGGACGCTCAGCTGTGGATGTGTCTGGTGGTGAAAGGAAAGTCCGATGCTGTAAAGATTTTTTCTCCATAGGAACCTGGAATGTAAGATCCATGAATCAAGGCAAGCTGGACGTGGTCAAAGAAGAGATGACAAGACTGAACATCAACATCTTAGGTATCAGCGAACTAAAATGGACAGGAATGGGTGAATTTAATTCAGATGACCATCAGGTATACTACTGCGGGCAAGAATCCCTCAGAAGAAATGGAGTAGCCTTCATAGTCAATAAAAGAGTAGGAAAAGCAATACTGGGATACAATCCTCAAAATGACAGAATGATCTCAGTTCGAATCCAAGGCAAACCATCCAATATCACAGTAGTCCAAGTCTATGCCCCAACCACCGGTGCTGAAGAGGATGAAATTGACCGGTTCTATGAAGCCCTACAGCACCTTATAGAACTAACACCCAAAAATGATGTCCTTATCATCATGGGAGATTGGAATGCTAAAGTAGGAAGCCAAAAGATAACTGGAATAACAGGCAAGTTTGGCCTTGGAGTACAAAATGAAGCAGGGCACAGGCTGATAGAATTTTGTCAAGAGAATACGATGGTGATAGCAAACACTCTTTTCCAACAACCCAAGAGACGGCTCTACACATGGACATCACCAGACGGTCAACACAGAAATCAGATTGACTATATGCTCTGCAGCCAAAGATGGAGAAGCTCTATACAGTCAGTAAAAACAAGACCAGGTGCTGACTGTGGCTCAGACCATGAGCTTTTTGTTGCAAAGTTTAGGCTTAAACTAAAGAAAGTAGGAAAAAGCACTAGACCAGTCAGGTATGAATTAAATCATATCCCTGTTGAATATACAGTAGAGGTGACAAATAGATTTAAGGAATTAGATCTAATAGACAGGGTGCCTGAAGAACAATGGACAGAGGTTCGCAACATTGTACAACAGGTAGCAACCAAAACCATCCCAAAGAAAAAGAAATGCAAGAAAGCAAAATGGCCGTCTGGGGAAGCTTTGCAAATAGCTGAGGAAAGGAGGGAAGCGAAAGGCAAGGGAGAAAAAGAAAGATACGCCCAATTGAATGCAGAATTCCAGAGAATAGCTAGAAGAGATAAGAATGCCTTCTTAAATGAACAGTGCAGAGAAATAGAAGAAAACAATAGATTAGGGAGGACCAGAGATCTTTTCAAGAAAATTGGAGAGATGAAGGGAATGTTCAATGCAAAAATGGGCATGATAAAGGACCAAACTGGCAGGGACCTAAGAGAGGCAGAAGAGATTAAGAAGAGATGGCAAAATTACACAGAAGAACTATACAAGAATGAGCTTAACGTCCCTGATAATCACAATGAGGTGGTCACTGACCTCGAGCCAGACATCCTAGAATGTGAAGTGAAGTGGGCCTTAGAAAAGCTGAGGAACAACAAAGCTAGTGGAGGTGACAGTATTCCAGCTGAGCTATTCAAAATCTTAAAAGACGATGCAGTAAAAGCGCTACACTCAATTTGCCAGCAAATTTGGAAAATTCAACAGTGGCCACAGGATTGGAAAAGATCAGTTTACATTCCAATTCCAAAGAAAGGCAGTGCCAAAGAATGTTCAAACTATCGCACCATTGCACTCATTTCTCATGCTAGTAAAGTTATGCTTAAAATCCTACAAGCTAGACTCCAGCAGTATGTGGATCGAGAACTACCAGAAGTACAGGCAGGATTTCGAAGAGGCAGAGTATTGTGTAGTGGAGATCAAATTGCCAACATACACTGGATCATGGAGAAAGCTAGAGAGTTCCAGAAAAACATCTACTTCTGCTTCATTGACTATGCTAAAGCCTTTGATTGTGTGTATCATAACAATGTGGCAAGTCCTTAAAGAGATGGGCGTACCAGAGCATCTTATTTGTCTCTTGAGAAACCTATATGCGGACCAAGAAGCAACAGTGAGAACTGGACACGGAACCACTGATTGGTTCAAAATTGGGAAAGGAGTCCGGCAAGGCTGTATACTGTCGCCTTGCCTATTTAACTTATATGCAGAGCACATCATGAAAAAGGCAGGGCTAGATGAATCAAAAGTTGGAATTAAGATTGCTGGAAGAAATATCAACAACCTAAGATATGCAGATGATACCACTCTAATGGCAGAAAGTGAAGAGGAACTGAAGAGTCTCTTGTTGCGAGTGAAGAAGGAGAGTGCAAAAGTTGGGTTGAAACTAAACATTAAGAAAACCAAGATCATGGCATCTGGCCCTCTCAATTCCTGGCAAATAGATGGGGAAGAAATGGAGGTAGTGACAGATTTTCTTTTCCTGGGCTCCAAGATCACTGCAGATGGGGACTGTAGCCAAGAAATTAAAAGACGCTTGCTCCTCGGGAGGAAAGCCATGGCAAATCTAGACAGCACACTAAAAAGCAGAGACATCACCCTGTCAACAAAAGTGCGTATAGTCAAGGCTATGGTCTTCCCAGTTGCAATGTATGGCAGTGAAAGTTGGACCATAAAAAAGGCTGAGCGCCAAAGAATTGAGGCCTTTGAACTATGGTGCTGGAGAAGACTCCTGCGAGTCCCTTGGACTACAAGGCGATCAAACCGGTCAGTCCTAGAGGAGATCAACCCTGAGTGCTCTTTAGAAGGCCAGATCCTAAAGCTAAATACTTTGGCCACCTTATGAGAAGGAAGGACTCACTGGAGAAGAGCCTAATGCTGGGAAAGATTGAGGGCAAGAGAAGAAGGGGACGACAGAGAATGAGGTGGCTGGATGGAGTTACTGAAGCAGTAGGTGTGAGCTTAAATAGACTCCAGAAGATGGTAGAGGACAGGAAAGCCTGGAGGAACCATGCTGTAGAGCAGCAGTCCTCAACCTTTCCCACTCTGCGAACCAGGAGAAGGGGTGGTTTTGCATGCTCGCTTGTGTGGTCTGGTTTCCAACAGACCATCGCCCAGGATCAGGCTACATACTGGGGGTTGGGGGGCCCTGCTGTAGAGGAAAGGACTAGAAATCAGAAAAGATTTTGTAGAATCAATAGCATGAATAAGTATGAGAATAAAATCACACCAGTATTATTTTCTCCATCTATATTTACTGACCAGTTTCATGAACAAAGGAATCAATTTTATCAGATTAGGAACAAGCCATGAATGATAAAATAGTAAAGCTTGAGTACTGAGCAGTGCTTAATTCATACTTGAAATTTACCACCAAAACTTAGACTCTTGAATCTCTGTGGAAAATAAGCACATTGCATTAAGAATAGAAAGTTCCAGAAAACAAAAGAGAGCTAGTTAGGGCATACCGAGTGATTAATAGATTTGACCTTTAAGACAACTTTCTTAAATGTCAATCTTCAAATTATTCACTGAGCAATAAGTAGAACGTGCACACTCATTTTCCTTAGCTAGTACTCTGCCCTCTGAACCACAGTCTCCTTCCAGTTCCCTAATTGGCACTGACTCTGCAGAGTGAGAGAAAGAAATTTCTTTCACTTATTAGGAGTCAGCTCAGCTAAGCACTTTCACCTTGCAAATAATGGAAAAGAACATTTATCTCTTCCCACAATCTCAGCTAAAGAGGCTAAAGCAAAAGGAGTAAAATAGGGAGAGAAAAATGCAAAAAATACTGAACAAACTTTGATATTTATTGCCAAGGGGGAGGACTGCTTAGACTATCTATGGAAAAATAGAAAATTACCTTCACCCATTCATTCATTAAGTGTGACACAGATGCCCAGAAGATCACAAGATATGTCCAATCTAAATATATTGTATAAGGCCAATTATACCCTATTTTCCAATGCCAATGTTGAGCAAAGGCCTCCTCCCCCAGTACAGCTTCTACCTATTGATTTAACAGGAGCAGTGAGTCTAGAAGCACCCCCAAAGTCACAGACCTGTTTCTTTAGAGGTAATACAACTCCACCCCGAGTCACAACAGGGACTACAGGAGAACCTTGATGTACAGAAATAGTTCTGCCTTACTAAAATTCCATTTAAGCAATTTTTCCTATATGAACATTCATAGCTTCCAAGGCTTGGGACAAGGGTGGGATCACAGTACATATATTGGTGATACCACTTGGTGGAGCAGTGGGCTTGGTGGGCAGTAGCCTTGGTGGAGCAGTGGGCTAATGCCTCCTTAAGTAACACCAGCTGCCTGCAATGAGTGCAGGTTCGAGTCCCACCAGGCTCAAGGTTGACTCAGCCTTCCATCCTCCCGAGGTAGGTAAAATGAGGACCCAGATTGTTGGGGGCAATTAAGCTGACTTTGTAATAATGCCGCTTGGGGTGTGTGTGAAAGCCCTAACAAGCAGGCATATACATAGAATGAAGGCTACTGCTAAGCTTGTAAGCTGCCCTGAGTCTTCGGAGAAGGGCGGGATATAAATGGAATTAAAAAATAAAAAAAAATAAACCTCCAAAGGACCTCCACTGATGGCTTCAGGTAGACATTAAACAACTGGGGGAGAAACCTAACTCCTACAGTGCCCCACAAGAGAGCAATCACCACTTCAATCTCTCCTACTATCACCCACCAAGGAAGTAGCAACCTTTGCAAGGAGTCCTGAAGTATATCATGGTCAATGGTATCCAAGGCATGTAGAGGTTCAAAGGAATTAGGATAGGCTTAGTACTCTGTTCTGATCATGGCAAAAGTCATCCACTGAAGCAATTAGTGCTACCTGTGCCTCATGCTTTGGCCTGATAAATAACCTATACCCAATTTCAAATTCCTCTTTACTTCTTTCAGTGCTTTTTAATAACAAAATAATTTTAAAAACAATTTTCAATAAGGTTCCCAAATATACATTGTTGAAAGAAGGGTCATTCATAAACATAAAACCACAAAGGAGAGTACTTTGCTTCTACAATAGCTAAACTTAGATTAGCAGTACCTTTTCTTATAATCATTTCAGCTCATTATAATGATAAATTTCATTATGATCTGTTCCTGTTATACAATAACAAAGACATTGAGCTAAATATTTTTCCAGAATATAAACAATTCCTTGAATTAGACTAATGAATCCCAAGCCAAATGTAATGATAGCCTTTTGTCTAGATCTTTTCTTAAATAGTTATAAATAAATTAAAACTATCTACTATTTAGCTACAGTATTTAGTTATTCAGTTCTTCATTTCAGTTTCTTACTATAATGGATTAATAATAATAGTAGCTTCGGTTTCCGATGGCTCCGTGGCGCCGGAGACAGCCTTCCCGGGCTGCCCGCAGCTCAGCTGTGTGATTTTTTGCCCGAAACAGCGCCGATCAGCTGTTCGGGCGAATTTGAAGCCCCCTCCTCGGGAGAAGAGGAGGGGGTGAGCCCCCAGGTGGGGGTTGAGTTCTCCGGGGCCGCCTGAGCTTGGAGCTTGGGCGGCTGAAGGATTGAACTCCCCCGTAGCCTGGGCTGCTCC
Source organism: Vipera ursinii (assembly GCF_947247035.1). NCBI lineage: Eukaryota > Metazoa > Chordata > Lepidosauria > Squamata > Viperidae > Vipera > Vipera ursinii. The sequence continues at coordinate 194,164,555 of NC_139512.1, forward strand.
CAGCTGGCTAGCGTCTCTGCTCCGGATTTTATGGAGCAGAGCCAGGCGTCTGCGACCATCCCTGCTTGAAGGAGAGACTATGAAAGGAAAAGAGCAGGCAGAGCAGTACAAGAGGGAAAGATGAAGAGATGAAGAAGATTATTTTATTTTACTCTCAAGCTTGTTGGACTTTGCTTAAAACTTAAAGTGAAAGTGCGTCACAATTGTAAGTAAAAGATGGCGGCTAAACCTCCCCCTAGAACTTTTCGGAGTGCTGGAAATTCTCCGGTGCAACAACAATCATTACTGCAGGCGTTGCATTCTCCTGATGTATTGACTTCGAAGGATCTTGAAAGACATACCCAGTTAATTCTGGAGTCAATGGGTGCTAAATTTGCACAGATGGAGGAGAAATTGGAGAAATTGGAGCAGAGAATGGAAGAAAGGATGGAACAGAAACTTAGAGAGATGAAGGCAGACATTTTGTCCTCAGTGCATAAAGTTGCTAAATGTGTGGAGGTGCTGGATGACCAAGTGCAAGACTTGACTCAAAAGAATGCTATATTAGAAGCAAAAGTTTTGGAAATTGAAGATTTAAAAGACAAAATGGATAGTGAACAGAGTCTGGCCCAATTTTACCAGATGCAGTTTGCTGTGAGAATTAGAGGCCTAAAAGAGAATATTAAGGAAGATTTAAAGCAGCTGGTTTCTGAGGCTTTTGAGGGGGTATTGAATCATCCAGCATCTGAAATAAAACAAGGTATGGACAAAGTGTTTCGTGTGAATTCGTGGATTGCTAAACAGAGAAAGTTGCCTAGAGATGTGGTGGTTTATTTTGTAAAAAGGGAAGTTAGAGATGAAGTTATACAAGCTGCCTATGATACCAAAGTTGTGATTGCTGGTCAAGAAGTTTTGGTTCTAAAAGAAATTCCTCCAAAGATTTTAAAGAGAAGGAAGGATTTTATTTTTCTTGTGCAAGAGCTCAAGCAAAGGGATATAAGGTTCAGATGGGAGATCCCAGCTGGGCTGAGCTTCATGTATGATGGCAAAAGGTACTGTTTGGGTAATGTGAAGCAAGCGCATGACTTTTACAACAATGTTTTAAATGTAACCCCATCAACACTTCTGGAAGCTGCAGAGGGATCTGGAGAAGGAGAACATCAAGAGGATGAAGATGGACTGATAGACGAGAAGGGTACAGGAGGAGTTCAAGCTGCAACTCTTTTGGATGATATTAGAGAACAGAGGGTGACGCGTGCTGCCTTAAAACGCTCAAAAAAGACAAAAAAATAAGACCAGCAGAAATCTATGGAACTTCCACAATATACTTATAGACAAGTGGTAGTTGTGTTTTTAAAAGTTTTGGGATGATATGTATGGTAACAGAATCTTTAATTTGGAATTAATGGACAATTTATTACAGAGGAAGAGGAAGAAAGTTTTGTGGGTTAATGCGGGTTAATTTGTGTAAGAACTATCTATTATAGTCTATTTTGGCTAGAGAGGTTAATAGGGATAGGTGTTTGTGATGTGTAAATGAGAATATGTTTAGGTAATAGGGAAATGTGGAAGAACATAGATGGGAATGATGCTAGTTTTCTTTTATTTTAGTTTTTTATATATATTTAGTATTGTTAAGGATTGGTTTACTTTATATAAGCTAGAGAGTGATGGATTTTAGAGTTTATAATTGTTAGTATATGATTGTTTATGATTGCTTTTTAGATATATACCTTGTATTTTGCTCTGGGAAGTCGGGGGGGGGGAGGGGGGGAGGAGGGGAAGTAGAGGGGGGGAGGCAGGGGAGGGAGGAGGGAGAGGGGGAGGGGGGGAGATAGGGGGGAGGTAGGGAGGGGAGGAGGGAGGGGGAAGGGGGGTTTCTTAAAGGAAAATTGTATTTTTTAAAACTTTTCAATAAAAAAAAATAATAATAGTAGCTTCAAATGACTGAGAATTGCTTTCAGGTTTCTGACTGAATGATCAAATTCTTGATCTTCCTCCTTCTAAACAGACATAAGCACTCTATTATGAAGGTATTAAGACAGAAAGCAATCAGTGTAATTATTGGCTTTAGCTGTATTAAATTAACAGCAGAGGTTCAGAGCATTTCTTATAGCTTCAGTTAGTCCTATGACAGACTGTTAGGGAAAACTAACAGTTTTGTGGCCATGACCGCAAAAGTGTCAAACTGTTCTACCATTGGTTAGACAGATGTTTACATCCTTAAGGGATTTTGCTTTTCGTTGCCAATCTGTGCAAACTACTGATGCTTCACTGCAAGTGATCAAGAGATGGGATTTCTCACATAATAATGAAAAAAATTCAGAAAATCTTCTAAAATGAAGAATATGACCAGGATAAAGTATTGTGATAGATTTTTGTGACTATGAAGTGTCCTCTTAGGTGTCCTCTCCACAGCAGAGAGCTAGTTGGGTGTGACTTGTAATTTAATGTCTTAAACTATTCATGGTTTAATTCTTCCAAATATTGTTTAGTTTATCTCTCCTCTTCGTTTAATTTACAAAGAGATTAGAGGTATGTCTCACTTACACTTTAATAAATGGCTTTTTTAATTCCAAAGAAAATTAAGCATTGTTTTCTACCTTTTCTATACCCAATAAATAAAAAATGTGCCTTCTGAAGACCTGTCTCAAATTCCATTTAAGATGCATGCTAAGGTTGTGGAGAATCCTGAAAAATATTTTTGCTTTCATGAAGGCTTATGAGGAACATTTTTCAAAGCTACCCCTTCACTTCTAAAAGAAGAACAATAGCAGTTCTCTTTGCTCATTTCTCTCTCAATTCCAGGATCCAGAAGAGACATCTGAATGTGCCAGAAGCTTTGTCCAGATACTGTCATTAACCTGCTGGTTGTGTCTTTGAAGCTATGTGAAACACCTTTATAAGGCAACTACCTTGTCTCAAGGTCCTACTGCAGCAAATTGTGTCACGTCTATAGTGTAAAACATCATTTCAGAGTGCCACATCCCAAATTGAAAAAGATTTGGTTTAAACCCACTTGTTTACTCACAGCATCTCTTTTTAATGCGTTTTTGCCAGCATACTTGAGTTTTTGAAAATCTAAAGTTTATGATTATTTTTGCAAAGTTTCAGTTTGCTTAAGAAAGAAACTACTTTAACAGGATTTTGGACTTTGGAGGGCAAATAATAATGTCTTAAATGTGCAATGCATAGTCCAAGAGTATGTGATTCAGTTTCACCTTGGAAACCTGGAGAGTTAGATTCAAAACTCCACTTATAAGTTTACTAACCCCAGAAACAGCACCTTATTTCAGTATTTGTGCATGGAGAAATTAAAATTGTATAGGGTGGGGTAGCTATGACTGTATTAATGGATTATAAAATCCAATAATCTCATATACTCATAGGAAGAATACTGGAATAAAAATGAGAGGATATGATAGGTAAAATAAATGTTTCATATGGTAGGGAATGAGAGAATAATAACTTGCTCATATCCTCTAACTGATGAGTGGTCTGAACTATTGATTTCCTAGGCAAACTTCTATCAGTGAATTATTATTACCATGGCTGGTCTCAGAGTCAACCAGACTGAATTTGGCATTTTTATCCATCTTTCAAGCCCTTCCCAAGGTCATGGGATAGGTAAGGTATTATTTTTTCAAAAGTTAAAAATTTCCATCTTCAGGTTTAGCAATCACTAGAAGACCTTGATCCAACTCTGCTGACAACAAAAGAATCCAATGGGGTATCTCTAGGTAATATCCTAATGTCTTACGCCTTGAGTCAATGAACAAATTCTTCTTTACTACCGGTATAACAATGTTAAATTTTATAAATTATTGAGGTATAATTAACAGCAAACTATAGATAGATAGTTGGCTATAGGGTTGTCTCAGTATTCTTCCTTCCTTCCTTCCTTCCTCCCTCCCTCCCTCCCTCCCTTCCTTCCTTCCTTCCTTCCTTCCTTCCTTCCTTCCTTCCTTCCTTCCTTCCATTTCCTAGAGAAAATGGTCAGTTAGGAATGACAGAAAGACTAATGTGATGTTCATTAGGTTAGAACTGGTCAAATTCCAGTGCAATCAGACCTTTACTGGGTGGCCTTTGGTAATGGTCTTCTTCACAGTTTCAATTCCACTTGTAACATTGTCTGCCTGCTTGCTTGCCTCCTTTTACTAGTGTGTTATGTGAGTGGGAAGTGAATGGAAGACCATACCTGCAGAGCCTGAAAAGTATTGCTTGTTTCCCATTGCTCCTTTTGTCTAGTTCAGGGTTCCCCAACCCCTGGGCCATGGTCCACTACAGGGCCTTGAGCCAATCATAAGCAGGCCATAGAACTGGGGGGTGAGCACAAGTGTGCATCCCCTCTTGCACAAGCAGTGGGTGAGCATGTGCACATGTGGTGTGTTTGCATGAGCGGCGTGAGTGCTTGCCCACCACTCATGAAATGGAGCTGCACATGTGCACCACGCTTGGCCGCCACTTGCACAAAACCATCCCCTCACCCCCATCTGCCAGTCCACAAGGGTGGAAATGCTAGGGAACTCTGGTGTAGGTCATTCTGATGATACACTCACCATTGTGCACCATTGAGGAACTCTCTGAGACTAAAAATTCTTCAGTTAACTGCTGGACTAAATCTATTGTTCTTAAAGGATTGTTAAGTTAAATAGGGGTGTCCAATTTTATTGCTTCAGTAACAGAGCTTGGGTTCTGGATATAAGAAACATATTTTTCCCATTTTTAGACAAATGCAGTTCAAAATGATAAACATCCTCTGAGTTGTCTGCTACAAGAGCCTGCCCAAAGTCTGAGCCTTCTACTATCCTGAACTTAGGAAGTTGATGACCTAGGAATTATCCTCTGTTTGATTTCCATCCAGAGGGATTCAAGTGGTGCCAACTTTAATAATATTTCAGTATGAAGGTAACCTTTTAACATACCATCTAGATCACCTTAAGTATTCAATCTGCTAAAAGTTAAATTACCATTTCTAGCATTTTCTTTTTTAGGACTGAATTGTTATTCCTTGTAGGCAATCCTCAGAGTGCTAATTAATGGGTGGCACAGAAATGTTCAAAACTGTATTAATGTGAGGAGTGTTGTTTTTTTCTTTTCCCAGAAATGGATGTGAATGCCCTTCAAATGTATTGGGATTTCTACACTAACAATTCCCCAAGTTGGATGTAAGGCTGGGGAAAACATCTGTATTCAGTTGTAATGGGGCAGACAGACACATCCACAGCAGTAAGTTGTAGATTAGAACCACTGACTCCCAGAAGGGTGTCCCTCAACCCACTATCCACATTCCTGTAGCAAATTCCTGGGAAAAGCCAACTTGGAGACTTAGTTATTTAATTTCTACAGTCATCCAATTCAACCAAGTGACTCTGGGAGGCTTCCAATTCAAAATTTTAAAGCAATGAAAACAATGAAAACAACCTCAAAATAAATAAGTAAAAATAGCCATGATGATTAATCAACTAATAGTAAAGCCAGGTAACAGAGCCCTTAACACATTCTGAGTCCCAGGCCTAGATACATAGCCAAGATTTTAAAGCTTCATAAAGAGCCAACAGGTTTGGGGCCAGTCTAGTCTACAAGGGGAGAATGTTCCATAAGGCAAGGTCTACAGTAGAGAAAGTCCATCTTCCAGTTCCCCCCCAGTTGACACTCTTTGGCTGACAGCATCTGAAGTATGGCCAATGTGTTAGATCGAGTTAGATGGGTAGAAACTCTTGAAAAAGACAGTCCCTTGGGTAATCCAGTCCCAAGCCACGTTGTGCTTTAATAGTTACAACCAGCACCTTGAATTGCACCTGGCTCACACCGGCAGTGTGTAGCTCATGGAGTAGTGGCATTACATGCGCTATGTGGCCAGCACCGTTTATTACTCATGCAGCTGCATTTTGCACTAGTTCAATTTTCCAAATCTTCTTCTTCTTCTTGCAGTAATCTAAGGTTACAGAGGCATGGGTGATTGTGAGCAGGGCCTCCCAGTCCAGGTATGGACACAACTGGTGTACTACCTGAAGATGTGCAAAGGCTCTCCTAACCCCAGCTGCTACCTGCTCTTCAAACTGGAGCTGAGTCTAGGAGGATTCCCAGATGGTACAACTGAATCTGGGGTAGTGCTTACTAACAGGAAATGGAGTTTTTCTAGTACAGCATATATTAGTCTGGAAGAGGGATACATAATATCTGGTGGCTCAAGAACTTTGCTTGACAAAGGAAAAACCAAGTGCAAAACCAAGAGGGGGGGTGGATAGATCTAAAGGAGAGCTTTCCAAAATAAAGAACTTTCCTTTATGATAAACAATTTAATTTAATTTAATTTAATTTATTAATATTTCTATACCACCCTTCTCCCGAAGGACTCAGGGCGGTGTACAGGGCAAGAATAAAACACAGAGATTTACAAAAGATAAAAGATAATTAAATACATGCCCAATTAAAATACAGTTAATACATACTAAAAAACCCCAATAAAAATAGTAAAAAACCCCACCAATCCCCCCTCAGGCCAGGCCGGCTTGCTCGAACAAGTATGTTTTCAGATCGCGGCGAAAGGAGCAAAGATCGGGTGCCGTCTGGAGCTCAACCGGTAACTGGTTCCATAGCTCCGGGGCGCCCACAGAGAAGGATCTCCCCCTGGGGGCCACCAGTCGACATTCTCTGACCGGTGGCACCCTGAGGAGGCCCTCTCTGTGGGAACGCACAGGGCGGAGGGAAGTAGATGCCGGCAGCAGGTGTTCCCTAAGGTACTCCGGACCCCTGCCATGTAGGGCTTTAAACACCATTAATAGCACCTTGAATCTCACCCAGAAGACAACTGGTAACCAATGCAGCTCACGGAGCAGAGGTGTGACATGGGAGTATCGGGAGACTCCCAACACAACTCTCGCGGCTGCATTCTGTACCAGTTGGAGCCTCCGGGTGGTCCTCAAGGGAAGCCCCATGTAGAGAGCGTTGCAGTAGTCTAGATGAGAGGTCACGAGCGCGTGAGTGACCGTGCATAAATCATCCCGGCTTAGATAGGGCCGCAACTGGCGTACCAGGCGAACCTGGGCGAAAGCCCCCCTAGTCACAGCCACCATGTGATCTTCCAAGGTGAGCCGTGAATCTAGGAGGACTCCCAAGTTGCGAGCCCTATCAGGGGGTAATAATTCAATTTGTAGTCACTGTTCCTATACATATTTACCACTTCCAGCCTGGGCCACTGCTAGAAGTCTAACACTATGGACCAGGGTTTTTTTGTTTGATGGCACTCCACGTCTACAGTTCCTTAACTGCCCCTCCTTACTGAATTGTAAAACCTCCTTTATGCAAGAACCCTTATGCCATTTTTGAGACTTTCACTACAAGATACTCTCTCTGCTACATTGCAGAAGGCTCAGCACTTAGTATTAAGAATGGTTTGAAAAATAGAATTTGGTGGAAGACATCTGTTGCGTTCTTGGTTTATTTTAACAGATAAAATAGGTAGTCGCTCGGATAGCATTCTGCCCAGTCCCTAAAAGAAAGCTGCCTTATATTGTTTTTGAGCCTTCATCTGACAACTTCTATCCTGCCTCTCCAGGATTTCACAGACGTCTCAGAATAGGATGGGGTCTGAACCCAAACTTCCTGAACTGAAACCAGTTTACTTTCTTCAGCTGCAACAGCTTAGGTGTTTCCATTTTCTGAAGTGTGCTTAAACTTTGCATTACACATTTAAAGTTTGGCATCTCCCAAATCCAAAGTGGACTTTGCATGAAGATTGCAATGCCAACTTCTTTTGTGGAAAATCACTTTCTAGGTTGCTGACCGCTTCTGCTGCATCAATTTCTCTTATTAAAAAATAGTTATTTGTTGCCCAAGTGTGTTAGAAGGTAGCCTCAAAATAATGACTTTTAAATGTTGCACGTAATATCAGCATATTATGGTACAACAGCAATATTACATACTTTTTTAGACTTAGGGTGACGTCATTATTTTTATACCTCTCTTACTAAACAGTATATGCCAAACTTTGTAACCGTGCTGCATCAGGTCTGACAGCAAATCAACCCAAATGTTAGATTATTTTCAGACTAAAGAGCAGGGCAAACTATGCATGAGATCTGGGCTTTTACTTATTTTAGCTGTGGATAATTGAAGCATTTTAAGGTCTTCCCACCGTTCTGCCTAGAGGAACTGTAAAGTTTTCTGAAAAGTTGGTTGTAGAAAAATACTTAAAATTCTTATTGTGATACCTAGGAAAGCAAAGCTTATTTTAACTTTGAAAAGAAAAAAAAATACAAGGTGATTTTTGTCTGTGATCCTGCTAATGAAAGGCATCTTATCCAGGAAGTTGATTGCTCTTAGATACATGGTCTTTGGATGTGAAGGACATTACTAGTTTTTAATGATAGAGTTTCTGATATTCAAATCACTCCTACTGGATGTTCCCCAAGAGTCAATTTGGTATAGCAATTACGATGTAAACTTACCAGAGTCATGTGATGGGCAGCCATATAAATCCAAAATATAAGTTAAGAATAAGATATTGAACTAGGGCAGGGGTAGGCAACCGTGGCTCTTTTATGACTCATGGACTTCAACTCTCAGAATTCCTGAGCCAGCTGGCTCAGGAATTCTGGGAGTTGAAGTCCATGAATCATAAAAGAGCCAAGGTTGCCTACCCCTGAACTAGGGAGTAGGGACCAGGAAGACCCATGTTTGAGTCCATTCTTACTCTTAGAAGACTTGAGGCCATTCACTCTTTTAGCCCAACCTCACAAAAAGGAGGGTATAAATCTAAAAAAATATATATCATAGAACTACCTTTTGAAGAAGAAAACAAACAATTATAACTGTTATAACACAATTAACAATTATAACACTGAGAGGGAAATTACTAAATCACAAGATACCTTGCATCCATCCATGAATCATTCCAAGCTTTCATAGACAATGGAAGGATACTCTTATTCCCAAGGGCTGATCTGCAACCTGTGTCCTAAGACCCAAAAGTGGCTATGCAAGGTCATTGGTTAATGGCTTGCATCAATTTAAGTTTTTAATTTAAGTAGCTACCCCTCACAGAAACTGGGCCTCCTTGCCATTCTCTGCTCCCACAAGCCACAACTCATGAAAGTGGCAAGGAAGCAGAATGCTGTCAATTATAAGTGGCCTTAAGAGAGTTACAGGAGCCATTGAGTAGATCCCCGAGGCAGATTTAAGTTGCACTGTGCAGAGTATACCTCTTTCTAATCAATGTGTGCTTGAACAAAACATTTGTTGGATTTTATACAACCCTTTGGGAAGCAGGGAGAAGGAGGATTGTCAGTTGTCAAGCTCCATATAGGGAGTAAGTCTAGAATAACTCAGAAGAAACTTTTGACCTTGAACTAACTCTTGCTGCGCTGAAATTTTCTGACGGCAGCCAGTGTCCTGCTGGAACTCAGCAGCAGCCCATTTGGAGGCTCTAGTGGACTGTTGTTTTTTTTTGTGACAGCTGTCCTTCAGTCTCACAAGAGGGGAGAAATGGCCTCAAAGAGAATAAGCAATACCCCTACAAAGCAATGGAAGTTCAAGTTCACTCAAGCCATCAGCAACTATGAGAGATTCATATCTTGGTGTTGAAATGTGATATGTTGGCAACCTCAGAAGCACCAAGTGGAAAAGAAATATATTGAATTTCAAGCTGCCCTTGGGCAAATCTGCTTTTCATAGTCATAGTAATATTAATTAATGTAATTCCAGTGTTTGCAGGGAGAGAAAAAGCTATTGCAACTAAAAGTTTCAGACTGACAGTTCTGTTTATAAATTGTCAGAACCTTCTGAATTGTCATGTAAAACTGGCAAGTCATTCATGAGAAATCTCAACTATCATATGAGAATAAATCACTTTACAGGTACACATTAAACAGCCCAGTATTATTCTGAATCCCATCCTCCTAAGGAAAATACTAAAATTGATATTATAGAAGTATAAATGTCACTTTGCTATCAACTACTAACGAGGATGTCCAATAATTAGAAGTTAGAAGTGCTAAGTAAAAGCCTGACACCATGGAAAGTGGTTCTTCAGAGAAGCCAGCTTGGCTCCAGAACTGTGAATTTCAATGACGCTTTCTTTATAAAAACACAGATATTGTATCAACTCTGTTGTGATGTGCACTGATTTCTTAACATATGGACTGTTGGGGTTTTGATCTGATGATCTCTGACTGAACTTTGACTTAGAATTTTGATTATGAGTGATAGTTCAGTGGCCATTGGTCCATCATTCCCTTGCGATTTTGGTTCAGGAATGGGAATATCAAGGGAAAAGACAGTATCATTAGTTTATAAGAAAATTATATTTTGTTAGATATCCTATTAAAATCAGCCATTTTCAAAGTGTGTACCTTATATGGAAACTAGGGACAGTGCAAAGAATTTAATATTTAATTTAGTAATATTTAATATTACTATGCATGGAGATCATTTACCTATACTATATTATCATGACTGTCCTAATCTTAATTTGATTTGATTTGATTTATTATATTTATATGTTGCCCTTCTCCCTAAGGACGCAGGGCAGCTCACAACAATAAAAACTAAAAAAGAACATGAAAATACAAAATTTTAAAAAAGAATTAAACAGTAGATATATTCGATACATAGTAATTTAACCCCGTAAAACCAAATTTAAAACCATAGTCAGTCCAGGCCCGATTGTGGGAGCAAACTGGGCGATGGGAGGTTGACAATGGCAGCAGATGGTCTCGCAAATATCCTGGGCCTAAGCCATGTAGGGCTTTAAAGGTAAAATTACTAGCACCTTGAATTGCACCTGGAGGACAACCAGAAGCCAATGAAGCTCACGCAGGAGTGGAGTAACATGGGAGTATCGAGGAACTCCCATAAGTACCCGTGTGGCCGCATTTTGCACCAGCTGAAGCCTCTGGGTGTACTTCAAGGGCAGCCCCATGTAGAGAGCGTTACAGTAATCCAGGCGAGAAGTGACAAGGGCATGGGTGACCATGCATAGGGCATCTTGGTCCAAAAAGGGGTGCAACTGGCGCACCAGGTGAACCTGTGCAAAGGCCCCCCTGGTCACAGCAGTTAAATGTTCTTCCAAATTAAGCCGTGAATCATGAGGACACCCAAGTTGTGAGCCCTTTCAGAGGGGGGCAATACCTCCCCCCATCAAAAGAAATGGAACATGTTGGACAATACGAGATGCCAGTATCCACATCCACTTGCTCTTGGAGGGGTTCAGCCTGAGCCTGTTCCTTCCCATCCAGACCCGTACCGCCTCCAGGCACCGGGACATCACATCAAGGGCATCACTGGGTTGGCTCAGGGTGGAGATGAACAACTGGGTATCATCCATATATTGGTGATACCTCACCCCAAAACCACAAATGATCTCACCCAGCGGCTTCATATAGATGTTAAACAGGAAGGGGGAGAGAACCGACCCCTGAGGCACCCCACAAGAAAGGAGCCTCGGGGTGGATCTCTGCCCCCTTGCCAATACAAACTGTGAATGGTCCGAGAAGTAGGAGGAGAACCACGGTAAAACAGTGCCTCCCACTCCCAACCCCTTGAGCCATCGCAGCAAGATACCATGGTTGATGGTATCAAAAGCCACTGAGAGGTCAAGTAGGACCAGGACAGAGGAACAGGCCCTGTCCCAGGCCTGCAAGAGATCATCTACCAGTGTGACCAATGCCATTTCCATGCTGTAACCGGGTCTGAAACCGGACTGGTACGGGTCCAGATAGTCTGCTTCATCCAGGAATTGTGGAAGCTGATGCACCACAACACTCTCAACAACCTTCGCTACAAAGCGAAGGTTGGAGACAGGACAATAGTTATTCCACAAGGCTGGGTCCAAGTCAGGCTTATTGAGGAGGGGCCTCACCACCGCCTCTTTTAAGGTGGGGGGAAAACACCCTCTGTCAATGAAGCATTGACAACTGCCTGGAGCCACCCCCTGTCACCTCACCGGCAGCCGAAACTAGCCAGGAGGGACATGGGTCCAGTAAACAGGTTGTAGCGCTCAGTCTGCGCATAATCCTGTCCACATCATCCAAAGATACAGGGTCAAACTCACCCCAGATGGTATAACCAAGACCTGCCCCTTCCACTCCGCCAGATTCCATCCAGTCGGAGTCCAAACGAGACCGGATCTGGGCAATTTTGTCCTGCAGATACTGTACAAATTCCTCAGCCCTACCCTGCAAGGGGTAATCCCCGGTCGCTGATTAAGCAGTAAGTGGGTCACTCTAAACAGGGCAGCTGGCTGGTTATCTGCGGATGCGATGAGAGTGGAAAAGTAAGCATGCTTTGCCACTTCCATCGTCACTAGGTAAGACTTAAGATAAGTTCTCAACTGTGTTCGGTCAGATTCAGATTTGCTGGACCTCCAACGACTCTCTACACGTCTTTTCCGGTGCTTCATCTCTCGGAGTCCCTTGGTAAACCAGGGGTCCACCTGGGATCCACACCGGGTCAGAGGCCGCAAAGGCACAACTCGATCCAAGGCTCCAGCAGCTGCCCTCTCCCAGGCTGCCACTAGAGCCTTGGCAGAGCCGTGGGCAAGGGAAGCAAGAAATGTCCCAAGCTCTGTCCGGAACCTCTCAGGGTCCATCAGGTGTCTGGGGTGGAACCACCTGGTCGGTTCTGCCTCCCAGCGGCGGGGGGTGGCGTACTAAAAGTCTAGCCAGAGAAGAAAATGATTGGACCATGACAGGGGATGGATGGTTAAATCACCCCTACCCAGATCATTAATCCACTGCCCAGAGATAAAAACCAGATTGAGTGTGTGACCTCCATTATGAGTCGGGTCCTGAATTATTTGAGTCAGGTCCATGGCCGTCATGGAAGCCATGAACTCCCGAGCCAACTCAGACGCCTCACCCACGGAAGGCAAATTGAAATCCCCCAGAACTATAAGCCTGGGGAACTCAATCACCAACCCGGGCAAGACATTGAGAAGCTTGGGCAGGGCCAGTGATACGCACCTGGAAGACAGGTATGTAATCAATAGGCCCAACTGAATGCCAGGACCCAACTTCAAAAGGAGAGATTCACACCTGCCTATCTGAGGGACAGTGGCCACTTGCGGACAAAGACTCCCTAATAATAACCACCACCCCCCCACACCCCTGCCCTGGGCCCATGGCTGATGAAGCACCCGGAAGCCCAGTGGGCATAACTCCAAGAGGGGGACACCTCCCTCTTGGCCCAGCCAGGTCTCCGTGATGCAAGCCAGGTCCATGTTCTCCACCTCAACAAGATCATGTATGAGGGGAGCCTTGTTCACCATGGACCTGGCATTGAAATAAACCAACCTGAGCCCAGGGTTCTGCAATCCTATGCCCCCGGGGAAGCGAGAAGAACAACGAGGGCAGGAACAGGCAACCGCTTGAAGACAGCGGTGGACCGTTCCCCAATAACAATAAAGCCCTCTGCTCCCACACTCTCTGCCCCTCCCAATCACCGTCAAGATAGGGAGACCCTCCGCACTTGGAGCTGAGTCTGCCCCCAAACCCCTATTCCCCCCCTGTGACCATCCGATGGTCTGGACTGCTGTCCAGATCGAACTCCCCCAAGTTCATTCCGGATCCCCAAGGCCTCCCCCCTCCCGGGTCCCCTTAAAATTTTATATAAAAAACTTAATAAAAATCCCCTCAGCCTCCTCTTTGAAGCATGCCATCTCTCAGGGTCCCACAACCCGTCATCAAGAAAGTTCTTATGTAGGACAGATGGGCATTCCTGCGAGAGGGGGGAATCTCGCAGTGAGTAAAGTTCTCTAAAAGTGTACGCTGGCATACAAAGGAAGGTGGTAGCATCGGACAATGAAGGGTGCCAGCAGATGGAGTCAATGGAAAATTCAGCCGACATGTGGCAGGTCCCAGAGCCATAATTGTGGTAAGAGTGGAGTGGTCTACGGCGACAGCAGCAAAATCCATAACAGGTGATAACGACAAGTCTAAAAAAGGGGGAGGCAGCCTGATGACAATGGCGACGGACCCAAAACAACAAGATTCAAGCAGAGCAACAACGGCAGCAGCAGCCTCCACAGCGGCAGGGAAAGCAGCAACAACAGCAGACCCCACAGCTGCAGCCACAGCACCAGCAGGACCAGGTCCACTGCACTCACGGAGCCGAACTCACCAAGTGAAAGAGGGGGAGGGGGGAAACAACATTGAGGCTCCCTTCCCCCTGCCTCAACCCTGGTCTCGGTAAAAACAAACAGGCACGAACAGAGCCCAAAATTCTGACAAAGATCACTTGTCACAGCTCCGCTCAGCTTGGATGAGCAGGGAAACAGTCTAGTTGGCCCCGCCCAGCTGTCAGCGTCCTCTCACCAGTGAGTTAGAAAGTCGGCTTCTCCGGCTTCTCCTCCCCCATCCTCAGCCATTCCGAGACATATCCCGATGGGGGAGGGTGCTAACGCTCCGCCAGAAGTTCCACCGACCGAATGGGGGCCAAAACAATGACAAAAAGCCCCATGATCACCCAGCAGAGCCAAAAACCGCTCCATATTAGAAACTCAAAAACCAGTGAGCAACCATCTTAGGCATGCGCAATTGCGTCCCCGGTTTTTGCGTGTCAGAGGTGGCACTCAGAGGTGCCTCCCTGCTTCCTCCCGAGGGCACCACAATGTTGATGAGGCCCTGGCATTTTTCAATAAATAAGTGGGTTTTGGGTTGCGGTTTGGGCACTTGGTCTCTAAAAGGTTTGCTATCACTGCCATAGTGTATCATTGCTCCAGCAAATTATATAGTTTAACTAGTTGTATAAAGAAATATTTGAATTTTCCCTTTTTAGTTTCTGTAGCCAGCCTTGGTCCTTACCTGTAGAAGAGAGAAGAACTCATATTTATACACATTTTTCATTCCAAGTATTGCTATTCTGATGCATATATTAATTTTTGAAGTACTAATTAGGACAATTCAGTTAAAAATGTAAACTAAACAGATTATACCCATTATGTCTTAGACACTGCTTTTTAAAAAATCTCCTTGATCCTTTTTCCTCACCACTCCCCTCCAAATTCTTAGTTCATCTAGTCTTTGATATATCAATCTTTACTGAGATATTGGAAAGATGGCACAATTGATCAGCAGTTGCCCAAAGCTGCTGGGAGAAATTAACCCAAAGTTTGGCTTAAAGGATGTTGTTGATGTTGTTGTTGATGATGACGATGATGGTGGTGGTGGTGGTGATGATGGCTGGTCACACAGTCAGCCAGATATTCAGATTGCATTTGGCATTTTTATCCACTATGGTGTCCTTTTCAAGGATGTGGGATAGGCAGATGTTGTTTGATGGTTTCAAAGTTATTATCATTATTAAACTTCTACACCACCCACCTCTCAATGATTCTGGGAAGCTATATTCTTCAAGCCCTGATGACATTGTAGAATTCTAAACAGAATGTGGTAGCAATTTTGGGAGTGATGAAATAAAAAAGCTTACCTTGAAGAACCGAGTGTACATTTTGGGATTCTCCTTAGATCATCAAATGTGATAAGTTATCATTAGTGTTTTGATCTGCTTCAGTTGATTTGCTATTTTCCATATATCCTAGTCTGAAGAAAGCAGATTTTTCCACAATGATCTGCACTTTGATGATATCTAAAAATGATGTGTTTCTGTGAGTCTGCCTCTAAAAACAGGTTCAGCAGGTACCTTCAGGAGTTGCAATAAGAGATCAAAACATCAAATATAGACTATGTCTCATGGTGGCCAATGAATTTCCAAGTTCAGTTAAAAGGTTTGAATTGGTTGGGCAAGGTTATTTTGCAAAACACCTTCACACATGTGAATATGAGTCAGTTCAACCCTAAGATAAGGCCCTTCTTGTATGCTGATGATAGATTAGGACACTGGGGACAAGGCCACTGGGGATAAAAGATAGTCCTCTTTCTTCTGTTTAATCCCTTTGATTGAAAATTGGTACAAATATTTTTTTTAGAAAACAGAGGTGGAGCTGCCCACTGACTTTTGATATGAGAACAAATAAGAAAGTGATAATCTCCGAGATCACTTGGGGAAAAGTTATGCTGTGGCCCTGAGTGGGCATCCAGTAGCTTTCTGGATGCAATTGAAAAGTGCTATTTTTGTCCATGTATGACTTTGACCTTTATATCTGTGAGACCACATTATCCAATCACACCCTGTCTGGCTAACGTGGTGCTCCAGGTGACTCTTCTACTTGTTCTCCATTTTCATGAAGTGGGGGAGCTAAGGAGCAGAACATTGCTTCTTGGAAGCCAAGTCTGCCATTTACAATAACCTCCCAGGTAAAGTCAGACTTGCCTCCACCCTCACTTTATTCAGGAAAATGCTCAAAACTGAGCTGTTCTATAGAGATTTTATGGAGCTTTGCAGTTGAATATAGTGATAAGGTCTTTGTTGGGATTGACAGTTATTTCATTTGACTGATCATTTTTGCTGTGGATGCTTCACGCCTTACTTTTTCAGGGATGCTTTAACTGTGCTTATTATTTCTATTGATTATCGCATAATGCTTGTGAAAATTAATTATACAACTTTATTAATATCTGTTATTCATATAGGATTCAGTGGTATACAAACTGAAATCATAAGAACAATAGCAACAGCAAATTGTTAATACTACTTAGATAATGTCTTGTCTTTCAGGAGTGGGAAGCACTGAGCAGTGAGAACAATTTGACAAGTTAGTTTTCTGTGATCTTCCTCCAGTGCATTTGTGTGATGGAACATACGAGGGAAAGTTGATCCCCCTTCACTGACAAAATGCCTGTTTGAATGTGGAGAAGGGATTGTTGGTGCTTCTGAAACATAGGGATGTCTTATCAAAATTTGGCAAAGAATCCCCACAACTGGGAGGCAACTCCTAAGAATATTTGTTCTGTGAGCTGTGCTATAGTTATTCCAACATATCATATGCAAAGCTTCAACAAAAGACTGCACTTAGTCATTCACATACAATTTTTGCACTCTATAACAGGGGTGTCAAACTCAATTTCATTGAGGGCCGCATCAGCATTGCGGTTGCCCTCAGGGGGCCGGGTGGGTATGGCCTGGGTGGGCGTGGCCTACTGGGTGGGCGTGGCTAGAGTGTGTATGGCCTACTGGGTGGGCGTGGCCAGCTCTACATCGTTCGCATCAAGGGTGCCTATGGGGGCATGGGCAGGAGTGGGAGAGATCTGAGGGTCTCTGGCAGAAGGAGGGTCTCTGGGCCATGGCCAAGGCAGTGAGGGCCGTTCCCTCTCTGTTTCCAGGATGGCTTCACGGGCCGCATGAAACCACTTCGCGGGCCGGATCTGGCCCCCGGGCCTTGTGTTTGACATGTCTGCTCTATAAGATATACACAAGTTAGAAAAACAAGTTAAGATAGGCAAGAAAATGGTAAGCGAGCACCTGTCCAGCCTAGACGAGTTCAAATCACCAGGACCAGATGGATTACAGCCAAGGTTCTCAAGGAATTGGCAGATGTGATCTCAGAACCACTGATCCTGGAGCACTGGGGAACTACCAGAGGACTGGAAAAGAGCTGATGTAGTTCCCATCTTCAAAAAAGGGGAAAAATAGATCCACAAAACTACAGACCTATCAGCCTGACCTCAATACCTGAGAAGATTCTGGAAAAGATAATCAAACAATGAATCAGAGAACACCTAGAGGCAAACAAAGTCATTACTAAAAGCCAACATGGGTTTGTCAAAAACAGATCATGCCAGACAAATCTTATTGCATTCTTTGACCAAGTGACAAAATTGGTGGACCAGAGGAATGCTGTAGATATAATTTACTTGGATTTCAGTAAGGCATTTGATAAAGTAGGTCACAACTTACTACTTGATAAGATAGAAAAATGTGGGTTAGACAGCATCATCACCAGATGGATTCGTAGCTGGCTGACTGGCTGTACTCAGCGTGTGGTTCTCAATGGAATTGCATCTACATGGAGAGAAGTGTGTAGTGGGGTGCCCTAGGGCTCTGTTCTGGGTCCAGTGCTCTTCAACATTCACCAACGATTTGGACAAGGGGATCGATGGGAAACTCATCAAATTTGCAGATGACACCAAGCTGGCAGGAATAGCCAATACTCCAGAAGTACAGGAGGATCTGGACAGACTTGAACCCTGGGCACTATTTAACAAAATGAAATTCAATGGTGAAAAAAGTAAGGTTATACATTTAGGCAAGAAAAATCAAATGTACAGGTATAGTATAGGTGGTACCTTGCTCAATAGTAGTAACTGTGAGAGCGATCTTGGAGTTCTAATGGACGATCACTTCAATATGAGCCAGCAGTGTGCTGCAGCTGCCAAAAAAGCCAAAACAGTGCTAGGCTGCATTAACAGAGGGATAAAATCAAGATCACGTGAAGTATTAATACCACTTTACAATGCCTTGGTAAGGCTACACTTGAAATACCGCATCCAGTTTTGGTCACCATGATGTGAAAAAAATGTTGAGACTCTAGAAAGAGTACAGAGAAGAGCAATAAAGATGATCAGGGGACTGGAGGCTAAAACATATATTTGCTTTGAATTTTAAATTCACCAACTAAAATGATTGTATAATGGAGAGAAAACTTAGCACATAAAAAGCCTGAACTTTAAAGCCTGAACTTCAGATTGCTTATCATTGGCAGGTAGGACATGTGCAGACCAGATTTTGTTTTTAGCAGGTCATTGAGAAATGTATGAATAGGAGAAAGACATTTTATTTTTACATGAATATGGTTGTAGGTTAACTGTTTAATGTGATAAAAGCACTATGATAGAAATAAAGCATGAATGAGAATGTGGAATGTTTTGCAAATGATTCAATACTGAAGACAAGTAGGTGTGAATTTGGGGGGACTTGTTTAATGTTTTTATGGATAAATGTACTGTATAAGGAATGCATTAGAAATGTGTTGGTTGAGGATGTAAACAAGCAGATACTTTTTGACTGAAAATGATGCTACGTTATTGGCTGAAAACCTGGCTGATTTGCAGCAAAAGTTAGATTGTATGATGCAATGAAAAGAATGGATCTGAACATTAATTATCAAAGACCAAGGCAGGAATGTTTGATACAAAAAATGAGGAGATTGATTAAAATTATATATGATGGCTTAAAGCTAGAGCAAGCAATTAAATCAGTTACTGCATCAATATGGGCAGATAGCATGTAAAGATTGAATGGGTGCTAAATGAGTATAGCTTAATGAGTTGAATGAGCAGTACAGAAGAAATGCATTGCAGTAATTTGATCTTATAGAGAGAATGTATGAGGATTGAATCACAAAACGTATATGAAAGAAAAGTGAGTGCGTTGAGAGGAGGGAGAAGTCAAAGAAAATTATAGCTGAATGGAATTGATGATAGCCTGAAAAAGAGAGGTGACAGGCTTAAAAAAACAAAAGGCAATGTACAAAACAGTGGATGGATGAATGGAGGGAGGGAAGCAAGGCTCATTTAGAAGGATAGTAAGAAACAGAGACAGAACGTAAATGGTGTTGGTTATGCTTCCTTTTCTTTTGGTACTTTTAATTTCTTTCACTTACATCTGTTACTCTTTTTTTGTTTTGTATGCTCTAACACAGAGGTCCCCAATCTCCGGGCTGTGGACCGATACCAGGTCACAGCATGCCAGCAACGGGTCTGCACAAAACAAGCAAAGCCCCATCCATGGAATGCAGGCAGCACACAAAACCACACAATCTCCGGTCCATGGAAAAACCTTTCTCCGCGGAACCAATCCCTGGTGCCCAAAAGGTTGGGGACCTCTGCTCTAACACTGCTGGCTCCATAAAGAAAGCATATATTTTTTGTTACTTTATCTCCCCAAAAGTGAGGGAGTTCTTTCCTGTTCTGAATTGACAGGAGAGAACTATATTGCTTTTACTCTTAGATCATATAGTGCAGGATAATATCATGCTTGTCTTCTTTAAATCCAGCAATCCTGGCATCAAGTATAATCCAGGTTTCACACTTAAAGTGCAAATATTCAATGTTGCCAAATGTTCAGTTTCAAACACTCCTTATATTTAGTCAAAGATATAAGTTAGCAACAATATTGTTGAATATTGTTTCCCTAATAGGAAAAAAGTAATCTTGACAAGGGATAATATTAACCAAAAGGGATATTACTAACCATATGGATGTATTCACATCTTACATAGTCAATTGAAACTTTCCTTTTTTTTTTACAACTTAAAAATACATAAAAGTTGCATGGAACTCTGTGTAACATGTAGTTTGGCTCATGGTCTGATATAACCACGATTCTGCTTAGAGTTGTGGCTCTGCATTGATCGCAAGACAGAAGCTAGGACCGGCCTTGAGGTCAAAATATATCACCCTCAGACTTGCTGAAATTTTTCCTGTAGAGGGATGGTTTATAAATCATTCAGTAACAGATGATGTTATAACTAAAGCAGTGGGAGTTTTGAAATACCTACATCAGATTAGGCTTCTGCTTATTTCAAAAAACCCTCTGATCTACCTTGGAATTTTGGCATAGTTAACTAAGCCCAACATGAACCACTATAAATCAAAGCTTATTTTGAAAGTCAAACTTGGAATGCTTCCAAGTCCATTTTTTAAAGAAAAAAATAGGTCTTTTGGAGTTCTTTTTTAATATATATATATATATATATATATATATATATATATATATATATATATATATATATATATATATATATATATATGTGTGTGTGTGTAGATCTAGAGTCTCGGGTTTCTTCCCGCGTTCCTTTCATCTTCAGAAAGTTGTGGCGACGTTTCGACGAAATCCCATCCGTCATCATCAGGCCGGAGTGTTCCTCCTGCTGCTTCCAGGAGCAATGCGTGGTCTGGCTGTTCCTTTCCTTCCAACTGCCGGTGGGGCTGTGTTCTGACTGGGTGGAGGCGTGGCTGCTTTCTGATTGGGTGGGGGTGTCCTCCGATTGGGTGGAGGCGTGGTTGTCTTCTGATTGAGTGGAGGCGTGGCTGTCTTCTGATTGGGTGGATGCGTGGTTGTCTTCTGATTGGTTGGAGGCGTGGCTGTCTTCTGATTGGGTGGGGTGTGTTCTGAATGGGTGGGGTTTTTTGTTGTGTTGTAATATCCTGAGTGTTGTGATTTGGTGTCCTGAGGAGTGGGCTGTGTAGTGGCCTCCAGAGCTTTGGTTTGGCTCCGAGTTCGAGGACCTGCTATGTATCTCTGGTATGGGTCAGTCAGGTTCGTGTGTGCGTTCTTCTGCTTGGGTGATGGCACTTTTGCTTGACTTGTTCTGTCTTCTGTGTGGGGGAGTTTTTGTTCTGGGTGTGGATGAGTCTTGCTGGGGCTGGTGGCATTTGGGGTTGTTTGTTGGTTTTTTAAATCCTTGTTTGCTGAAATTCGTTTCTCTATCAATGCTGGTTTCCAAATGTCATGTAGGCGGGAGGTGTCGTCTCGCTTGTTCATACTGTCTGGGTGTTTTTCTATTTCAATGGCTTCTCTGATTATTCTGCTATTGAGATGTTCTATTTTGGCGATTGTTTTTGTACCTTCAAAATTGATGTTGTGTCCCGTAGTGTTTATGTGTTGTACTAGTGAAGATGTGTGATCTTTCTTCTGTACTGAGTTCTTATGTTCTTCTACACGTACCTCTATTCTTCTGTTAGTCTGTCCGATGTATGTTGCTGGACAGGAGGCGCATGGGATTTGGTATATGCCCTGGTTTTCCAGTTCTATTTTGTCTTTGGGATTTCTCAGGATGGTTGATATCTTTCTGTCAGTGTTAAATGCGGTTTTGATGTTATGTTTGCGTAGTACTTTACTGATTTTGTCGGTTGTTCCTTTTATGTAGGGCAAGATGGCTCGTCCGTTGTTCTGTTCTTCTTCTTGGATGTTTTTCTGTTTCGGAGTCCCCTGCTGAATCATATTGGTGATTTTGTTTTTTTGGAACTTGTTTGCTGTCAATATGTCTGTCAGGGTGTGTAGTTCTGTTTGTATATGTGTTTTATCTGCAAGGCGTCTGGTTCTTGTTATTAGTGTTTTGGCTACTGAATTTATTTGTGCTGGGTGATGATGTGATTGCGCATTGAGGTAACGGTTGGTGTGCGTTTTCTTTCGGTAGACTGTGTGTCCTAGGGTGCCGTTTTGTTTTTTGTATATAAGTACATCCAGGAAAGGTAACTGGTTGTTTGTTTCAATCTCCATGGTGAATTTTATTTTGGGATGTAGGCTGTTCAGGTGTGTTAGGAAGTTTTCTAGCTCCTTTCTTCCGTGGGGCCAGATCACGAAGGTGTCATCCACATATCTGAGCCACAGTTTTGGTTTGTTTGTAGTCTTTTCCAGAGCGTTAGTTTCAAATTCTTCCATGAAAAGGTTGGCGATAACTGGTGATAGAGGGGATCCCATTGGTGCGCCTTCTATTTGTTTGTATCTCTGGCCTCTGTGTATGAAGTATGTGTTTGATAAGCAGTGTTCTGCTAGTTCTATAATATGGTTTGGTGGTTGGTATTTGCTTCTTATTGTTGATAGAGCTTCTTGGACTGGCACCTGGGTGAATAGTGATACCACATCGAAGCTGACTAGCAAGTCTTTTTGGTCTATCTGTAGATTTTTCACTAATTCTGTAAAGTGAAAAATCTACAGATAGACCAAAAAGACTTGCTAGTCAGCTTCGATGTGGTATCACTATTCACCCAGGTGCCAGTCCAAGAAGCTCTATCAACAATAAGAAGCAAATACCAACCACCAAACCATATTATAGAACTAGCAGAACACTGCTTATCAAACACATACTTCATACACAGAGGCCAGAGATACAAACAAATAGAAGGCGCACCAATGGGATCCCCTCTATCACCAGTTATCGCCAACCTTTTCATGGAAGAATTTGAAACTAACGCTCTGGAAAAGACTACAAACAAACCAAAACTGTGGCTCAGATATGTGGATGACACCTTCGTGATCTGGCCCCACGGAAGAAAGGAGCTAGAAAACTTCCTAACACACCTGAACAGCCTACATCCCAAAATAAAATTCACCATGGAGATTGAAACAAACAACCAGTTACCTTTCCTGGATGTACTTATATACAAAAAACAAAACGGCACCCTAGGACACACAGTCTACCGAAAGAAAACGCACACCAACCGTTACCTCAATGCGCAATCACATCATCACCCAGCACAAATAAATTCAGTAGCCAAAACACTAATAACAAGAACCAGACGCCTTGCAGATAAAACACATATACAAACAGAACTACACACCCTGACAGACATATTGACAGCAAACAAGTTCCAAAAAAACAAAATCACCAATATGATTCAGCAGGGGACTCCGAAACAGAAAAACATCCAAGAAGAAGAACAGAACAACGGACGAGCCATCTTGCCCTACATAAAAGGAACAACCGACAAAATCAGTAAAGTACTACGCAAACATAACATCAAAACCGCATTTAACACTGACAGAAAGATATCAACCATCCTGAGAAATCCCAAAGACAAAATAGAACTGGAAAACCAGGGCATATACCAAATCCCATGCGCCTCCTGTCCAGCAACATACATCGGACAGACTAACAGAAGAATAGAGGTACGTGTAGAAGAACATAAGAACTCAGTACAGAAGAAAGATCACACATCTTCACTAGTACAACACATAAACACTACGGGACACAACATCAATTTTGAAGGTACAAAAACAATCGCCAAAATAGAACATCTCAATAGCAGAATAATCAGAGAAGCCATTGAAATAGAAAAACACCCAGACAGTATGAACAAGCGAGACGACACCTCCCGCCTACATGACATTTGGAAACCAGCATTGATAGAGAAACGAATTTCAGCAAACAAGGATTTAAAAAACCAACAAACAACCCCAAATGCCACCAGCCCCAGCAAGACTCATCCACACCCAGAACAAAAACTCCCCCACACAGAAGACAGAACAAGTCAAGCAAAAGTGCCATCACCCAAGCAGAAGAACGCACACACGAACCTGACTGACCCATACCAGAGATACATAGCAGGTCCTCGAACTCGGAGCCAAACCAAAGCTCTGGAGGCCACTACACAGCCCACTCCTCAGGACACCAAATCACAACACTCAGGATATTACAACACAACAAAAAACCCCACCCATTCAGAACACACCCCACCCAATCAGAAGACAGCCACGCCTCCAACCAATCAGAAGACAACCACGCATCCACCCAATCAGAAGACAGCCACGCCTCCACTCAATCAGAAGACAACCACGCCTCCACCCAATCGGAGGACACCCCCACCCAATCAGAAAGCAGCCACGCCTCCACCCAGTCAGAACACAGCCCCACCGGCAGTTGGAAGGAAAGGAACAGCCAGACCACGCATTGCTCCTGGAAGCAGCAGGAGGAACACTCCGGCCTGATGATGACGGATGGGATTTCGTCGAAACGTCGCCACAACTTTCTGAAGATGAAAGGAACGCGGGAAGAAACCCGAGACTCTAGATCTACACATACAGACACCCGCGAGAATCTACGAAAACATATATATATATATATATATATATATATATATATATATATATATATATATATATATATATATATATATATATGTGTGTGTGTGTGTGTGTGTGTGTGAAACCTTTCTTCCTGCAAAAAATTGTTGAGACTACGCTAAAGTGGGCCTACCAAGATCGTCTGAAAGTATATCCACTTCAAACCTTTCTTCTCTTTGTTAAGATTGAAGTGTTTTTTGCCATTTCCCCTTGCCACAACATCAAAAGTAAAAGTGTATATAATGCATATTCTGTATTGGATAATTCTACAAGTAATCAATAGTGCAAATGGTTTGACACAGGATCAGAAAGAAAGAATTCAAAGATGAATTGAAAGGAGTTTCTAGGGGAAATTTTGCTGATAATTTCCTTCCAAGATTTTCTTTTACCCAGAAAATGACTGACAACGTCTGTGCGTTAAAAAAAATGAAGGGTATGCAATTATAATACTTCAGTAATAATTTATTTTGAGACGTTGTTGCAGAATTCACTGGAACTCATATAAAATAAATAAGTAATTCAATAAGCAGCATGCCTTGGAATGTACCACTAAATTTTGTTGATTTTATTCCCATACCTTATTTGTGGGTGATCAGTTTGTTCATATCCCATATTAAATATTTCACTAATATCTAAAACAGTCACCCAGTTTATTTAATTCACCACGATTTTCAATACAAGTCATACAGAAGCCTGGAATAAGGGATAGCCCAGCAAAAAGATGATTTGCTCATGCTTATGTGTATTCCTAACGTTTGTTCCTAATCATTTTCAAAATATGCACAACCTCCTATACAGATCAAGCAGTAGAATAATGTGGCTCAGTGGGTTAGGACGCTGAGCTTGTCGATCAGAAGGTCGGCAGTTTGGCGGGTTGAATCCCGAGTGCCGCGTAACAGAGTGAGCGCCTGTTACTCGTCCCAGCTTCTGCCAACCTAGCAGTTCGAAAGCACGTAAAAATGCAAGTAGAAAAATAGGAACCACTACGCTGGGAAGGTAACAGCGTTCTGTGTGTCTTTGGCGTCTAGTCATACCGGCCACATGACCACGGAGACGTCCTCGGACAAACGCTGGCTCTTCGGCTTTGAAACGGAGATGAGCACCGGCCCCTAGAGTCGGAAACGACTAGCACACGTATGCGGGGGAAACTTTACCTTTACCTTTTAAAGGTTCTAAGCAAAATATCAAAATTAATAGCTCAATGAAGTCCTTTAAAATCAACAGAGTTTAGGTGTATGATTGCTTTCTGCAATTTTCTGAATTATCCTTGTGCTTTGCTTTATCTTCCTTCCTTTCCTTCCTTTCCTTCCTCCCTTCCTCCCTCTGCATTCCACAAACAACAAAAATCAGATATAGAACCATATAGAAAAGTAATGACTTTTAGATGTCCCTTTTTTGTTATGGGAGATTATTACAACAACAAAGCAGCTGGACATAGGATCCAAGCCACCGATATCTTTCCAGATTAAGGGGCAATCTTGAAATAATCCATATAACCTCCAACTTCTGCTCCTCATAAGTAAACAACAAGAATCACCATTTTGCAGTTTGTTTATGGGTTGAGCAACTAGAAATCAAGGGAGGAATCATTTTTGCTCACTGTCATCAACACATCCTTTTTTTTAAAGGACATTTAAATTTGACTGAGCCTCAATTCTTAAACATTTTCTATTTGTATTTTCTTTCTGTTGCTGTAGAAGGATTAACACTCTTTGGAACAATGTTATACTGGACTCGCTAGATGAATTGCCTTTTCCTAAAACAAAGATTTTTTTAACATACAATTTTAAAGCCTTTTGAAAAATATTGCTTTCTGGATTAAATAGCAAAAGGGTTCTTAGAATATGGATTTTAGAAAGTTTAACAACCAATTAAGGGCTCATATGCACTTGGAATTATAATTTTAAACTTTTGAAAGAATTCCTCCAGTGAGAAAGTATGGCTTATCCTTTTGTTAGTCAAAATAAGATAAAAATAATGGGTCTTTAAAAATTAGGCACTAGAGGAATAATAAAAGACAGTATTCTAACCGTGGATCTTTGATGGAAAACTATGAGAAAATTATGAAAATTTGTTACAAATGATGGGATAAACGGACAGATACAATGGAAAAAGAAGGAGAAATGGATAAAGATGCAGTGGAAGAGAAGGAGAAACTCTGGATAAATTTAAAGTCAATCTGAATGTAGATATAAATGTAGCAAGTAATGAGAAGGATGCAGAAAAGGATTACTGGACTTTCAAATGAAACAGGATGATGCATCAGGCCTGAAGGAGATATATAACTATCAAACCGGAAAAGAGATATTAAAGAATTATTATTATTATTATTATTATTATTATTATTATTATTATTATTATTATTATTATTATTATTATTATTATTATTATTATCTTTTATTCATTAAACATGAACCTTACTCAACTGAACATTCAAATTGACTGGTGCTGATGGTTGACACAGGTTGCTGTTAGCATCCTAAATATCAACCAGGTACTCCTTAAAATGTAAGATGTTCCAAGTAGCACAGTTTTTTGTAGCATTGCTGGAGTTATTGCAGGAAGCTGTAGGTTCTTGATGTGTTTTGCAAAGTTTTTGGACATAGTTCCCAGTGCCCTGATGACAATGGGTATCACTGTTACACGTTTCGTGCAGCTTCAATGGCCAGGTCGTGATATTTTGTAATTTTTTCCCCAGTTCTTTTTCTTTGACTCTGGCATCTCTTGGTACAAGCGATATCATTCAGCTGTATGCTTTGGTTCTCTACAACTGCGATATCTGGCATGGGTTCAACTAGATGGCCTCCAAGGTCCCTTCCAACATTATTATTATTATTATTATTATTATTATTATTATTATTATTATTATTATTATTATTATTATTGTTGTTGTTGTTGTTGTTGTTGTTGTTCTTCTTCTTCTTATTATTATTATTATTATTATTATTATTATTATTATTATAAACTTTTATTCATAAAACATGAAACTCAGTCAACTAAACATTCAAATTGACTGGCACTAATGGTTGACACGGGTTGCTGCCAGCATCCTAGGTATCAACCAGGTATCTCCTTAAAATGTAAGATGTTCCGAGTAGCGCAGTTTTTTGCCCCGATAACAATGGGTATCACTGTTACATGTTTCATCCATAATCACAGTTTTGATGGCCAGGTCGTTGTATTTTGTAATTTTTTTCAGTTCTTTTTCTTCGACTCTGGCATCTCCTGGTACAGCGATATCAATCGACTATACACTTCGGTTCTCTACAACTGTGATATCTGGCGTGTTGTGTTCCAAATGGCAATCTGTCTGTATTCAGAAGTCCCACAAGTTCTTCACCGTCTCATTCTCGACAACTTTTTCCACCCTATGTTCCCATGACTTTTCGGACACAGGCAAGTCGTATTTTTTACACAATGCCCAGTGGTTTAGTTTAGCAGCTCAGTCATGTCTAGCTTTGTAATCAGTTTGCATGATTTTGCTGCACTCACATATTAAATGTGAAACAGTTTCAACTTTGTTGTTTCAAAGTCGGCAATTTGGATTGTCAGTAGATTTTTGTATCTTCGCTTTCATGTCATTAGTTTGTAGTGCTTGTTCTTGAGCAGCCAGTATTAAGCCTTCTGTTTCTTTCTTGATGGTTCCCATCTTAAGCCATGCCCATGTCAAGTTGTTATCGCATTTTCCTTCAATATTTTTCAAATGTTGTCCATGCAAAGCTTTGGTTTTCCATCTATTTAATCTATCATCCAGCCATTTTTCTTTATATTCTGCCTTTGTTTCTGTTATTTTGATAATGCTCTCTGTTTTCACAGTCTGCAGAAATTTTTCTGTACTTTGATTCACCATCATTCAAACTTCGTTTTTCTTCTTCTACAGTTTTATGGATTTGCAGTAGCCCTCTGCCCCCTATTCTTCTTGGCAGGTACAATCTGTCGATGTCACTTCGTGGATGTAGAGCATGGTGCATGTTCAAAAGTTTTCGTATTTTCTGGTCTAGGTGTTCCAATTTGGCCAATGTCCAGTTGATAATTCCAGCTGGGTAGCGTATCACTGGGACTGCCCATGTATTAATGGCTTTAATTATATTTCCACCATTCAGCTTTGATTTTAGTATTTTGCAGACTCTTCTGATGTATTCCTTTTGTGCTGACTCTTTGACTTTTCCAGTCAAGATGTTATCTGCTTCCAATATGCCTAGGTATTTGTAACCATCATCCTTTGCTAGTGCTTTCATAATACTTCCATTTCCTAGTTCTAGTCCTTCTATTTTTCCCATTTTTCCTCATTGCATGGATAATATAGCACATTTTCCAAGTTCAAAGTCCATTCTGATGTCGCTGCTAAACAGTTGAACTGCGTTGAGTCTTGATTCAAGTTCAGTGTGGCTTTTCGCATACAGTTTTAAGTCATCCATGTATAGCAGATGGTTTATCTTGCCATGCTGGCTTGAGATGTGGTATCCCAGTTTTGTGTTTCGTAATATTATTGTCAATGGAATTAATGTGATGTTGAACAGTAGTGGTGAAAGTGAGTCCCCTTGGAAGATTCCTCATCTGATGTTGATTTCACCAATGTTCTCCCCATTTGTTGTTAGAACTGTTTTCCATTTTTGCATATTTGCTTTCAAAAATGTACAGATGTTTTTGCTAATTCCAAAGTTTTCAAAACATGCATTACTCCAACTGTGGGGTGAGTCAAATGCTTTCTTGTAATCAATCCATGCCATATTTAAATTTGTTTTTCATTGTTTTGCATTTTTAAGTACCATTTTGTCAATGAGCAGCTGATCTTTTGTTCCTCTAGATTTTTTATAATTTCCTGTTTGTTCTGCTGGATACAAATTGTTTTCCATCAGATGATTGAATACTGAATTTGCCAGTATTCTTGTAAAATGTTTGAACGTTGTTGGCAGACATGTAATTGGGTGGTAGTTGCTTGGTTCTGTGCTCTTTTCAGGGTCTTTCATTATCAAGTATGTTCAACCAGCTGTTAACCATTCTTCACTTGTGGCATTTTGAAGCATTTCATCAAACTGAGTGGCCATGCGGTGATGGAGGCTGGTGAGATGTTTCAACCAGTATCCATGCAGCTCATCCAGGCCAGGTGCACTCCAGTTCGTGACCTTCTTTACTTGTTTTGCAACCATATCAGTGATTATTACAATATTCTCCATTTGTTCTGTGTTGCTTGCTTTTGGATATCTTTGATCCAGGAGGCAGTTTTATTATGTTCTGCTGGGTTTTCCCAGAGTTCTTTCCAAAAGTTTAAGGTTTTTTTCTTTACATAGTAGAACAGTAGTTTGGACTTTATTTTCATCAAGTGACCAATAGAAGAGGTGCTGGTTTCTTCTGAACTGGACATTTTCACAATATTGTTTTATTCGTCCTTCATATCTTTCAATTTTCTTTGCTGTTGCTATTACACGCTGTTTTAGGTTTTCCATGATTTCTGTTATTGTTTTTTCCTCCAGGTTATATTTTTGGTATAAACTATTTTTCAGCTTTTCATTCTTTAGTTTTCCTTCTTTAAGTATTTCAATTTGCTGACATCTCCTCATAGTTTTTTTGTTTTATTTTCAAGTCAAATTTTCCACTTTGGTGTCCCAGTGGGTTTCTTTTTTGGCATTTTATAACCCAATTCTGGGTTAGGACGCTGAGCTTGTCGATCAGAAGGTCGGCAGTTTGGCGGGTCGAATCCCGAGTGCCGCGTAGCAGAGTGAGCGCCTGTTACTCGTCCCAGCTTCTGCCAACCTAGCAGTTCGAAAGCACGTAAAAATGCAAGTAGAAAAATAGGGACCACTCCGGTGGGAAGGTAACAGCGTTCCGTGCGCCTTTGGCGTCTAGTCATGCCGGCCACATGACCACGGAGACGTCCTCGGACAAGCGCTGGCTCTTCGGCTTTGAAACGGAGATGAGCACCGGCCCCTAGAGTCGGAAACGACTAGCACGCATGTGCGGGGGAACCTTTACCTTTACCTTTAACCCAATTCTGCAGTTATAATGGCGGCTGTACTGTACATTAGTTGGTTTGTTTCATACAGTGTGGTGGATGGGATGGAAGTTAAAATGTTGTTCACAGCATTTAGTAGATCTTTCACTCGTTTGCTATGCACTTCACGGATGGCAGGCAGTCTTTTCCTTTCTGTGTTTTCTTTGATGTGGTTTTCAATCTTTTCTTTCAGCATTTTTGCTAGATTACTTAGCTCTACACTTTCGAGTTGTTGCACAGGGGAATCTTCATCCTGTGTGGTGGCTTCTTCCGTGGGTTGGTCAGTTTGTTGGTCAGTTTGTTCACGTATTGGAACAATTTCTTCAGCCTGTTCATCATCATTGCTTGTTGTTTTCTGTTTAGCCATTGTTCCTAGATGTTGAATTTCCACATCTGTAAAAACTTTATTATGGATGTTGAAACGTTGTTCGGTTACGTCACTTTCCGGATGCTTTTCCTTCCACAGTTGCATCATTCTTTTTTAAAATCCCCTGACTCTTGGTTTTGCCTGGTAGTAGCATTGGAGGATTTCTCGATTTTCTTCGGTTGTCCAGGTTTTGCGCTTTTGTTCCAGATGCTTTACAGTTGTACACTCTGATTCCCCAGCAGTAACAACTGAGCCCTGTGGCCCATTTTTCAACAGATGTCCAGGAGCCATAGCATCTGACACAGTCCTTGTTGACCCAGGCAATGACCGATGTGGTATGGAAATTTTTTTATTTTTTCTTATCATTGGTGATGGGAGGTGCCTGAGTTGGTTTACGGTGGCTAAACCACTACCAATCTGAAGACCAGTAATCCCATAATGTCCCGTTGCCTGGAAGCGGTCCAGGTCTGGATGGGGAGAAACAGGCTTCGTCTCAATCCTGCCAAGACTGAGTGGCTGTGCATACCGGCATCTCGGGTCAACCAGACTATTCCATCTCTAACGATGGGGGATGAGGTGTTACCCCCACCCCGTTGATAGGGCTCGCAACTTGGGCGTCCTCCTGGATTCGCAGCTCACTTTTGAAGACCATATAGGAGCTGTGACCAGGGGGGCTTTTGCCCAGGTTCGCCTGGTGCACCAGTTGTGACCCTACCTGGACCGAAATGCCCTACGCACAGTCACTCATGCGCTCGTGACCTCCCGTTTAGACTACTGCAATGCTCTCTACATGGGGCTGCCCTTGAGGACCACCCGGAGGCTTCAACTGGTGCAGAATGCAGCCGCGCGAGTCGTGATGGGGGTCTCCCGATACTCCCATGTAACACCTCTACTCCGCGAGCTGCATTGGCTTCCAGTTGCACTTCGGGTGAGATTCAAGGTGCTGGTGATGACCTATAAAGCCCTAAATGGCGAGGGTCCGGGATATTTGAGGGAACACCTGCTGCCAGCATCAAGTTCCCTTCGTCCAGTGCGCTCCCACAGGGAGGGTCTCCTCAGGGTGCCGCCGGTTAAAGACTGCCGGCGGGTAACACCCAAGGGTAGGGCCTTCTCAGTGGGTGCGCCTGCCCTGTGGAACCAGCTGCCTGCGGAGCTTAGGACTGCCCCCAACCTCCATTCATTCCACCGGGACCTGAAGACCTGGCTCTTCGAGCTCTCTGGCCCAGGCTAAGAATATTTTTAATTTTAATTTTAACTGGGTTTTAATTTTCTCAGGGTTCTATTTAATCTCTTTTAATTTGTTTTAACGTTTGTATTGACTGTTTTTTAAATGCCCTGTAAACCGCCCTGAGTCCTTCGGGAAAGGGCGGTATATAAATCTAAATAAAATAAATAAAAATAACCATAGGGACCGTACCCGATAGCTGTCCAGGCCCAGCCGCGTGATGATGATGATGATGATGATGATGATGATGATGATGATGATGATGGTGGTGGTGGTGGTGGTGATGATGATGATGATGATGATGATGATTATTATTATTAATCTGTAGAAAAATCGTCTAACTGGACCTTCAGAATAGATTTGCTAAAGTTCTGAAAGATTTTTCTGTGGAAGGATTAAAAAGAAATAACAAGACATCAAGATGTGGGATTGTTTGAAAGGGTTAAGAATTAAGACTGTTAAAATAATTGGGAAGGAATACAAAGTTGGTTTAATCAATCAAGGTTATGGTAGATAATTAGTTATATCTGAAAACCCTTACTATACTTTCTTGTTTAAAAAAATGAACAAGAATTTTGCATTGGGTTTTTAGCTAAGAAATGAGGCATGGGGTAAAGAGAGTATAAGTGGTAAATTAAGAGATGGTGTTAATTTTTTTAAAATTGTGTATCCTTTTGGGATGAAGGGAAGAAGTTACTCCTTTTTTATTTTCTTTTTTCCCCCACAGATTTTATATTTTTGTAACTTGTATAGTTTTTATTCTTTTTAACTGTATCTCTAATAAATTATTTGAAGAAAACAACAACAAAAACCTGGAAGGCAACAATGACATCACCTACATGAACAATTGACAATCGTTTTTCCCAATCATGCTCCAGTCTAGGCTGGAAAGTAATTTTGTAAAAAAACCAAAATACCCCAGAATACATGATGATTTTGATTGGAACAGCATAATAATAGACCTTTTTGAATCAGGCTAATTATTGCTTCTAATGAATAAGGATCAAAATTCAAATCCTAGAAAAATATGGCAAGAGACAATACTAAAATGATTTAGATTTTCTGCAATATGAAATGTTTAAGGGCAAATGCTAGTATAACTTTGTTGTACTTATAATTCAGGGACAAAAAAAAACCCCATCAAATGTGATTCTGGAGATCAAGAGCCAGGGACCAGGTAGCAGAAAACAACCAGCATTATATTGTAGGGTCAAAAGCATCCAAACAAGGTTCAAGAGCTGAGAATGGATAAGAATTAGGAGAAACAAAATGGACGCTAACTCGCCAGTTATGATCATATTTTTAAAACTGGGGGGAAAGGGATAATGCAAGAATTGTATCCATAATATTTCTAAAGCCAATTCTTACTGCTGAAAAAAAAAATAATTTCAAATGTTTAATCATTTGTCTGCAAACCAATGAAGGGATTTTTAAATAATCGCATGACATGAGAGCCCATATAAAAAAATGAGCACATGCAACATTTTTGAAAAACGGGGAGTGTATGATAGATTGCATTATTGAGTAGAGGAAAGGAATAATGGGTTGCTAGAGTGAAAGAAAGCTTTTCTTTCATCAGTTCTTTCTTCTTTTCCAGCTGTAGAATAGGAAATGAAATTTAAAAAAAAACACAAATAGTCTCCCAAAGCAAACATAGTTGGCCCACTAATTAATACTTGTGCTCATGGATTAACCTAAGTCCTGCTGATCAATCAGTGAAAAATTTAGTTGATTGATCAACCAATTGAACTGACTGGCAGCTTTAAAATCCTGTAATGATAGCAAAAAGGAACAAAGATCTATAGTCCCAAAGCCTTCTGTAGGTGAGCTCCAGATCTCCAAAATGAAAGTCTCTTCCCACAGCCCCCCCCCACATAAGGTTAATC
Organism: Vipera ursinii; assembly: GCF_947247035.1. Taxonomy (NCBI): domain Eukaryota; kingdom Metazoa; phylum Chordata; class Lepidosauria; order Squamata; family Viperidae; genus Vipera; species Vipera ursinii. The sequence continues at coordinate 194,198,469 of NC_139512.1, forward strand.
AGATTTTTTTTCTCAGTTTATTGTCAGTTGATTTAAATAAGCTTTTTGTTCTTTGTTTTCCTAATCACCTGGGTAGCAAGCAGAACATTGGCAATTCCTACAGTATAGATTCCAAACAGCAGTGTTAAAAACAGCAGCTCCCATTTCTGAAAGGAGCTGGTTTAATGTTGTTATATATTTTGATGATTTTGTAGCCTGTGGGTAGTGGTGCAATCATTTACTATGTATAAGTTTTAATAAGTCAATTATAAATGTAGCATATGTTTCAAGTCACACTGCAGTAACAGCTTAATAAACAGAATGTGTAGAAACCTTTTCCACAAAACAAAATTAATGTACCATTTCCTATTTTATAATCAAAATGCTAAACAAAACTCAGTGCAACTGTTACAACATACGTTAAGGTGTTCAGTCTCATTAATTTTAGACACCTAAAGGCAAATCTTTCCTTTTAAACAACAACAACAAGGGAGCGATAGAACACATTCACAGTATGCATGTGAAGGAATACATGATGCAAGTGAGCTTCATCAAAATACACATGAGCAGAGATGGAGACCAAACCTGGGGAGATAAACTATTTCAGATGGTCCCTTATTTTCCTCACAAACTACCTAAGAAAAGCAAAGAGAAAATTTGAAACGTATAACTGGAAAACATGTCACTCAGAGGTTCCATCCTCAAAGTCCTTGGAAGTCGTTTGATCAGGCCAGGACATACCATCCCTTATGCTCTACACCATACTCAATATTGCTTAGTCTTTTCCAGCTTTTTCTGGGCTTGCCATCCACTTTACAGCACTTTCACTTTCATCCAGCAAAAACAGAATGGCTGCTCCCCAATCTGACCTTATTTCACAGGTTGACAACCTTTGCAATCCTCTTCCATGCCTTATTATACAACTTTTGCAAAGGCTGGCTTCTCCCCACCAGGACTCAGATCTTTCAAACTAGTGCAAGTTCATCAGTTGAGATCTCGCATGAGATTCTCAAAATCACATGAAATCTTGCCTGGAATTTGACAGCTTTGTGAGATTTGTGTTTATCTCTGAAAGTGTGATGTTTAAATGTCATTTAATTCTGGCAGGTAGAGAGGTTTTTTTAAAAAAAATATGTTTATTAAAATGTTTCTAGATTGCCCCAATTCAGATGGACTATATAGGCAGTGAACAGGAAGTGCAAGACACAATCACTAAAAACAATCCATAATTATAAAGCCATTTGGAGTGGAGATGTTAGTGGCCTTTGGTTTATCATATTGCCAACTTTAGATGTTCTCACAGTGACCTTCCTTACTTATAATACTCTGTGCTGGTTTTTTTTAACCAACAGACTGCTTACGTGTCGTATATTTTGTACTTCCTTTCGTTGGCATCTACAGACTCAGCTGGATGGCCAAAATATGTGCTGTAGTTGAGTCCTCAGACATCTGGCCAATGATAACTTTTTAAACTCCTCAGCTGTATTGGGACCTTGTTAACACTGTGCCAATTTTTGTTTACACTGTTAAGTACTTATTATGGTCAGGTTAATTACCATAATAAATATATGTTTGATTGATTTACACTTTCTTAGATGAATTGATTGGTTCTCTAAACTTTGAAACTTTATTATCTTTCTTTTCATAAGAGACATGACAGTTCTTGAAATTACAATGTTGGCTTGCAGTTATGTTGGTTTGCAATAATGCTTGCAACATTATTATCAACCCTCCTCTTGAAATGAAATCGATTCTCTCTGTTTTGTATGTTCTCAGGGCATGGTGGGCCTGTAAAAGGAAAAGAGAAGGAGAAAGGTTGTTTGTAAAACAGGAGAACAAAGGATATCCATATTCTCTAAAAAAATCTAAGAAATATTTATTAAAAATTTATTACATATTACATATTACATTTTTTATACAAAAAAACTAACAAGTGTGTTATAAGCTGTGTTGCCAGGTTTTTCTGGAAGCACCTAAGTCATAGTCAATATTAGGAATAAATAAATCTACCAACTTTACATATTAACTTTATGTGCTGGCACAGCAGTATTCCATTGGCCTGGAAAGCAATGATAGAAAATGTTGCAACTATTAACTTTAATTATTCAGGACTGTTGTTTTTAATGCAAATCACTTTACTTTCATTCTTTGAGAAGCACATTTCCTTTTAATATAGAGATTGTTCTGATTTAAGGTCTTTTTTTAATGTAACTATCATTTTACATGTAACTTTCACTAGCATCACTTTTTTTTCAGATGTGCTCTTTTTTTTTCTTTTTTTTTTAATCAAGGAGTATAAACTTTAGTCTGACTTCAAGGCTATTGTTCATGAGGTCTGGTGGGAATGGAATGCCCTAAATTCATTCCAACAGAATTTGTGGCGGAATTGATTTAACTAGCATTGTTAAAAGATGGGAATGGATAGAGTCATAATATGGTGGGAATCCACCAGAATAAGATTTCCGCAACACATCTAGAGATTACTGAAAGAAATTCTCCACGTCGTTCTCTTTCTCTCTTACAGCTATACTTTTCATTATTTTGAGAATCCTAAATATATGCAAATGACTTCTTGAATACTAAATTACTGCACTGTGGAGGGAGCCTTCAGGGGCATCTTTAAATTGATTAATTTAGAGGTTGACAGCAAACGTGGCCCAATCCTGAGGTATCCTCATTGTAATGTAGGTCATCAGTTTGAAGCACCATCTGGGGACCACTCGTGAGACCTTCCTCTTCTGTGTATCTCTATCTCTGGCTGTCTCCCTGAAGTCTGACTTTTTAAATATGTCAAATGTGGGAGAAAAGTCAGGTTGCCAACATTGCTGCACAGCATTATAAAAAGTGAAAGTGGGCAGTAGATAGCTAATGAATGGTGGGAGAAAGACAAACTGAGCAAGTGAACCTGGATGCCCTGACTTTGAAGGACTGAGTCAAGCATGGGTTCCCAAAGAGCCTTGGTGGAGCAGTGGGATAATGCCTCCTTAAGTAACACCAGCTGCCTGCAATTAGTGCAGGTTCGCATCCCACCAGGCTCAAGGTTGACTCAGCCTTCCATCCTTCCAAGGTAGGTAAAATGAGGACCCAGATTGTTGGGGGCAATTAAGCTGACTTTGTAATAATGCCGCTTGGGGTGTGTGTGTGTGTGAAAGCCCTAATAAGCAGGCATATACATAGAATGAAGGCTCCTGCTAAAGCTTGTAAGCCGCCCTGAGTCTTCGGAGAAGGGCGGGATATAAATGGAATTAAAATAAAATAAATAAAAAAAATAAAGAAGCATGAACAGAACAAGGACTGAGAAAATTTTACTAGGCTGCATGGGGAATACACAAGAAAAGTTAGTTTTAGTGGTGAATTAACCTGGTGTGGTGGGATCCAGCATTCAGCTACTAATTTGGTTCTGAAGGGTCTCATTAATATACAAAGCATATTCTACAAATGAGCCTATACATTTCAATAAGCTCTGTAGGATGTAGAATCTCATTCAGTCCCCTAAATGACTTTTTATGTTCTAAATCTAACTCTGCTCACAAAGGCATTGCCATGTTTTTGAAGTCTTCAGCTGCCTAGGATCATGGACATTCACAACATTTTAACGGTTACAGGGGACTGTGTGGCTCTCAGCCTTTCCCTAGTTAACTTTTTTTTTTCATGGCATTCTTCCTCTGTTACCTGGTGCCTGACTGCTTTTTCCAAGACCAGCATTTCTTTCTTATTGTTTTACTGGAAACTATTCCTGAAGTTCTATTCATTGCAGTTTTTCAACTGGCTTCCATTCACGGTTTGATCTATGTATGAGTTCAGTCCAGCCAATCTTATACCTTATTATATCATGATGGAATCCAGGAAAACTGTGCTTTGCATTAGACTGTGCTACTTTTAATGAGTAGCTGACTTTGGACTCTGAGTGCAGTGATTTCTCCTTTTCATGGAACAAGTTGGGAGCCTAGTATTATGTTCTGAGATTTTTCACAGTGACATGTGAAGAGCAACCATGCATATGAATGCACTAGTTTATCCCCCCCCCCCCGCTTTGCCTGAAGTTCCTTTGGCTTCTTCTGGATTTTCTATTTTCCTATGAATAATCAGGTTCTGTCGAGAGGCTTTATTTTAAGGCAATGTTCCAGATTCCTTTTGTGTAATTAAGTCTAACAATGGCCTAGCCAGGGGTAGGCAACCTTGGCTCTTTTATGACTCGTGGACTTCAACTCCCAGAATTCCTGAGCCAGAATTCTGGGAGTTGAAGTCCACGAGTCATAAAAGAGCCAAGATTGCCTACCCCTGGGGCCCTAGCCAGTCATTCAATTTTTCTTTCATTTCCTCTGCTACTACAACTAAGACATAATCCCATTAGCCCAACTCTGAGTCTACTGGGAGCTGCTTCTTAGGAGTTTAACCTTTTAAACAATTCTAAATGATTGGGAAATCTAAGCTCTTTCTGCAGCCTGAGTGATTATTCCAGTTTGAATTAATTATTAAATTAATTAATAATCAAAATATATGTGTCAAATGGAATTTTCAAGTATTATTCAGCTATTTAATCAGGAACTGAATTGCCTTCCTTTAAAACAAGGTTGATATTTCTGCTCTCATCTAGTAATACTCCTCTTCATATTCTGCTGGATCTTTCCATTCTAACCCCTTATATAGGCACTATCCTATGCCACTGCAGTCCAAAGAAACTCCTGTTTGTTGCATATGTCTTCTCAATGTCACTTTTTTCCTAGAATATTCACAGCTTCTTGGGCAAACTCCTAATTTTTCACATTTCCCTTGCCTCCCCAGTTCCCAACTACTGAAACCAGGAGATCATGAGTTCTAATCCTGCCATAGGCATGAAAACCAGCTCAGTAACTTTGGGCCAGTCAAGTCACTCTCAGTCTAACCTAGTTTATAGGATGCTTGTTATCGGGAAAATAGGATGAGCAAGGAGTGTTAGGTATATTCACTGCCTTGAGTTATTTATAAAATGGCAGGGTAGAAATAAATAAAAATAAATATTAAGCAATATTATTCTGAAAATAATTCATGATAAATTGAGTTATATTGTTATTCTCCAGCTTATACTCCCCATTTAAAGGAGTATAATGCATGATCCATTATTAGAATACTGCACCTAAGATAATATCCAAAAGGAGGATATTTATATATAAAATATTGTATAGCTCAGCAGGATCATCAGTGAAATAAATTAAAGCACACATGGCTATCCCAGTCTGTTTCTATATTTGCAGGCAAAGAATTGGAGCAGTCATGTCATCTGAGCTCAGTTTAAAACCAGCACAATACTTTCCAAAGAGTATTGGAAAGAAAAATAGTGTGGGTAATCAAGATAAGAAACCATGTGGAGGAATTGTATCAATCTGTCACCAAAATATTTCAGTCTCTACCTCAAACTGATTTCTGTAGTATGTAAAACAGAAGAACACTTGTTAACTAGCAGGTGTTACTTAAACAAGGAACTGGTTGAGGCAACTGATACAATAAGCCCTCAGTTTAATGGTCCTAGATTTCATAGATTTTGGATACCAGTAGTTCTAAAGCTACTGGAACCAAGACCAATACAATTGGAAGATCTATCCGGTAG